>NW_027361741.1:18322500-18527500 GCF_039654945.1 Dendrobates tinctorius | reverse complement strand
CCCTAACTCTAACCCAAACCCCTAAATTCCATTGTCTAAACTAATGTTAAAAAAAAAAACGCATGTGCAAAAAAACGCATACATAAGCATGCCAATGCGCACATATGCGCATCCATAGGCTATAATGGCCATTTTTAGCGCAAAACGTGCGCATACGTGCGCATGCGCTTTTTTGCAGGGCCAAAAAATGCAACATGCTGCGTCTGGAAAATACAAACGCACACCCCAAAAAAACGCAGTGCATGAAAATCACATACGTGCGCATGCCAGCGCGCAGGTATGCGCACCCATGTTAAATATAGGGGAAAAAACGCATGCGCAGGTATGCGTTTTTTTCCAGCGCAAAAAAACGCAAATGTGAAACCAGCCTTAGTCCTGCTTTTCTCCATCTGAGCATGTCCGTGAGACGACCGCTCATTGGTGGTCGGAGGTCACATGCTCAGGTCCTCAAGCAGGTCAGATTGGGCCTTCAGGAAGGTCCCGTAAGGCTGCAGTTGTAAAAGGATCCCATGGCCGCACTAGTATAGACAATATGGTGTGAGTATTGTATGCAAGTATAAATGTCTCTGGTGACCGACTCATTATGAAACCCCTACCCTTGGTACGCATGTGTTGATCAGCCTTGCCAGGTAGTGCAGGCAGGAGGCAGAGTTAGGGCCTAGCGTCAGCGCCAAGTACTGGCTTTACCTGTACGCCACTGTGCACTTGGTCTGCACTCCACAGTAGTCAGCGTCTATTAGTGGCGTTCGCAGGTGCGACACCATGTGCCTAGTGGGTCTAAAGAGGCTCTTACCCTGCATCTTTGGGGCAGAGTCTTGTGACCATACACTGGCGCTGACTCAGCTGTGCCCTGTGACAGTTAACAGGGTACAGCATCTGTTTTATGTGGTACCGTGGTTCTGTGAAGCAACAGAGCCCATCTCTACTACATACTTGGTGGTGTTTAACCCATGTGTGTCCAGTGTGATACCGCCATTTATTGTCTGCCATTACCGAGCAGTAGTTAACATCTCTACACGGTGGACCCCAGGCTGTGAACGCACCTTATTGCCATCTTTTTATTATTTAGTGAGTTCCGCCAGCCCTAACAGTGCCAGATTTGGGAACACCTAACCATTGGCCTGGCAACTTAAGCTGTGTTGGTGCTCAGGTATGAACTGAATATTGTAGGTCCAAAATGTATCAGTATTATAATGCTCACCCATAGAGTATTCTATGTTCTGAGGTTAATTTTGTTGCTATATAAACCTCAAAAAAATTGTTAAAAATGTTATAGTTATTATATTGCTCACCCATAGGGTAATCTGTGATCTGAATTACATTTTCTTGACATATAACCCTCAAAAAACTTGTTCAAGTTGTATTGGTATTATACTGTATTACTCAATAATAAACAGCAACTAAAAGAGGACTGAAATCCTCCAAAAATTCAAAAGACAGCAGAAAAAAAGGCAGCAATGTTTTTACCTGCCTAGCCCTCCAGCCAAATGCACTTCAGGGCACAGCAGGCCCATGTGGTTAAGATGGCAGTAACACAGGTGCAAAGATACTGATGAGACAGCCACTCACTGCCTATCAATCCATGGAGGGGGTGGCTACTTAGTATATGATTGCACAATGAGGACTTGTATGTAGCATTGTTCACACAGTGGTAATGCACAGCATCCAGGTTAACAGCCTATTAGTGATGCCCTTCTATTAGATCAGGCGGGCTGCCCAGTGCTATCAAGATGCATCCCACGTGAACAAGCACCACAATTTACAAGACAAAATGGGCCTAGCTGCACCCTGATATTAAAGTGCAAAAAAATACATATAAAGTGGAGCAAAAGCGTGACACCATTGTTCTCGGCTGCAATCTGGGATTCAGAGATGCTTCCAGGGATCTTCCCCATGCTGTTCTCCTTCCATTCAGCAGTTTTCTCATCCATTTGAACATTTTCACTGCACGCCATACCTCTTTGTAGGGTCTGTCGGAAAAATGTCCGGCTTTCCCATTGACTTCCATTAAACTAGTTACTTGAAACAAGCATGTGAGTATTAGAAATTGCTTGGTTCGACCAACAAGCGTCACTATTCATAGTGGCATCACAGGGGTTAAACTCCTGCAGTCTGTGCTATCACCAATCGTGGGCATTGCTACAGATTGTCAGCTCTCATATATTGCATTTGATTAAGGCGGCGCTCAGTATGAACCCGTGCAATCATAGCACTGTATATATAATTCTTCTTGCAGAAATGCAGCTCCCGCAGAGCAGTATATATGGCGCATGTCAGGAATAGGATAAGGGCATATTATTTAAAGTTTTAAAATTGCACCATTTTCACTTTTTTTGTCAAATTTTTGATATTTTCATAAATATACGCAAATCATACCAAAATTTACCACTAAGATGAAGTACAATATGTCATGAAAAACATTCTCAGAATCACTGAGATCCATTGAAGTGTTCCAGACTCCACAGATATTACCTTATAAGTGTTAACAAGTGACACTGGTCAGATTTGAAATATTTGGTCTGGTCATGAAGGTCAAAATTTGCTCCATCGCTAAGGGCTTAAATAAGTTTCAGCCCTGGGAAAATGGCAACGTTTATGGATTCTTTTTTCTATGATAGAGCTTTAATTTGCATTTGTGAATTTCACAGCCAATTGTGTTCACAGACAATGATTCCTGAAAGTATTTGCATAATTGAATCTTGCCATTTTTTAAATCAATGTCTCCTGAGGGTCTGGAGAATAAAGCCCCCGTTACACATAGTGATATCACTAGCAATATTGCTGTAACGTCACCTATTTTGTGACGTAGCAGCGATATTGCTAGCGATATCGCTATGTCTGATACTTAACGCCGACCGGCTCCCCCGCTGATTATCGCTGATCGTGCGAGAACGTCCTGGACCATTTCTCATCGGGCGCTTCCTGCTGGGCTTCCTGTGGTGCAGACGAGCGACGCGTGGACGCGGGCAGGAGGACGTCAGGATCGCCGCGTCTGACAGGTAAGTAGCGACCCCCGACCCCTGCTATGTCGCTGGTGAAATCTGCCTGTGTGGCAGCTCACTAGCGACCACTTAGCGATGCACCAGCGATCCATATCGTTGTCGGGATCGCTGGTGCATCGCTAAGTGTAACTGTACCCTAAGAGCATCCCATATTGACCATTGGCTTTGTTCTTTGTGTGCATGGATTTCTCCAGAATCTCTGAATCTTTTGATAATAATATGTGATCTGCTTTTCCAGCCTTTTGTTAAACATGTCTCATTTTACTGCCATTAATTTCTAAATAAGTTAATTTTTTAAAATGAGATCAAAACATTTCCAACTTTCAACTGCTGATCTGTGTTCTATATTCTGTTGTGAATAAAATATGTCTAACAGATTTTGAAGTAATTGAATTCTTGCTTTCTTTACATTTTACATAGTTTTTTTTTTAAATGGGGCTGAAATTTTGGGTTCCTATGGAAAGGAAGGATATTGTTGGCTAGAACGGGTGTAAAGGAGAAGTTTCAGAAGTATCAAAAAGGGTATCAAATTTGGTTTATTCGGTTTAAAAAAATCTTCAGAGTGATCTTATTACATGCATAGTACAAAGAACTTCATAATGATCTTTTTACACATGGGTCAGCAATGCCGACAATGGCGCATTCTCAATGTGTAGAGGAAAAAAAGGTTTAATCATTATCACAGCAATTCTTTACTTTGAAAGCAGGGAGACTATGGAACTCTCTGCCAAACAATGCAATAATAGTCAATTCACAAGCCAAATTAATGAAGCACTCCCGGTAACTTTTTAATTGATTTCTGGGAGCATATTAATGTACTTACCTACCGCTACTTTCTCCAATGTCTAACGCCAGTCTGCAGCTCTATTGAATGATGTCACAGCTCTGTAGATGCTCTGGGTCATACTGCAATCTGCATTACCTGTAAGTGACTTTTACAGTGGAAGCCTGTGGAGTGTCAGAACAAGGCTTCATAGGCTTTCACTGTAAAAGAGACTTCTGGGTCACCCTCAGAGAATAGAATGAGCTGGATAGTCTCATTTGCAGTGAACTCACTCAGAAGAGCAAAAAGCCAGTGCTAGGCACTGGAGAGAGAGGGGTAGGTGAGTATATTAATGCACTCACACTACATTGCATGCACATGCACACACATTTAATTGCTAAAAAAAAAAAAAAAAAAAGTTAGTCAGACTGCTTCTTTAAAGAAGGGCTTGGATGTCTTTTTTGAAAAATATATTACAGGCTATGGACACTAGATTTTGTAATGGGACATTGATCCAGGGAACTAGTCTGATTGTCATATGAGTAGTATGGAAGGAATATTTCTACTAAAATCATTAGTATCTTCCTCATAGGATTTTTGGCCTCCCGAGGTCAACACATTAGGTTATAGTTTGAACTGGGTGGACTTATATCTACTTTCAAAATATGAAACTATTAAGTTGAAAATAATCTTGAATGCTTAAAATGTATACAAGTACATACAAAACAATTTTTAAATATATAATTTATCACTAATACCACAGTGCATGCCAAACCTAACTCATGGCTATAAAAGTAACAAAGGATTCAAATAGAAATACAGTTCAGAAAGTCAAAGGGACCAATTCATGAAGACTGGCATTGCACATGCTCACCCTACACCAGTTTTCATAGACTACACAGTGCCAAATTAATTTAGAGGCACATGCCACTTAATACATTTGATGCCTTTCCTAAGTGGCATCCGCTTCCAGTCAGACACTGAAATAATATTTCTGGTATAGAAAAAAACAGCACATTTGATGAATGTGATTAGAGTGTGACTAGGCTCCTTCTCAAACTTGCCCATTTCAGTGTAGCAGTTCAAAAGTGGCGGGAAAAAGCTAAACTATATAGCACAAAAAAATTGCAACTTTTCATAGCTTTTACTTCACTTTTGTTGAGCCAACCCCAAGGCGTTTCAAGCAACTCTAATAACTAGAGATGAGCGACTTTGCCTTTTTTAGGGTCAAGTCGGGTTTCATGAAACCCGACTTTCTCAAAAGTCGAGTAGAACGAAATCGGCCGACTATCGGGAAAAGTCGAAGGTCTGACTGAAACACGAAACCCAATGCAAGTCCATGGGGAAGCAAAGTCGGCAGGGAGTGGAGGACAGTAAACACACCTACATGCCGGACCACTTTTTTTAAAGTGTGCAAAATCTCTCTCTCTCTCCCCGGACGCTGCACATGTCATCTCATTGCCACAGTGTACGTCCTTGCTCAGTGGCTGAAAAAAGTCACGTGCAAACATTCTGGGAAATCTGACTTTGGCGCTCGTTTTGCCAACCACATGGCCGACTTCATGCTGTGGTCAGGTTTCGGTCGGCGAAACCCGACTTTGCCATAAGTCGGCGACTTATGAATCTTGCCGACCTGTTTCGCTCAACTCTAGTAATAACAATTGACCGTAACTTAAAAATACCCATATCCGACTGTGAAGAAACCAGAGAAAAAAAAGCACAGTAAAGACAAATGAACATTCTAAATTTTCTATTTAAGATGAAAAACTCTAGTTAGCACAGAAAGATAGCTAATCATTTGTGATGGGCCAACCCATGGAAGTTCAGGTCTGGCAGGATCGGCCAAACATCTAAAAAAGTTTTTTTTGGACACCAGAATGGTACATAAACCCAATCCCCATTTAGTTGGCCAGAACATCCGTTGTTTACCACGGTCAGAGAGCTGTGGTTCCAATGCTGTGTGAGCCAGCACCTGTGACCAGAGATAAAAAGATGACCTCCGGTCAGAGAGCGTACTACTCCTATCAGCCTATGCTTGCTATCGTTAAAAACAGTGAGAGTAGGGGCTCTGATGGAAGTATAAATTTAAAAAAAAATGATGTGGTGTCTCTTCTATTTTTGATAACCAATACTGGCAAAACTGACACTTGTGGGCTGCAACCCTCAGCTGTCAGCTTTATAACCCTTTATATACCCTCTTATAAATGAAAAAATTTAATGTCCTTATATCAAGATTTGTTATTGCACATTTTCCCAAAAATAATAAGTAGAGTATTAACCCCTTTCTGCCATCCGACGTACTATCCCGTCCACGGTACCAGGGCCCGTATGACCGGGGATGGGATAGTACGTCGGCGCAATCAGCGGCGCCCACGTGGTGAGCGCCGCTGATCGCGGCCGGGTGTCAGCTGATTATCACAGCTGACACACGGCACAATGTGTCAGGGGCGGTCACGGACCGCCCCCGACACATTAACCCCTTGCACACCGCGATCAAACACGATCGCGGTGTACTGGGGGTTAAAGGGAAGCATCGGCAGGGAGGGGGCTCCCTCCGTTCCCTGAGCCCCCCACGGCAGCGCAATGTGCAGCGCTGCTGCGGGGGACTCCCTTCCTCCAGGCCCCCGAATCCAAGATGGCGACGGGGGCTTTCGGGGGCCTGCGGAAGCTGGCTTCCTCAGTGGCTGCAAAGCGCAGGCATGAGGAAGCCTTCTGCACTGCCTGTGTCAGATTGCTGATCTGTCACAGTGATCTGTGATGTGACAGATCAGCGATCTGTCACAGGACAGTGATGTCCCACCTGGGACTATTTAATAAAGTAAAAAAAAAAATAAAAAAAAGTGTAAAAATAATTAAAAAAAAATCGCCAAATAAATTAGAAAAAAAAAAAAAAATATTCCCCCAATAAATCCATTTTTTGGAAATAATAAAAAAACAAAACAATAAAAGTACACATATTAGGTATCGCCGCGTCCGTAACGACCCGCCCTATAAAACTGTCCCATTTGTTAACCCCTTTAGCGAACCCCTTAAAAAATAAAAAACGAAGCAAAAAATAATGATTTATTATCATACCGCCAAACAAAAAGTGTAATAACGCGCGATCAAAAAGACGCATATAAATATCCATGGTACCGCTGAAAACGTCATCTTGTCCCGCAAAAAACGAGCCACAACACAGCATCATCAGCGAAAAAATAAAAAAGTTATAGCTCACTGAATAAAGCGATGCAAAAATAATTATTTTTTATATAAAATAGTTTTCATTGCATAAAACCGACAAAACATAAAAAAACGACCTAAATGAGGTATCGCTGTAACCGTACTGACCCGAAGAATAAAACCGCTTTATCAATTTTACCACACGCGGAACGGTGTAAACGCACCCCCCCAAAAGAAATTCATGAAACGCTGGTTTTTGTTCATTCTGCGTCCCAAAAATCGGAATAAAAAGCGATCAAAAAATTTCACGTGCCCGAAAATGGTACCAATAAAAACGTCAACTCGTCCCTCAAAAAATAAGACCTCACATGACTGGGTCAAAATACGGAAAAATTATAGCTCTCAATATGTGGTGATGCAAAAACTATTTTTACAATCAAAAGCGTCTTTTAGCGTGCGACAGCCGCCAAACATAAAAACCGCCATAAATAGTAAATCAAACCCCCTGTTATCACCGCCTTAGTTAGGGAAAAACAATAAAATAAAAAAAATGTATTTATTTCCATTTTTCCATTAGGGTTAGGGCTAGGGTTAGGGCTAGGGGTGTGTTGGGGTAGGGTTAGGGCTAGGGTTAGGGTAGGGTTAGGGCTAGGGCTAGGGTTAGGGTTAGGGCTAGGGTTAGGGCTAGGGTTAGGGCTAGGGTTAGGGTTAGGGGCGTGTTGGGGTTCGGGTTGGAGTTAGAATTGGGGGTTTCCACTGTTTGGGCACATCAGGGGCTCTCCAAATGCAACATGGCGTCTGATCTCAATTCCAGCCAATTCTGAGTTGAAAAAGTCATATGGTGCTCCTTCCCTTCCAAGCTCTGCTATGCGCCCAAACAGTGTTTTACCCCCACATGTAGGGTATCAGCCTACTCAGGACAAATTGCAAAACAATTTTTGGGGTCCAATTTCTCCTGTTACCCTTAGGAAAATAAAAAATTGGGGGCAAAAATATCATTTTTGTGGAAAAAAATGATTTTTTTATTTTTAAGTCCGAGTGTTATAAACTTCTGTGAAGCACTTGGGGGTTCAAAGTGCTCACCACACATCTAGATAAGTTCCGTGGGGGGTCTAGTGTCCAAAATGGGGTCACTTGTGGGGAGTTTCAATAGTTTAGGTACATCAGGGGCTCTCCAAACGCACATGACACCCGCAGACCATTCCATCAAAGTCTGCATTCCAAAACGTCACTGCTTCCCTTCCGAGCCCCGACGTGTGCCCATACAGTAGTTTTCTCCCACATATGGGGTGTCAGCGTACTCAGGACAAATTGGACAACAACTTTTGGGGTCCAATTTCTCCTGTTACCCTTGTGAAAATGAAAAAATTGGGGACTAATTGATCATGTTTCTGGAAAAAATACGATTTTTTTATTTTCATGCCCGGGCATTATAAACTTCTGTGAAGCCCTTGGGGGTTCAAAGCGCTCACCACACATCTAGATAAGTCCCTTAGGGGGTCTCGTTTCCAAAATGGGGTCACTTCTGGGGGGTTCCACTGTTTAGGTACATTAGGGGCTCTCCAAAGGCAACATGACACCCGCAGACCATTCCATCAAAGTCTGCATTCCAAAACGTCACTACTTCCCTTCCGAGCCCTGACATGTGTCCATACAGTAGTTTTATCCCACATATGGGGTGTCAGCGTACTCAGGACAAATTGGACAACAACTTTTGGGGTTCAATTTCTCCTGTTACCCTTGGGAAAATAAAAATTTGGGGACTAATTGATCATGTTTGTGGAAAAAATACGATTTTTTTATTTTCATGCCCTGGCAATATAAACTTCTGTGAAGCCCTTGGGGGTTCAAAGTGCTTACCTCACATCTAGATACGTTCCTTAGTGGGTCTAGTTTTCAAAATGGGGTCATTTGTGGGGGGTTTCCACTGTTTAGGTACATTAGGGGCTCTCCAAAGGCAACATGACACCCGCAGACCATTCCATCAAAGTCTGCATTCCAAAACGTCACTACTTCCCTTCCGAGCCCCGACGTGTGCCCATACAGTAGTTTTCTCCCACATATGGGGTATCAGCATACTCAGGACAAATTGGACAACAACTTTTGGGGTCCAATTTCTCCTGGTACCCTTGGGAAAATAAAAAAATGGTGACTAAAAGATCATGTTTGTGGAAAAAATACGAATTTTTTATTTTCACGCCTGGGCGTTGTAAACTTCTGTGAAGCACTGGGGGGTTCAAAGTGCTCACCACACATCTAGATAAGTTCCTTGGGGGGTCTAGTTACAAAATGGTGTCATTTGTGGGGGGTTTCCACTGTTTAGGTACATTAGGGGCTCTCCAAAGGCAACATGACACTCGCAGACCATTCCATCAAAGTCTGCATTCCAAAACGTCACTACTTCCCTTCCGAGCCCTGACATGTGTCCATACAGTAGTTTTATCCCACATATGGGGTGTCAGCGTACTCAGGACAAATTGGACAACAACTTTTGGGGTTCAATTTCTCCTGTTACCCTTGGGAAAATAAAAAAATTGGGGACTAATTGATCATGTTTGTGGAAAAAATACGATTTTTTTATTTTCATGCCATGGCATTATAAACTTCTGTGAAGCCCTTGGGGGTTCAAAGTGCTCACCTCACATCTAGATACGTTCCTTAGTGGGTCTAGTTTTCAAAATGGGGTCATTTGTGGGGGGTTTCCACTGTTTAGGTACATTAGGGGCTCTCCAAAAGCAACATGACACCGCAGACCATTCCATCAAAGTCTGCATTCCAAAACGTCACTACTTCCCTTCCGAGCCCCGACGTGTGCCCATACAGTAGTTTTCTCCCACATATGGGGTATCAGCATACTCAGGACAAATTGGACAACAACTTTTGGGGTCCAATTTCTCCTGGTACCCTTGGGAAAATAAAAAAATGGTGACTAAAAGATCATGTTTGTGGAAAAAATACAAATTTTTTATTTTCACGCCCGGGCGTTGTAAACTTCTGTGAAGCACTGGGGGGTTCAAAGTGCTCACCACACATCTAGATAAGTTCCTTGGGGGGTCTAGTTACAAAATGGTGTCATTTGTGGGGGGTTTCCACTGTTTAGGTACATTAGGGGCTCTCCAAAGGCAACATGACACTCGCAGACCATTCCATCAAAGTCTGCATTCCAAAACGTCACTACTTCCCTTCCGAGCCCTGACATGTGTCCATACAGTAGTTTTATCTCACATATGGGGTGTCAGCGTACTCAGGACAAATTGGACAACAACTTTTGGGGTTCAATTTCTCCTGTTACCCTTGGGAAAATAAAAAAATTGGGGACTAATTGATCATGTTTGTGGAAAAAATACGATTTTTTTATTTTCATGCCATGGCATTATAAACTTCTGTGAAGCCCTTGGGGGTTCAAAGTGCTCACCTCACATCTAGATACGTTCCTTAGTGGGTCTAGTTTTCAAAATGGGGTCATTTGTGGGGGGTTTCCACTGTTTAGGTACATTAGGGGCTCTCCAAAAGCAACATGACACCGCAGACCATTCCATCAAAGTCTGCATTCCAAAACGTCACTACTTCCCTTCCGAGCCCCGACGTGTGCCCATACAGTAGTTTTCTCCCACATATGGGGTATCAGCATACTCAGGACAAATTGGACAACAACTTTTGGGGTCCAATTTCTCCTGGTACCCTTGGGAAAATAAAAAAATGGTGACTAAAAGATCATGTTTGTGGAAAAAATACGAATTTTTTATTTTCACGCCCGGGCGTTGTAAACTTCTGTGAAGCACTGGGGGGTTCAAAGTGCTCACCACACATCTAGATAAGTTCCTTGGGGGGTCTAGTTACAAAATGGTGTCATTTGTGGGGGGTTTCCACTGTTTAGGTACATTAGGGGCTCTCCAAAGGCAACATGACACCCGCAGACCATTCCATCAAAGTCTGCATTCCAAAACGTCACTACTTCCCTTCCGAGCCCCGACGTGTGCCCATACAGTAGTTTTCTCCCACATATGGGGTATCAGCATACTCAGGACAAATTGGACAACAACTTTTGGGGTCCAATTTCTCCTGGTACCCTTGGGAAAATAAAAAAATGGTGACTAAAAAATCATGTTTGTGGAAAAAATACTAATTTTTTATTTTCATGCCCGGGTGTTATAAACTTCTGTGAAGCACTGGGGGGGTCAAAGTGCTCACCACACATCTAGATAAGTTCCTTAGGGGGTCTAGTTTCCAAAATGGTGTCATTTGTGGGGGGGTTCCACTGTTTTGGTACATCAGGAGTTTTCCAAACGCGACATGGTGTCCGATCTCAATTCCAGCCAAAAACGTCAAATGGCGCTGCTTCCCTTCCGAGCTCTGCCATGCACCCAAATAGTGGTTTACCCCCACATGTGGGGTATCAGCGTACTCAGGACAAATTGCACAATAACGTTTAGGGTCCTGTTACCCTTGGAAAAATAAGAATTGAGGGTGAAAAGATCATTTTTGTGGAAAAAATATGAATTTTTAATTGTATGGCTTTATGTTATAAACTTCTGTGAAGCCCATGGGGGTTCAAAGTTCTCACCACACATCTAGATAAGTTCCTTAGGGGGTCTAGTTTCCAAAATGGTGTCATTTGTGGGGGGTTTCCACTGTTTTGGTACATCAGGGGTTTTCCAAACGCGACATCGTGTCCGATCTCAATTCCAGCCAAAAACGTCAAATGGCGCTGCTTCCCTTCCGAGCTCTGCCATGCGCCCAAATAGTGGTTTACCCCCACATGTGGGGTATCAGCGTACTCAGGACAAATTGCACAATAACTTTTAGGGTCCTGTTACCCTTGGGAAAATAAAAATTGGGGTGAAAAGATCATTTTTGTGGAAAAAATATGATTTTTTAATTGTACCGCTGTACGTTATAAACTTCTGTAAAGCCCTTGTGGGTTCAAAGTTCTCACCACATATCTAGATAAGTTCCTTGGGGGGTCTAGTTTCCAAAATGGGGTCACTTGTAGGGGGTTTCCACTGTTTAGGTACATCAGGGACTCTCCAAACGTGACATGGCGTCCAATCTGAATTCCAGCCAATTTTGCATTGAAAAAGTCAAACGGCGCTCCTTCCATTCTGAGCTCTGCCATGCGCCGAAACAGTCGTTCCCCCCACATATCAGGTATCTGCATACTCAGGACAAATTGCACAATAACTTTTGCAGTTCAATTTCTCCTGTTACCCTTGGTAAAATAAAAAAAATTGAACCTGAAGTATTTTTTTTATGAAAAAAAGTTAGATGTTCATTTTTTTTAAAATATTCAAAAAAATTCCTGTGACGCACCTAAAGGGTTAATAAACTTCTTGAATGTGGTTTTGAGCACCTTAAGGGGTGCAGTTTTAAGAATGGTGTCACTTTTGGGTATTTTCTATCATATAGACCCCTCAAAGTGGCTTCAAATGTGATGTGGTCCTAAAAATAAAATGGTGTTGTAAAAATGAGAAATCGCTGGTCAACTTTTAACCCTTATAACTTCCTAACAAAAAAAAATTTTGGTTCCAAAATTGTGCTGATGTAAAGTAAACATGTGGGAAATGTTAGTTATCAAGTTTTTTGTGTGCCATATCTCTGTGATTTAAGGGCATAAAAATTCAAAGTTGGAAAATTGCGAAATTTTCAAAATTTTCGCCAAATTTCCATTTTTCTCACAAATAAACGCAAGTTATTTGAATGAAATTTTACCACTACCATGAAGTACAATATGTCACGAGAAAACAATGTCAGAATCACCGGGATCCATGGAAGCGTTCCAGAGTTATGACCTCATAAAGGTACAGTGGTCAGAATTGTAAAAATTGGCCCGGTCATGAACGTGCAAACCACCCTTGGGGGTGAAGGGGTTAAAGTTCATATATCAGAGTGCAGTCATATTCACACCAAATATTCTTGCATATAGACAGCCGAGTATGCACATTGTCGATGCTTTTCCCCACCATTCGGTTCATCAGGAGAACATACTAATATGTATAAACATAAAGGGATCAGGATTTATCTTAGTGTTCCAAAAAGTCAAGGAGACAGTATGGGAGTGGTGTCCATCTGTGCATGTCAGGGAATCAATGTCTGCCTTCAGTCACCACTCTGAATATACAGAGAGGACACTGTAACCATGCCCATCCTTGACTGATGCCCCATACCGGCCTCAATGTAGAGATAGTGTGCGTCAAGGTCAGAAGTGCTTTTACAATGGCCACTCTGTATAATCAGTGGTGACTGATCTGGCACTGCCCTGCCTCCATGACTGAATACTGAATGCTAGCAGGGAGAATAAAGATCATTTCCCTCCTGCTGTATTTGGATATGTTCAGGCTCTGGGCAGCATCATAATGCAGTTAAGCTGCATATTAACCACATATCTGCAGTTTAATAGTTACTTCTGGTAACAGATTCCATGCAAAACAAGGTAAGCAGTGACGATATCTCCACACAGCCCTGACTATTGTTCCAATGACCTGTTCCCAGGAATCTCCCAACCTTGAGGGTATACAGTACAGTGGAGAAAATAAGTATTTGACACTCTGCTGATTTTGCAAGTTTTCCCACTTACAAAGAATGGAGAGATCTATAATTTTTATCGTATGTACACTTCAATTGTGAGAGACAGAATCTTAGAAAAAATGGTGGGATGGTGTTCTTGGGGTTGTACACATTCTTTTGATAGCAAAAAGTTTTATTTTGGTGTCATCTAACCACATGACATTCTGGCTATAGGCAAATTTCAAACGGGCTTGGAAATGCACTGTTGTGAGCACTGGGACTTTGCGTGCCATGCAGGATTTTAATCCATGATGATGTAATGTGTTAATAAGGTAATGTATGAGACTGTGGTCCCAGCTCTCTTCAGGTCATTGAGCAGGTCCTTCTGGGTAGTTCTGGGCTGATTCCTGACCTTTCTCAGAATCATCCTTGCCCCACAAGGTGAGAAGTTTCATAGAGCCCCAGACCGATGAGCAATGACAGTCATGTTGTGCTTCTTCCATTTTCTAACAATTGTGACATTTGTTGCCTTCTCATCAAGCTGCTTGACTACTGTCCTGTACCCCATCCCAGCCTTGTGCAGGTCTACAATTTTGTCCCTGGTATCCTTAAACAGGTCTTTGGTCTTGACCATGGTGGAGAGATTGGAGTGTTTGGAGTGTGATTGATTGAGTGTGTGGACAGGTGTTTTTATACAGGTAACAACTTCAAACAGGTGCATTCAATACATGTAATAAGTGCAGAGTAGGAGAGCTTGTTAAAGAAAAAGTAACAGGTCTGTGAGAGCCAGAATTCTTTCTTGCTGGTTTATTAGGTGACCAAATACTTAATAAAATTCAATTTAATTGCTTAAAAATCAGACAATGTGATTTTCTGTTTTTTATTTTTAGATTCTGTCTCTCACAGTTGAAGTATACCTGCAATAAAAATAAAACCTCTCCATTCTTTGTAGGTGGGAAAACTTGCAAAATTGGCAGTGTATCATCTACTTCCCCACTGTATTTTCTTGGACCCCAATATGAAGATGGACTCAGAGAAAGTTTTTTCAGTTTTGATGTGGTCGGATGATGGAACGTCAAGGCGGAGGCATCTTCCAAGTCTCTACTATCCACCGACCAGGAGAAAGAATTCCAGTTTGTCTTTCAAGGTGGTAGCTGGTGTTGCCAAGAAAGAGATTTTGCAATTCAAGGTTTCTGGTTCTACGCCCGCTTTGTACTACTATCAGGATGTATCTATGTGAGAAGAATACTAATCATGAAGAAGGCTAGAGAAGTAACCTTTCTTTTAGGAAGAATGAAGAGATTGCCCAGAAGAGAAGTCATGGGAGTCCGTGAAGAAGAGTCTGGCTCAACTCACCTTTTTTTTCTTTTATCAGTGTATTGACACATAAGTTAACAGACAATGACTCCATGGCAACTGGTAAAGTGGACATTGTTAAGTCGGAACTGTTTACTAAACTTCATCCGTATTTGAACTGCCACCTACAATCTACTTGGCAACCCTTGGACAAAATCATTAAGTACCACAAACGTAAAAAGAGAAAACTTGGACAGATTATTCTATATGTATCATTTGATAAAGTAAACATAACGTTGAATTACCCTAGTCAATTAGTTTGTTTCATAGGCCCTGTATTGTGATTGCAAAGATCAAGGACATACTAATGGGAATTTAAATTGTTAGTCCCAATGGGAAAAGTGACGATAACATCTTATAAAGAGCTGTGGAGCTTATGGCGATCAGAATAAAATAAATAAAAACACAAAAATCAAATATATGACATTGATTTAAATTACTGCAAGGAGTGATAATATTATTCTTTATAAATTAATGTATCCTATACCTAGAGCTAATGGTATTTCTTTAAAAAGTAGTTTCTTAATAGCCATTTTTACATCTTTGTTACGAAGGCTATATATAAGGGGATTTACCACAGGTGTCATTACTATGTAAACAGCAGACAATACTTTATTAAGTTCAAAGTCTGTGCTGGCTCTTGGGCGAACATATACAAAGGCCACTGCCCCAAAAAATATAAGAACGACTATAAGGTGTGAAGCACACGTTGAGAAAGCTTTAAATTTCCCGGTTGCAGAAGGAATTGTTGATATTGTCATTATAATGCGAACATAGGTTCCCAAGGTCAAAGCAAATGAAAACAAGACAATTGAAGAAGCAGTGAAGAAGTTCAAGGTCTGCAGCTTACTTGTGTTTTGACATGATAGTTGAAGCAGAGGTGAAAGATCACAAAAAAAATGCTGAATATCTCTTCCGCAAAACTTTAAATTGGCAATTATGAAAGTGGGGATTAGATTTGTAGAAAGGCCCATGATCCAACAAGATAAAACTAGAGTGCGACACACAGGGCCACTCATAATTAGCTTATAGCGTAGAGGGTTGCAAACTGCTAGGTATCGATCAAAAGACATAGCCGATAAAAGAAAACACTCAATGGACCCTAGTGCAAAAAAAAAATAAAACTGAGTGATACAGTTTTCAAAAGAAATGGATCTATTCCTCCCTGTTAATAACACAAGGATTTGTGGAATTGTTACAGATGTATATAAAATTTCTAAAAAAGAAAGGTTACTGATAAAGAAGTACATGGGGCTACGAAGACGGATATCAATGCAGGTTATAGTTATAATTATGACATTTCCGGTGATAGTTAAAATGTACATGACAAAAATGACTCCAAACACACTCCAGTGCCATGTATAGAACACTGGAAATCCGAGCAATATAAAGTCTGTAATATTCTCCAAGAACACCTTCTCCATTGTGCATATAGATTCCAAGCAGAGATTAGTAGAGAACTAATACAAAGTCCATATTTTTCTTACATCCGACGTCTAATTGCTTTTTATTTCAGCTCATTTTTCATATTGATTTACAGATGAGTATTTCTTTCGGAAGTCAATGAAAATTGCAGCTGTATTAAGTATTCAGCTTGTTTAATAATACATTTTTTAAACTGGTAATTCTAAAGATGTGTTTAATAAGTAGATCAGATTAATATGCAACTTTCATCCTAATATTAATAACTAATTCAGCAATATAAATGAATACTATTTTCAATATGAGAAGTTTATTCCATTTATTCTCCAAACCAAGCAAATGCATAGGCAGCTGAAAGGTTGTTTCCATAGATCACTGTGAGAATGACTGTCCAACTGTCCTCCTCTTTGTTATCTAAAGAAGAAGGGTTGTATTATTCACAAGTTTCAATAAACTGAAGACTAGTAGCCATTATTTCTTTTTTTTGCTGAGGCACTATTATCTGCGCTTTAGGACTCCCATAGGTAAAGGTACTTTGGATTAAACAGCAATTTTTTTTCTGCTTTTCGGTCTGAGAAGTGAAGTTATGGAACTCTTTGTCACATAATGAATTAATAGTTACGGTAATTCACTGGAAAATTTTGTGAAGCTCCAGGATGCCTTTCTTGAGAAATAATACTAGCCAAATATTAATTTATGTGTCTGATTGCCATACATGGAGTTAAAGGGAATCTGTCACCCTTTTTTTCGGCTTGCGGCTGCTGGCATAGACATCGGGGGCTTATCTACAGCATTCGGGAGAAGAGGATGTCATCGCATGAAGAAGGGAGGCGCCGGACCGGACCGCAACGCCCACCGGACCGGACCGCCCACCCCAGTGAGTATAATATAACTTGTTTTTCTTATCTTTCAGGTTACATCGGAGACTTATCTACAGCATTACAGAATGCTGTAGATAAGCCCCCGATGTTTATGCCGGCAGCTGCAAGGCCAAAAAAAGGGTGACAGATTCCCTTTAAGAATTTTATTTCCCCTTTTATTTCCCCTAATATGAGACAGTTGCCATCTGCCTCATGGGGTTTTTCCCTTCTTCTGGATCAACATGTTATGTTATAGTTGGAACTCAATGGACTTGTGACATCTTGCAACTTTAAAACTATATATTTCTTTCAGCTCACCAATAACATACTAGAATCATATTTGTGGCATCTTGATGGCAGCTCCCTTCTTACATGTCTATAAACAAGAATATCATTGATATTGTCACGATAGTCGCGACATTGAAAATTCACTCTCACGTGATGTTGAGACTATACAAAAGAGTTATTACTTATTCACTGTTAAAAAGAAAAAATGCAGCCAACATATATAAGTACAAGTCAGTATTTCAAAAAAGAATAGGAACCACAATTGTGCTGTATATAAGGATGTCAGCAGAATTTATTTGAACTGGGTATTTGTGTCTTTTTGAATACTGTAGATTTAAATCTTGGCATAAGCTCTGCTTCTCAAATATCTGCCAGTGAATTTGACACCGAGATGGACACTGATATAACTGAGAAATGCTATGTGCATGATAGGAAAGAAAAAGCTGTTGTGGGATAAAAGATTGAAGCATTGGAGGGGGCCTAAAAACTTTGACATCTAACTGCCAAGCCATGGGTTAATGCAGACCTGTAATAGAGTAATATAAACCACATAGATATTAAAGAAATTGATACAGAGTAACATAAAAATAGGAGCATGAAGCCAACGGGAATTCAACTTAAAGTTGAAAAGCATAATGAAACAGATTTCATGAAAGAGCTGATTCTCCTATATGAAAGTAGTAGGAGATGTGTGTACCCTGCTCTGCTTGATATGTGTCCATAAAAAAATCCAACATTGGGTGTAGAAGGTAAGAGTGTGGTAAATTCTCGATGCATTTCGAAGTTCTCAGATATTTTTCTTCATCTTTGTGATTCGCCTAAAGAAGAAGTATAAGTACTTTGAAAGGCGATGAAAATAAACTGCACTGTTGCCTTCTACAACGCATATAGGATTTTTTTGTGGACCCGCAATCAGCATTGTAGGTTAGCCACATATCGTACTACTTTAATACTATGTTTGATCTGCTAACCTTTGGAACTGAAGCAGCTGGAAAAGCTATATTTTGAAACCTTACTAGCATTGTTTCTCACACTCCTATTCTAGGTGTGCAGCATCATTTTCTCTTGTACAATGTTAATTGGATAAAACCCTATTGCGCTTGATTTGTCCCCATAGCCAATTACAACATTCCTGTATAGTTATACTTACACTGTTAAGGTGACCCTCTGAATTATTGGAGGGGGCCTGAAAAACATGGAAGTCTAAATGCCCAGCCATGGGATAATACAGACCTGTGAGAGGGTAATACAAAACAGCATAATTGTTAAAGAAATTAATAGAGAATATCATTAAAATAGGAAAAAGAAACAAACCTTAATTCAAGTTAAAGTACACAAACTAGTAATCTAGGTTTCATAAAAGAGCTAACCTTCCTATATGGTTATACTTACACTGTAATGTGACCCTTTGAAAGGTAATATGTTGAATAAAAATGTTAATTAGAAAGTAATAGTAGCATAATCAATTCCCAACAAATATGTCTGGTATAGATGCATTTGTTATGTATTTAATAGATAGCCAGCACAATGAACTAAAAGAACTAAACTGGAAAAAAAACTAAACAATGTTGCATCAGAAATAAAAGAATCAGAAAGCCTTTCAAAGATTGCACTCAGCAGAGCTGAATGTGATCTAAGACTGTACAAAAGTAACAAGACTGATTTTATAAAGGATTAATGAATGAGCGTTATGTTTCCCCCGTGTATAGTTATGGTATAGATATGGTCCTTTGAGAACTGAGTTTTAAAAACCAATAATAATGATAATTAAAGCATATTGTAGCATATTCCCTGTATTATTTACAGCGCATACCCTGTAGGTTTTATGTTTAATTCATGCTTTCTTTTTACAATTTGGTTATGTATTTATTTTAATTTTCCATTTTGCTATCTTCCCGTTACTTACTGTTCTAAGCAAATGACCTCTCAGTAGAGTAATGCAGTTCTGACGGGATTCTAATTTGCAATTTGCATGGATTTTACCAGGATATTCACGTTAATGTGATTTTATTCTCCATGAATTGAATATCCCTTATTATGCTCTGCGATCTGGAGACAGTTCAAAGCATAATAAAAATAAGATCTAGAAAAAAACAACTAACAACTCACCAATCAACTCTAGGTGGTATTTTTTACTTACAAGCACTAAAATCCCAAGCCTCTTCATGTTAAGTTGGGACTTATGGACAGGACATAACTGTGCATATGGTTGTGGCGCACGTTGTGCCATCATTACATTGCGACCTTAAGAAGGTCACACCCGGAGGTCCAGGCCTTAGAGTGTGTGATGTATGTCAATGAAATTCATGACTATTGTGAAGAGGCACAAGGCTTTAATGTGCACAATATGGTGGACAATGAGTGGTAGGTGGTTGAAGAGGTGAGTTGAGAGGTATTAGATCTTTATGGAGTTAACCATTTGCCCACTCTCTACATTTCAGCAAAATGGTGACCAAATTACAAAAAAATCAGTATACAAGAGAATATCACTTTTTGTAAAATACGGACAGACTTCAGTTCCACTGGAATAAATTCACCCATCTCTAGTTCTCAGCCATCTGTTTATCGTCACAGGAATTATTACAATGAAAGATAACAAGCTCTATATAAAGCATATAAAACTGGATTCCCCTTTTAAATTAGGACAAGTTTACCTGTTACCTCCTCTTTACAATGACCTTTGCCCAGATCAGGGTGAGCAGAAAAATCTCTATGGTAGAAAGTTAAGTGAGTCACTGCTAGTGTGCTGCAGTTTAGGACCATGATTCAGCATCCAAGCTCAAGAACAGGTTGTTAATAAAGAATGGAACAAGACACATGATGCAATATGTAACCAACTTGTTTAATATGTGTCCAAAAGACTAGTTGTAGTAGTCTGTGATGTGAGGAGTATTCATTTTTAAATCAACTAATTTAAATAAAACTGAAGATTTTATAATGAAAGGCCCCCTTTTATAATGAAAGGCCCCCTTGAAGCGTCTCCTTAAAAAAGTATGCGTGAGACAGTTCGGTGTTACTATCTGTGTGGCTTTCTGTTAGCCATCACGTTCACGTGTGTATCATATTTGTGATATACAGGTGACATATGTGTGCCATCCATGAACACCATTCGTGTGACACATACTGTAATAGAAGTTACAGATCTTTATGTGTTAAAGATGTTCAGAGAGACAGATAGAAACAAATACAGAGAGATAGAAAGATAGAGTTTTGTTTTTAGGGTTTGCATCAGTTCATGTAAAGAACATGACTACAACTGTGAACATTTGGTTTTCTTTTTTTTGGGATGCAAGCAACAAATAGGACAAAATAACAGTGTACTATTCACCCCTTAAAGTCAGTACTTTGCAGACCCTCCTTTTCCGGTAATTACAGCTGTAAGTCAATTTGGTTAAGTCTCTATGAGCTTTCCAAGTCTTGTCACTGGGATTTGTGTCCATTCCTCAGGGTAAAACTGCTCCATCTCCTTCAAGTTAGATGGTTTACTCTTGTATAAAGCAATCTTCAAGTCTAACCACAGATTCTCAATTTTATTAAGATCTGGGCATTGACTAGGCCACTCCAAAACATTTACATGTTTCCCCTTAAACTACTTGAGTGTTGGTTTAGCAGTATGCTCTGGGTCAATGTCTTGATGAAGGTGAACCTCTGCCTAGTCTCAAATCCCTGACAGATTGAAACAAGTTTTGCTCAAGAATATCCCTGTATTTTGCATTATCCATCTTTCCCTTGACTCAAAACATTTTCCCCTGTTCCTGGTGCTACAAACATCCCCACAGCATGATGATGCCACCACCATGCTTCACTGTGGGGACAGAGTTTTTGGAGCGATGAGCCGTGTTGTTTTGGCATCAGACATAGGGCTTACCTTACCAGTACCTTTGTGGAGTCTCCTACATGTCTTTTGACAAACTCAAAAAGAGTATTAAAATTTTTATGTGTAACAAAAAGGTTATTTTCTGCTAACTCTTCCATGAAGGCCACCTCTATGGAGTGTACAGCTTATTGTGGCAGTGTGTAGAGATGAACGAATTTGCTCGAAAACGTTCACCAATTTCAAATTCGGCATGAATGTAGCACACTCGGATTTGTGTTTGGTTTCACGAGCAATTTTACTCAAGGTTGGCAAAATACTACTAATATACTAATGCTTTTTGTTATTACTTTGGCTAGGATAATGGTGCTGTATCATGAGCAGGGGGCGGGGTGACATGTTTGAGGGGAGGAGGTGAGATGTTAGAGGAGTGGTAAGCTCTTTTTTTCCCCCTTAACTTTATGTATGTTGATTCTGACAGCCAATCAGGGTGCAGAAACCATCCACAACATCATGAAACAAGGCTGTAAGTCTTCTTTGATTGGCTGCCGAAGTCAAATGTCCCTTTCCTTATAAAAAGCGGACATCTTGTTTTGATGGCGTCATTTGCTCAGTATCACAGTGCAGAGAAGCCTCTCCTGAGAGTGCTGCAAGTGAATTTGTCATTTAGCTTGATAGGATCATGGGATGTGTGAAATCCATCATCCAGCATCTAGCTAGATTGACCAAAAGCTGTGTGGCTGTCTCCGAAGGCCCCACTTGCTACCCCAAATGATTTGTGATAAAACTGTTTCAGTGGCAAATCAGAAGGCAAGATTTCCACTTAAAAATCATTAGGTATAATATTGGAGTGCAATCACAAGACCCCATCAGCTAATCCAAATCATTTGTGATAAAACTGTGTCTCAGTGGCAAATTAGAAGGCCAGGCTTCCACTTAAAACTCATTATGCCTAATTTTGTGGTGCAGCAAAGAGACCTGGTTAGCTAAACCAAATCATTGTGATAAAACTGTGTTTTGGGGCTGGACAATGTAGGGTTCGAGCAGAATCCAGATCCTCATCACCAGACCTGATGAGACTTAGATAAAAGAGGGGCACTCTGACTGTACTGTGGTGTCAGGGCAAGAAGATGAAGAGTGTGACTCTCAGGGTGAGGAGTGTAAGAACAGAGAGGATGATGATGAGGTTGTTGATCCCACGTGGTGTGAACCCAGAGGTATGCATCTGAGTTGCTCAGCAGTGGACGTTGGGGACACGGAGTGATGCAACCATGACAATCACTGGATCCTCAGCCCCAGCTGGCCAGTAGCGGTTTGCGAGTCTGCAGGCAATTTTGCAAAAAACTACTCAGTAGGGACAAGAATTTGTTACACCGCTCCGCCATACTCACCCGGCCTCTGCTCCCATGCCGCAGTTGGCCTCCGCTCCCACGTCGCAGCCTCTCTCCACCCGAAGGCCGCGGCGGTCACCTGAGACGGCTCACGACCGATGCCTTCCCTGCATGCTATGCGCATGCGCCATAGGCCGTGGCCGCGCCTCCCTCCTGCTTCTTATGCTCCGGCTGTGCCCTGACCTGGAAGCACCTTTGGACCAATGGCTGACCAGACGGGGCCATATAAGGCCGCTTCCCCCTGAGGGAGGCGCCTGATCGTTGTGTTTCCTAGCACTCTGGCCTCGCTCCATCGTATGCACTCTGCTCCTGCAGTTTCGTTCTCGGCTGCTCCCCGCAGCAGCTTCTCAGTCCTGCTACCCATGTTTCTTGTTCTCTTCCGCAGTCCTGCCTCCAGTACTCCTGCCGTCCTGCTCCAGTCCAGCCTCCAGTGTTCCTGCCGTCCTACTCCAGTCCTGTCTCCAGTGTTCCTGCTGTCCTACTCCAGTCCTGCCTCCAGGTTTCCTGCCGTCCTACTCCAGTCCTGTCTCCAGTGTTCCTGCCATCCTACTCCAGCCCTGCCTCCAGTTCTCCTGCCGTCCTGCTCCAGTCCAGCCTCCAGTGTTCCTGCCGTCCTACTCCAGTCCTGTTTTCAGTGTTCCTGCTGTCCTACTCCACTTCTGTCTCCAGTCTTCCTACTCCTGTCACTCTTTACTCCAGTCTCAGTCTTACTCCGGTCCATCCTGAGCCGCCCCTCTCGGTACCGGCTACCGTGGTACTCGAACCCCTGGGCCTGCTCCTAACGGTCCCTGTATAGGGGTCGGCTCCACCTGGCAGCTCGCCCGGGGTCCCTCGGTGACACGGTCCATAGGGTCCACTCCCGGAGTCTCCTGCTCCAGACCACCCACGCTAGCAGAATTGAAATAATTTGAATACTATATGCATGAAACGCCACATGTGCAATCAGCATGCCTTACTCTGGGATTCTCACTGGACTAAACTATGGACTAGCCAGCCTTGCCGACCTCCGGCTGCCCCATCAACTGGATCTCCTGCTTCTTTCTCCTCCGTCACCTTGACAAGTGTCTTACACGGGTCTTACGGAAGTGGAAATGCCTGCTGTTTTTATTTCACTGAGCACACCACATGTTTCTCACACCACCATAACATCTCTGCCGGCACTTAACTCACAGTCCAGCACTTATTCATGTTTATCCTACACCACCCTCTGTCAGCACAGCAGCTAGCCCTCAGTCTTGCAGTTGTGGCTATATAAAAGAATGTTTCCTCCTACACAAGCCCAAGGTGTTAGGGACGGCGGAATGCACTAAATATAAAATAATAGAAAGTGCGTTTGCTGCCCGGGGTCCACTGTGCAGAGGTGTTAAACTGCTGCTATATAATGGCAGAAGCACAATATGGCGGTATATCGCACACGGGTTGAATGTCACCCGCTGTGCACTGGGCGTACTCTGTTATATTCACAGAGTCGCCTTAAGGCATAAACATAAATGCCGAGCCTGTTGACCTCACAGGTCTCAGCGGCTGTGCACTAGGGTGACCGCAAAAAATCGATGTTGGAATTTTGTCCGTCTGGACACCACAAAACGATTCCCCTTTCCAGATATTGAGATAGCCAAAATTTGAGCTCGATCAAACGACGTTAACCCGTGCCGCTCGTCGCTCAAAGTTTGAAAAAATCCAAATTGAGGTATTTTAAGATTTAGGTATTTTGCAGTCTGTTAGACTATAAAGAATGTGACAACAACATTGCAGAAATAGCCCTGACCAAATTTTCAAACCATTTGTGGTATTTGAATGCAGAGTTGGTGGGATTATCGTTTTTTGATCCCACCATTACAGACAATGAAAAGTTGTTAATGGCTAATAAATTGCTCAGTAGCACAGATGAACCATCAGAGCACGCTAGGGTTGTAAATCCAAA
The DNA here is from genome assembly GCF_039654945.1 of Dendrobates tinctorius. Lineage (NCBI taxonomy): Eukaryota > Metazoa > Chordata > Amphibia > Anura > Dendrobatidae > Dendrobates > Dendrobates tinctorius. Next base: position 18,503,014 of record NW_027361741.1, on the reverse strand, counting down.
AGTTAGGAAAGAAAAATTAAAAGAGGTAGGAAGTAACCGACTTTAACGACCTTCTGACAAAAGATGAAGAACAAAAGCAATATGTCCTGCAAGTTGTAAGCAAATGCCGAGCATTATATTCTGACGTTTCAAAAACTACTTTAACAAAAGCTCTAGAATAGATTAGATAACTATGTAAAATTATCAACTCATGTAGGTTAGCGTGCTTCAATGGTTCATCTGTGCTACTGAGCAATTTATTAGCCATTAACAACTTTTCATTGTATGTAATGGTGGGATCAAAAACCGATAATCCCACCAACTCTGCATTCAAATACCACAAATGGTTCGAAAATTTGGTCAGGGCTATTTCTGCAATGTTTTTGTCACATTCTTTATAGTCTAACAGACTATGCAAAATACCTAAATCTTAAAATACCTCAATTTGGATTTTTTCAAACTTTGAGTGACGAGCGGCACTGGTTAACGTCGTTTGATCGAGCTCAAATTTTGGCTCTCTCAATATCTGGAAAGGGGAATCGTTTTGTGGGGTCCAGACGAACAAGATTCTGACATTTTTTCCCCCCCATATGAGATCCGGTCACCCTACTGTGCACGCACGGTATATGGTCACAGGACTCGGGCCCAAGACACAGGGTCGGTATCCGTCTAGACCTACCGTGCGTGCGGCGTCGCTACCACGGATCAGGAGAAGGACCTGAGCACGTGACTCCCGATCTCCAGTGGGAGCATGCCCAGTAGTGTGACGAGAGGACTTAGCCACTGGAGTGGCTTACTGCAGGGCAGCCTGCGCTGCTGTTGCTGACCCAGAGTTGGCAGCAACAACCAGTCATACAGAGCTGGTCTGAGAAGAACGCCAGCAACACTGAGCTTGCTGTGCAGGCTCCTGAGCGGTTGGAGAAGAATGGGAAACCGCAGGATGCAAGGCTCTGGATTCTCGCTGTGCAGCTGCAGGAACCCGACACCTAACATTAGCCCCCTCCCCTCTGAGCCTCGGCATGCTCAAATGCCATGATCAGGTGTGGGGCGTGGATGTTCTCTACTGGCTCCCAGGTCTGAGCCTCCGGACCATGACCTTCCCAGTCCACCAAATAAAATTTTTTGCCACGCACAATCCTGCGTCCCACAATGGCGTTGACCTCAAACTCATCCGAGGACAGGTCTGATGTCCCGGCAGATGACTCGGAAAACCGAGCCATGTGAACAGGCTTGAGAAGGGACACGTGGAAGACATCAGAGATGGCCAAGTGTGGTGGAAGAGCCAGATGGTAGACCACTGAGCTGACGCACTCGAGGACCTTGAAGGGACCAATGTATCGTGGAGCGAACTTGGAGGACTCGGCCTGCAGCTTGATATTACGTGCATAGAGCCACACCAAGTCGCCAGGTGCAAAAGTTGCAGCGGGATGCCGATGTGTGTTGACTAACGCTCTCATTCTCTCTTTAGAGGCTCGAATAACATCCTGGGTGCCATCCCAAATGTCGTGAGCCTCCACTGCCCAGTGTACCACCCTGGAATCAGTTGAAGACACTGGCATCGGGACAGGGAATCGCGGAAGCTGGCCATAATTGAGAAGGAACGACGTCTGACCAGTGGAATCAGCCACTGCGTTATTCAGGGCAAATTCAGCCCATGGTAGTAAGGATGCCCAGTCATCCTGCCTGGCAGAGGCAAAATGTCGCAGGTATGTGACCAGAGTTTGATTGGCTCTCTCAACCAACCCGTTCGTCTCAGGATGATATGCGGAGGACAGATTGAGCTCGATACTGAGTAGACTGCAGAGCTAGCTCCCTCCAAAATCGAGATGCAAACTGAGGACCTCGGTCACTGACTATTTTGTCTGTCATACCATGCAAACGAAATACGTGCTTTATGAACAGTGCGGCGAGACCACGAGCGGAAGACAGCCACGCGAGTGGCACCAGATGCACCATTTTAGAGAAATGATCGGTGACCACCCAGATGACCGTACTGCCACCAGATTTGGGCAGGCCGATCACAAAGTCCATGCCGACCATCTCCCAGGGTCTGTCTGCCACCGGCAAAGGATACAGTAACCCAGCCGGCCACTGCCTAGAGGACCTGTTCCGAGCACAAGAGACGCATGCTTGAATGTACTCTTTAGTGTCCCGAGCCATGTGCGGTCACCAATAAGACCTTGTCAGGAGTTCTGTAGTCCGCTTAATGCCATAGTGACCACCCACCATGGACGCGTGTGCCCACGCGAGGACCTCCAGCCGCAGGTGAGGAGGGACAAAGGTCTTGCCCAGCGGAACTGCCTCAAGAGCGACGGGAGCCACAGTATTTAGGCTCTCCGTGGGGACAATTAGCCGAGGCTCAGCCTCCTCTTCCTCCGCTGAGACCACCGAGCGAGAAAGAGAATCCGCACGGACGTTCTTCTCTCCAGACAGGTTATGCAAGGTGAAGCGGAAGCGGGAGAAGAACCTAGCTTGACGAGAGTTCAAGCGCTGGACCGTTTGCAAATAGACCAGGTTTTTATGATAAGTGTACACCTGGAAGGGAAACTGGGCTCCCTCCAGGAGATGTCTCCACTCAGAAAAGGCCAATTTCATGGCCAGCAACTCCCTGTCCCGATGGAGTAGTTTCTCTCCGCCGGTGAGAAGGTCTTTGAGAAGAAGAAGCAGGGATGCTTCCGACCTTGAGCATCCTTCTGGAAAAGGACTGCTCCTGCACCAATGGACGAGGCATCTACCTCTAGGATAAAGGGTTTATCCACATCGGGACGGTGGAGGATGGGAGTGCTAGCAAAATGGGTTTTCTGAGACAAAAAGGCCATGGAGACCTGCTCTGACCAAACCTTTGGATGGCTCCTTTCATGGTGAGAGCGACCAAAGGAGCTACCAGTGTGGAGAAGTGGGGAATGAATTGGCAGTAATAGTTAACGAACCCCAAAAAGCGCTGCACCGCTTTTTAGAGAATGGGGCTCCTGCCAGTCCATTAGTGCTTGCAATCTGGCAGGATCCATAGCCAACCCCTGGGCCGACATGATATAGCCCAGGAACGGCATGGACTCCTGCTCAAACTGGCACTTCTCCAGCTTGGCGAAGAGAGAATTCGCCCACAAACGGTCGAAGACCTTGCAGACGTCTCTCCGGTGAGAGGCCACATCTGGAGAAAAGATGAGGATGTCATCCAGATAGACCACCACCGAGGTAGAGAGCATATAGCGAAAGACGTCATTTACGAAGTCCTGGAAGACAGCAGATGCATTACAGAGGCCGAAGAGTATGACCAGATACTCATAGTGGCCATCCCTGGTATTAAAGGCTGTCTTCCACTCGTCTCCTTCGCGTATGCGGATCAGGTTGTACGCCCCCCATAGATCTAATTTCGTAAAGATCTGGGCCCCTCATAACCTGTCAAACAACTCAGAGATCAAAGGAAGAGGGTATTTGCTTTTTACGGTAATGGTGTTGAGACCTCTGTAGTCAACGCAGGGGTGCAACTCCCCACTCTTCTTCTGCACGAAGAAGAACCCTGCACCAGCCGGCGACACCGAATTTCTGATAAACCCTCTTGCCAGGTTCTCCCAGATATATTGTGACATGGCCTCTGTCTCCGGGAGAGATAGATGATACATGTGGCCTCTAGGAGGCTCCGCGCCTGGCAATAGGTCTAACGGGCAATCATAAGGAAGGTGCGACGGAAGCTTCTCCGCTGATTTTTTGGAGAAGACGTCCGCATACTGCCGGTAGTATCCACAGAGCGCGGAAAGATCCGTGGGCACCTCCTTGGATGCTGCTTGAACACTGCCCCTCATGCGCCTTCCCTCACAGTCCTTGCTCCAACCCAGTATACTCCCCGAAGACCAGTCTATATGAGGGGAATGGTAATGGAGCCACGAAGTCCGAGAAGCATCTGGCAAAATGAACAGGGACAACGTCTCATGGTGAGAGGGTGAGATTGAGAAACCAAGAGGTGCTGTCTGGTGTGTAACTTGGGATGGTAAAGGTGCACCGTCAACCACCCTGATGGTCAAGGGATGAGGCAGTAGTACCAGCGAAATAGCATGCTATTGGGCAAAGGATGAGGACATGAAGTTTCCTTCTGCCCCGGAGACCACCATGACCTCTACCTCCCAGGTGGAAGCACCGCTATCTAATGTCCCTCGGAATACTGGTTTGAGGGAAAAGGTTTTCATATTAGTTAAACCACCACCACCTACGACCACTGGACGTGATCGTTTTTTAGACCGCAGAGGACACGTGCTAGCCGAGTGACCAAACTGCCGGCACTGGTAACAACATGCGAAGCTTCGCACCGGACGTGGCTTGGGGCCAGCGCGAGGCACCTCCATAAGTTCAGAAGGTGTAAGCTCCTGAGCAGGAAATCATAGTGGCTCGGAGAAGGAAGGAATGATGAGGTTCCCATATGGAGCGGAGGCCATCCTATTGATGTGTGTCATTTGAAGGAAGAGGAGGTGGCCTTGATGACACACAGCACAGCAAAAGCGTTATCAGGGTGGAGAGGCACACCAGGCATCCCCTAGCCAGTACGTCAGCTGCTACTGCCCACTGCACCACTGAAATAAGCACATCATAGACAGCTCAAAAGTAGAGTTGAGCGAAACGGGTCGGTCAAATTCAAAAATAGCTGGCATTAGCTAAAGTTGGGTTTCGAAAATCGAAACCCGACCATAGCGTGAGGTCAGCCATGAAGTCGCCGATCAGAGCGCCAAAGTTGCGTTTCAAATAATGCTTCCAGCACCTTTTCTCAGCCAATGATGGAGGACGCACACTGTGGGCAACGTGATGACATGGGCAGCGGCCACCACCATCTTAAAGAATGGTATTGAAGTGATTGGCTGGCTTTGTGTGGTGTCACAGTGGGTATAAAAGGCTGACCGCCGACCGCCATCTTACTTCTGCCGATCTTACAATAGGGAGAGGTGCTGCTGCTTATTCTGAATAGGGAGAGCGTTAGGCAGGGAAGAAGAAAAAAAACTGCTTCTGCTGATAGCGCTTTTCACTGCACAGTTAGTGTGCAGTGAAAGGGGAGGATTTTTGTTGAGTGCAGCAGCGCTGGTGGTGATTAGGCTGCCTTTTAAGGCTACCTGCTAGCTGCATTGCTGTGTGCACACTGCTGTTCAAACTGCTTTTTTCAAAGCACTCCAACTTTTATTATTTTGTCCTGGTGAGTTACTGAGCGTTCATTTTTTCACACACCGTATAGCAGTGTACGCTCCTCACACATTACCGTGTACCGCCTTGTATCACGGACAAATAGAAGCGATCTGTGTGTGACTCAGGAAAAAAAAGCCGAGGAGTTTTTCCGTTTTTCCAGACCTACACCTTAAAGTGCTCTCCGCTTTTCAAACAGTTTTGTATATCTGTTGTTTGAATACGGTCAAAACCAGACAGAGACAGCATGTGTCAGTCCCAATACAAATAGACGGAGATTGACAATTTTCTATACAGACACCGTATAGAGCTGTCCAATTCTCAAAGAGTATTGTATATCTGCCGCTCGCATTACAGTCACATCTATACAGAGTCAGTGTGTGTGTGTGACACTCCGTAAATACATATACGGAGATTGTTAGTTACACAAAAACGTATACAGCTGTACACTTCTGATACAGTTCCGTATATATGCTTGTTGGATTACGGTCAAATACATACTGTGAGAGCGTCTGTGACTAACAAAATATATACGTAGATTTAATTTTTTTAATACACCTTACACAGCTGGATGCACCTCATACAGTACTATCTCTCTGCTGGTATTTTTGGTACATTTTCCCAAACATGAGGAAGTATGGTGGAAGAGGCCGCAGACGTGGGCAGGGGGGGGGCACAGCTGGTACTGATGGTGGTGGTGCATCGGCTGGTTCTGGCAAAAGCACAAAAGCAGCTAAGGCAGGAGGTGTTGAGCCTGTGTCATCATCTGGCCCAAGAAGGCCTGTAGGGTTGCCTTTTCTTGGAGTAGGAAAACCGCATTTAAAGCTGGAGCATCAGGAACAGGTTTTGGCGTACATTGCCGAAACAGCCACCTGCTCTATTGCCTACTCTTCTGAACGTTCGAAACCTGCAAGCACGGAGTCGTCAGTGCAGGGTTCTGGTCAGGAAAAACACCTTTCCTTGTGTCCTTCACCCCCATCAAAAGTTAAGGATGCCGCAGCCCACAATTCAGATTACTCTATGGAACTCTTTTCACATACCATGCCTGGGTTATCCAGTCAAATCCTGAATTCCCCAGTCCAAGATGAATCTGACATGGAGTGCACTGATGCACAGCCACTGCTAGATGATTCTGCTTGTACATTCACCCACAGCACTACATTCCCCTCACACTCTACAGAGCCATAATCTGACCCTGATGAAACTCAGGTGCCCCTTCCCGCATACTATACCACCTTACATGGTGACACAGAGGAAGGTAAAGAAGAAGGTGCAGATGACTTTGAAGAGGAGGTGATGGATGACCCAGTTCTTGACCCGGATTAGCATCCATTGGGGGAGGAGGGTAGCGCTGGCAATAGTTCAGATAAGGAGAAGTATCCCAGCAGGCATTGACATTGCAGCAGCGGTTATCTGGCAGGCCCGTAGCTGTCCAAAAACGTGGAACAAAAACTAAAAGAGTTGCAGGACAGCTTGGCCAGATGGTCAACTTAGCACAGCATGCAAGGCCAGAAAATGTATACCATAGTAGGAAGAGTGCAGTGTGGCACTTCTTTGTCCAAAATCCTACTGATGAAGGAAGGTTTACCTGTAAGAAGTGTGGAAGGACCTTTAGCCAAGGTAAGCAACTTGGAAATTTGAATACCAGTTGCATGCTTAGACATTTAATCAACATGCACTTGCAAGTGTGGACTGACTACAAAACCTCAGGTAGCACATGTACACCTGTTCCGACTGAAGGTAGCCAGCAACGCTCCATCGCTTCCCCCACTGTAAGACCACCGCCACCGTTAAGCACACCACCAGCACTAAATGTGGAGGTGTTGTCGCAAGGCCAAAGCACTCAGGGAATCACAATGGTTTTGCAACAAAACACTGAATCTAGGCCATCAACACCAATACCATCACCAACCTCCTCTCACTCCGTTCGGTCTACCGATTCTTCCCCCATATGCAGCTCTCCAGTCCAGCTCACCCTACCAGACACTCTGAGTAGGACAAGAAAGTACTCATCCTCTCATCCGCGTACACTTTGTTTGAACACCTACATTGCCAAACTAATCTCATTAGAGATGATGCCCTACTATTTGAGCGAAAGCGAAGCTTTCCGCGACCTCATGGCCTACGCTGTCCCACACTTTGACCTACCCAGTCGGCACTTCTTTTCTCGAAAAGCCATCCCTGCCCTCCACCGGCATGTGAAAGACCGCATTGTCCATGCATTAAAACAGTCAGTGAGTGGAAAGGTGCACCTAACAACAGATGCATGGACCAGTAGGCATGGCCAGTGCCGTTACGTGTCCACCACTGCACACTGGGTTAATGTGGTGGATGCAGGCTCCACTGGAGAAAGCAGCGGTGGAACAGTGCTGCCTAGCCCACAGTATAGGAAACAGTTGGCTGTAGGCTTTCGATCCTCCTCCTCCTCCTCTGTTAGCGAAAGCTCGTCCACAGAGCGCAGTCGACGAGCACTCCATTCGCAGCTGACAGTGTTGCACACAAGGTGTCCCACTATCGAACAGCTAGTGGTAAGGGTCAGCAGGCTGTGTTAAAGATGATGTCTTTGGGCGACAACAAACACACCGCGGAGGTACTGGCCGACTACTTGCAGCGACACACTGAGTCATGGCTGTAAATCAATAATGAAAAAGTTTCCAGCTTCCAAATATACAAAAATTTATTCAAGGTATAAGAACAAGGATAAACGGACATGCCCCATCATAGCGGAAAGACACAGCAACGCATATCGAACAATATGTTCTTTTTCAAGCTGCTTTGGGGTGAACATAATGGGAGATATATACTACCTACCACCCACCAATCAAGTTACAACACACATGGTGTATAACCACAATAAAATTACATACTGTGAGAATCATGTGGGAATAGTGGATGAGGGCAGGTATATCTCGCCCAGATTCCTTTCCTATGTGGCCTAGTCTGGTCAGTATCGCACCTGCTTGCTAATGAATAATGGGAGGTGGATATAAAAGGATGCCAGGTGGTTGTGTGAGTGTCTCAGCCTGGGAACACAGAGAGCCTGTCTGTGTGAGAGACACACGTGAGTGAGAGCAGTGCCCACTGCAACTGTGGTTTGGCTGGACGGGAGAAGCCCGCCAGTTGGTAGTTAGGTTGTACTTTGTTTAGTTAGTGCCGGACAGGCAAGGATTTGTTTTATGTTTTATTTCTTTATGCATTGCTTTCACCATTAATAAACCTGACCCAGTGTCAGTTATACCCGAATCCCAGCTCTGCGCCTGAGTTTCATGCTGAACGCACATGACCTTTGACCCCAGCAAAGGCGATCCCGGAGTGTTTTATCACATTGTGGAGGAGAACGCGGGCATCACGTTGCAAGCATGAGCATGGAGGACGTGGTGAAAGCGCTGGTACAGTCCACCGCCGTCCAGCAAGAAGCTAATCGGGTGATGATGGCCCAGCTGAAGGAGTTGGTGGACATGACAGCTACCGATCGTTCGCTTCTCCAGCAGGTGGCGCAGCGCCTGGCAAGCCTACATGAGGTTAACCTGGAAGCCGAGTCGAGAGTGATTCACGTGAGTCGGTACTGGCAGAAGATGACGACCGAAGATGACGTCGAGGCATACCTGACCACGTTTGAACGGACGGCGGTACGAGAAAAATGGCCGAAGGCACGATGGGACGGCCTGATTGCCCCGTTTCTTTCCGGTGAGGCCCAAAAGGCTTATTATGACTTAGAGCCTGAAGCTGCGCAGGACTTTGACAAACTGAAAGCCGAGATCTTGGCCCAGCTGGGAGTGACGACCGCTGTCCGTGCACAGAGAGTGCATCAATGGACTTATCAGCCGGATAAACCACCGCCGTCACAGATGTTCGACCTGATCCACGTGACGAAGAAGTGGCTACAACCCGAGGTGCTGACAGCACCAGAGATAATCCAGAGAGTCGTCATGGACAAGTACCTGAGAGCTCTACCGCCAGCCCTGAGGAAGTGGGTAAGCCATGGAAATCCTACAATGGCAGATCAACTGGTGGAACTGGTTGAACGTTACTCCGTGGCGGAAGGACTCCGAGACGACGTTACCCCACCTCGTTCTTCATCATCTCCACGTGGAACCGGTAAGACTGTTCCAGGGAGTAGGGGAGATGGAAAAATCCCTAAGACAGTGGGGGAGGAAAATGGGACAGCCCGCACTGCGAGGCCAAGAGTAACGAACTATGGTCTAAGCAAGGGGCCCGTTAGGTGTTTCCGCTGCCAAGAGATGGGACATATTGCTGCGAACTGTCCGGTCACTACTGAACCCATGCAATGCGACGTCACAGACTCTAAAAACCGCATGTCTATGGTTGCACGGGTAGTGAGTGTGAATGCCGGTCAAAAGGATGCGGAAAAACACTTGTGTGATTTAACTGTTGATGGCAAAAATGTGGTGGCATTGTTAGACTCGGGAAGTGTGGTGACTCTGGTGAAGGCCAGTCTGGTGTCAGCCCCGACTGGACCATCAGACAAATTTTCTGTAACGTGTGTGCATGGAGACACCTGTTCGTACCTCACCACGGTCATATGCATTACTACTTCCTATGGGTCTGTGCAACATAAAGTGTGACTCGTCCCGGCGTTATTGCATGATGTTATCCTGGGCCGGGATTTTCCCCACTTCTGGCAATTGTGGGAGAATCAGTTGATGCCCTTGGGTAATCGTGTACATGATTCTTCTCCCAGGGCGCGTGGGGGTCCCGAACCCCTGGAAGAGGTCTCCCCGGAAGACTCGGGGGAAGAGTCTGCGGGAAATGACCTGCAGTTCCCGTTTTCAGTCATGGCGGGTGATACGGAGGAGACCGGGGAAGAGGAGGAGGCCGACAGCTGTCCACCTCCCCGTTTGCCAGATTTAAAAGTTCAGAAAGATGACTTTCAAAGCGAGCAAATAAAGGATCCTACCCTTTCTCAGGCTAGGACAAATGTAAAAGTGATAAACGGGGTACCCGTAGAACCTGGCTCTAGGCTGGCATATCCTTACATGGTTCTGGAGAATGATTTACTCTATCAGATAGAGAAAAAGGGGGAAGGTACGGTGCAACTATTAGTCGTGCCAAAACCCTACTGGCGGCAGGTGCTGGACCTGGCCCACGGACATGTGATGGGAGGTCACCTGGGAGTCCAGAAAACCACCGAACGGATATTACACTGTTTTGTTTGGCCAGGCATGCATCACGATATTCGTGTATATTGTGAGTCTTGTCCTGACTGCCAAGCCTCTGCACCTAAGCCCCGGTTCTGTAGCCCTTTGGTACCCCTACCTATTATTGAAGTCCCGTTTGAGAGGATTGGGATGGATTTAGTTGGACCCCTTCCACGGTCTGCACGTGGACACCAACATATCCTGGTCATCTTGGATTATGCCACTCGTTACCCGGAGGCCATCCCTTTGCGTAACACAGCCACCAAGACGATTGCCAAGGAACTGGTGCATGTGTTTAGTCGAGTCGGTATACCAAAACAGATACTCACCGACCAGGGGACCCCCTTTATGTCCAGGGTAATGAAGGAGCTCTGCCGATTGTTACAAATCGAACCATTACGCACATCCGTGTATCATCCTCAAACAGACAGGTTGGTCGAACAGTTCAATAAAACTCTGAAGCAGATGCTGAGAAAGGTGATAGACAAGGATGGGAAGAACTGGGACTATTTACTTCCATATTTGCTTTTTGCCATCAGGGAAGTACCCCAGTCTTCCACGGGATTCTCGCCTTTCGAGTTATTGCACGCCCGACGTCCTCGCGGACTGTTAGACGTTGCAAAAGAAACCTGGGAGGGTCAGGTCACTCCGTTTAAAACAGTGATAGATCACATCACACAAATGCAGGACCGTATTGCGGCTGTTATGCCTATAGTCAAAGAACACATGATGCAGGCTCAAGGAGCCCAAAAAAGAATCTATGATAGGGGCGCCAAGATCCGTACGTTTGCACCAGGAGATAGGGTGTTGATCCTGGTCCCCACGGTGGACAGTAAGTTCCTGGCAAAGTGGCAGGGCCCCTTTGAGATTAAGGAAAGAGTTGGTGAAGTAAACTACAAGGTATACCAGGCAGGTAAGCGGAAACCTGAACAGATTTATCATGTAAATCTGATAAAACCCTGGAAAGATTGGTCTGCCTTGTCAGCGGAGCTGGCCCGTCCCGCCTGCTCGCATAACGTACCGGAGGTACGGGTTGCAGAGACTCTCTCGGAGCGGCAAAAGACTGAGGTCAGGCAGTTTCTACTTCACAACCAAAAATTTTTCTCAGAAAAACCCGGGCAGACTACGCTAATGAAACATGACATCGTAACAGAAACTGGTGTCACAGTTCACGTAAAGCCCTACAGAATCCCGGAAGCGTGCCGTGAAGCCGTATCCCGAGAAGTGAAGGCAATGTTAGAGTTAGGTGTCATTGAGGAATCGCACAGTGCTTGGTCCAGCCCGTTGGGCTAATTCCTAAACTGGACGGCACCATCCGGTTCTGCAATGACTTCAGGAAACTGAATGCGGTCTCAAAATTTGATGCCTATCCTATGCCCCGGGTCGACGAGTTAATAGATCGGTTAGGAAAAGCCCGGTATATTACGACCCTAGATCTAACAAAGGGGTATTGGCAGATCCCTCTGGCTGAGGCTGCCAGAGAAAAGACGGCATTTGCTACGCCGGAAGGTTTATTTCAGTATGTGTATATGCCGTTTGGACTGCACGGGGCACCGGCGACCTTCCAGAGACTGATGGATCGAGTCCTGAGGCCACATAGGTGGTACGCTTTGGCCTATTTGGATGACATTGTCATTTACAGCTTGGACTGGGAAACTCATCTCCAGAAAGTACAAGCTGTGATTGACGACCTGTGGGAGGCAGGTCTAACCGTGATCCCCAAGAAATGTCACATCGGGCTAGAAGAAGCCCGGTATTTGGGGTATGTAATTGGGAGGGGTGTTGTTAAACCCCAGGTTGATAAGATTCAGGCGGTTCAGGACTGGCCACAACCTGTCAACAAGAAGCAGGTACAAGCCTTCCTGGGGATCGCCGGCTATTATCGCCGGTTCATACCCAATTTTGCAGCCATCGCTACCCCCATGACAGATCTTACAAAAGGGAAAGACTCCGTCATGATTAAATGGAGTTTAGCGGCTGAAGAAGCCTTCCATAGCCTAAAACGGGCACTTTGCTCTCAGCCCGTACTGGTGACTCCGGACTTCCGCAGCGAGTTTGTGGTACAAACGGATGCCTCTGATACCGGTATCGGGGAAGTACTCTCACAAGTGAGGGACGGAGTAGAACACCCAGTCCTCTATCTCAGCAGGAAGCTGAATAAACACGAGCAAAGGTATGCAGTCGTAGAAAAAGAGTGCCTCGCCATTAAGTGGGCTCTAGAGGCCCTCAAATATTACCTGGTGGGCCGAAAGTTCAGGCTGATCACTGACCATGCCCCTCTCAAGTGGATGCACTTGAACAAGGAACGGAATAGCCGGGTGACCCGGTGGTTCCTTGCCCTGCAGGCCTACACTTTTACGGTGGAGCACCGCCCAGGGGTACAGATGGGAAATGCAGATGCCCTGTCCCGAGTGCACTGTTTGGCGGGTGTCATTGCTCGACAGGAGAGGTCTGAGCAGAGGGGGGGGATATGTGAGAATCATGTGGGAATAGTGGATGAGGGCAGGTATATCTCGCCCAGATTCCTTTCCTATGTGGCCTAGTCTGGTCAGTATCGCACCTGCTTGCTAATGAATAATGGGAGGTGGATATAAAAGGATGCCAGGTGGTTGTGTGAGTGTCTCAGCCTAGGAACACAGAGAGCCTGTCTGTGTGAGAGACACACGTGAGTGAGAGCAGTGCCCACTGCAACTGTGGTTTACCTGGACGGGAGAAGCCCGCCAGTTGGTAGTTAGGTTGTACTTTGTTTAGTTAGTGCCGGACAGGCAAGGATTTGTTTTATGTTTTATTTCTTTATGCATTGCTTTCACCATTAATAAACCTGACCCAGTGTCAGTTATACCCGAATCCCAGCTCTGCGCCTGAGTTTCATGCTGAACGCACGTGACCTTTGACCCCAGCAAAGGCGATCCCGGAGTGTTTTATCACAATACCATAAAAAAAAAACAAGGAATAGTTAAAAACAATCTAATATAAGATGTATTACCATGTATGGCAAAATAGATACATGAACAATTCCAATGTGCAACAAAGAGAAAAAAAAATATTTGTACATATCAATACTGAAACATAATCTCTTTGCGTGCATTCAATCCATTTGGGACACAGGTTTTAAGCTGAAACATCCATAAAGCTTCTCTCATCATAAGGCATCTTTTAAGATCACCGCCTCTCAACGGAACACATACTTTCTCAATTTCCATCACTTGAAACGAAGATATATTTCTTTGATGTTGGGAAATAAAATGTTTGGAGGCAAAATATATATTCCGATTGGAGCTGCAAAGAGAAATTATGTCAGTTAAGTGTTCAGAAATTCTTATTTTTAACTTTCTCATGGTACAACCCACATAATTCAGTTTACAATCTGTGCACATGATCATATATACAACATTCTTAGTATTGCAGTTGATAAACTGCCGAATTTTAAATTGCTGCGTGTTTTTACTATCTGAAAAAAAATTTTATTACCTGAGAATGTGTACAGGTCCTGCATCTGACTTTGTTATGGAAATATATATATGTATTTCATATAGATCTCACTTGCCTGATATATATATATATATATACACTCACTGGCCACTTTATTAGGTACACCTGTCCAACTGTGTGTTAAGACTTAATTTCTAATCAGCCAATCACATGGCGGCAACTCAGTGCATTTAGGCATGTAGACATGGTCAAGACAATCTCCTGCAGTTCAAACCGAGCATCAGTATGGGGAAGAAAGGTGATTTGAGTGCCTTTGAACGTGGCATGATTGTTGGTGCCAGAAGGGCTGGTCTGAGTATTTCAGAAACTGCTGATCTACTGGGATTTTCACGCACAACCATCTCTAGGGTTTACAGAGAATGGTCCGAAAAAGAAAAAAAATCCAGTGAGCGGCAGTTCTGTGGCCGGAAATGCCTTGTTGATGCCAGAGGTCAGAGGAGAATGGGCAGACTGGTTCGAGCTGATAGAAAGGCAACAGTGACTCAAATTGCCACCCGTTACAACCAAGGTAGGCAGAAGAGCATCTCTGAACGCACAGTGCGTCGAACTTTGAGGCAGATGGGCTACAGCAGCAGAAGACCACACTGGGTACCACTCCTCTCAGCTAAGAACAGGAAACTGAGGCTACAATTTGCACAAGCTCATCGAAATTGGACAGTAGAAGATTGGAAAAACGTTGCCTGGTCTGATGAGTCTCGATTTCTGCTGCGACATTCGGATGGTAGGGTCAGAATTTGGCGTAAACAACATGAAAGCATGGATCCATCCTGCCTTGTATCAACGGTTCAGGCTGGTGGTGGTGGTGTCATGGTGTGGGGAATTTTTTCTTGGCACTCTTTGGGCCCCTTGGTACCAATTGAGCATCGTTGCAACGCCACAGCCTACCTGAGTATTGTTGCTGACCATGTCCATCCCTTTATGAACACAATGTACCCAACATCTGATGGCTACTTTCAGCAGGATAATGCGCCATGTCATAAAGCTCGAATCATCTCAGATTGGTTTCTTGAACATGACAATGAGTTCACTGTACTCAAATGGCCTCCTCAGTCACCAGATCTCAATCCAATAGAGCATCTTTGGGATGTGGTGGAACGGGAGATTCGCATCAGGGATGTGCAGCCGACAAATCTGCGCCAACTGTGTGATGCCATCATGTCAATATGGTCCAAAATCTCTGAGGAATGCTTCCAGCACCTTGTTGAATCTCTGCCACGAAGAATTGAGGCAGTTCTGAAGGCAAAAGGGGGTCCAACCCGTTACTAGCATGGTGTACCTAATAAAGTGGCCAGTGAGTGTATATATATATATATATATATATATATAAACAACGACAGAGCAAAGTCCAGCAATAACGTGAGCAATCCAGGATGCTGTTAAAAAATTATTTTCTCTTTCTTTTTATTGATATATCCATTAAAATACAATGGTCCAAGCAGTTCAAAACAGCAATAACGCAGGAAAGTAGTGCAGATAGGACTACGCGTTTCAGCGGTAAAACCCGCCTTCTTCACGGTCCAGAATCTGATCTGCTTTCCAAACATGGAACCTTATATACATCCCATTCCCATTAGGATAATTATAAACATATGTGAGAGACTAAAAAACATGTGTTATAAAAGCAGATCAAACATATAAACTATCCACATATTGATCAGTATACAACATGCATAAGAATTATAAAGAAAGGATTCAACATATTAGAGAAAAATTCATTAGGAATGTCCAATAACCTGACCAAAAGATTTAAGTGGTACAAAAACATATAACAATAGTACTAACCAGTGTTGTATAGTACAAATATATCAATAGTGCATAATGATATCCAGACGGTTATTAAAGCCCTGTGGGATGTGTGTCCCCAACTCAAATATCCACCTACTTTCTCTTGCAAGCACTTTTTTGTGAAAATCTCCACCCCTAAATGGTTTTTTTACATGCTCAATGCCCATAAAGAGTTGGTGAATCAGTAGTAACCCGACATTTTTCAAAAAAACATAATGGAGATTTACGTGGTTTCACCTTTATGGGCATTGAGCATGTAAAAAAAACCATTGAGGGGTGGAGATTTTCACAAAATAGTGCTTGCAAGAGAAAGTAGGTGGATATTTGAGTTGGGGACATGCATCCCACAGGGCTTTAATAACCGCCTGGATATCATTATGCACTATTGATATATTTGTATTATACAACATTGGTTAGTAGAGTTGAGCGACTTTTGGTTTTTTAGGGTCGAGTTTCGTTTCGTGAAACCCGACTTTTCCAAAAGTCGGGTCGAGGAAGATCGGCCGATTATAGGGAATAGTCGGGGTCGTCCCGAAACACGAAACCCAATGTAAGTCAATGGGGAATAAAAGTCGGCAGTGAGAGGAGGACAGGAAACACACCTACAGTGCCCATTTGAATGCCAAAAGCATCAATTCTTCTTACTTAAGCTTGTCAACCTTAATTAACTTCATAATACAAGTTACGCACTGAAAAATGGGGGTTATTTGGCTAAAGTTGTGGGGGGGTAGGGCTGGCTCCAGGTTTTCATGTGCCCTGGGCGAAAGAGCGCCCCTTTAACACATACCACAACTCATCATGCTCCGATACGGCAGAGAAATAGCAGTATAGTACAATGAAAAATACTTCACTTTTTATATCTCATGACGAGGCCCATCTATTTCTCCATACAGAATCATTGGTCCCATATAATGTTTGAAACAGTATATTATGAGCTCCACAAAATGCTACAGTATATGTTGGTCCCCATGGATGAAGCTCCACTGTCTTATGGGCCCAAATAATGCTCCAAACATAATGGGCCCCATTTCTAATGCTCTAGTGTATAATGGGCCCTGTAAATGCTGCTTCAGTGTCTGATGTCCACCTTTGGAATGTTCCAGTGTATGGTGGGCCCCATCTATCATTCTCCAGAGTATAGTGCTCCCCAAAAATTGCTGTCCTAACATTGAAAACAATGAAATAAGTCTCCTCGCTAGGGAATCCCTGTACTAGTCTGGACTCCTCGTCGTCCCCATCTTCCATCTCACTGCACAGTATTTCAACCTTGCAAGTGCTGTGATCCTGAGCAAGCAGAGGGGGCCCACTCGTTGGCGACGGCACTGGCACAGGGCCCCTGATAGTATGGTGGTGTGTCTGATGGCGGGTGGGCCGAACCTGCACTTTCATCTGCAGCTTCCTCTTTGTCACCGTGTAAGATGGAACTGTATATGGGAAGGGTAACCTGAGTTTCATCAGGGTCAGATTCAGGCCGTGTAGCGTGCGAGGGGAATGTAGAGGTCTGGGTCAATGTACCAGCAGATTCATCGAGCAGTGGCTGGGCATCAGTGCACTTGTGTCGCCCCCAGGAGTACGGTCGCCACAGTGGCATTACCTTCCTCCTAGGCAGTGTGATGTCATGCTTGGGAGCAACGAAGGATCTCTCTAGCAGGTTAACTGATTGGGCGGCGTTATTCCCACGAGTCATGACCCTCCAAACAGCGTTCATGAAGGCAAAGTGTTTGTTTTACGTGGGCAGTATGGTTGCAAAGCTGAACCTTAAAGGAATGTCCAGAAGGGCACCACCAGGAGTGGAGCCTACGGTTAAATTCGACTCCACCTGGGAAACCTCAACCATGCCAGCTACAGAACAGATGCACACATTGCAAACTTAATTCCGTTAACGAACGAGACTCCGTCATGCCCCGCGGTCCGAGTCCGGCTTACTAGAGGGACACGTGAGGCTCTGGCACATGAGATTGGCCAATAACTGGTGTGTCATGCCCTTACATGTCCGTGGCTGCATGTGCGCTACACTGAAAAGGCCAGCGTTTGTCGCTTACAGGTGCAGATAACCCGCTGAACAACGTTAGTGATGGGGATCACTGATTACAATTATTACTCGCGAATGATGATTTCCCAGTAAGTGCAGGTCAACCGCAGTTCCGGAATTAGGCCTAACCGTCATTCCTGAAAAAATGAAAAACTTACGTGTGCAAACCACAGGTGCTGTAGCTTGCTTAACAGCTCGCCAGCCGTTCTCACGCCCAGTATGGATTACACGTGATTGCACAAAGGTGAGAAAGGGTACCGTATCCCCGGATAACATGTATGGATAGCGTACACATTCAAAATATATGTCTATACATCAGGAGGCAGGCTCAGACGGTGTTAGGCCCAGTATGGCTTGCACGTGATTGCACAAAGGTGAGAAAGGGTACCGTATCCCCGGAAAACATGTATGGATAGCGTACACATTCAAAATATATGTCTATACATCAGGAGGCAGGCTCAGACGGTGTTAGGCCCAGTATGGATTGCACGTGATTGCACAAAGGTGAGAAAGGGTACCGTATCCCCGGATAACATGTATGGATAGCGTACACATTCAAAATATATGTCTATACATCAGGAGGCAGGCTCAGACGGTGTTAGGCCCAGTATGGCTTGCACGTGATTGCACAAAGGTGAGAAAGGGTACCGTATCCCCGGATAACATGTATGGATAGCGTACACATTCAAAATATATGTCTATACATCAGGAGGCAGGCTCAGACGGTGTTAGGCCCAGTATGGATTGCACGTGATTGCACAAAGGTGAGAAAGGGTACCGTATCTCCGGATAACATGTATGGATAGCGTACACATTCAAAATATATGTCTATACATCAGGAGGCAGGCTCAGACGGTGTTAGGCCCAGTATGGATTGCACGTGATTGCACAAAGGTGAGAAAGGGTACCATATCCCCGGATAACATGTATGGATAGTGTACACATTCAAAATATATGTCTATACATCAGGAGGCAGGCTCAGACGGCGTCAGGCACAGTATGGATTTGACGGCCCAGACTACACAGCGGAGGAGCAGGGAGAGGTAAAGATTGCAAATGCTGGGGCCCTGCCCAAGCAAGGGGGGCCCACTCGTGGGCGTCGGTACTGGCACTGGGCCCCTCATAGTACGGAGGTGTGTCTGACGGCGGGTGTGCACCACCACCGTCAGAGACACTTGATTGCACTATGAGGGACCCTGTGCCAGTGCCCGCGCCCAAGAGTCGGCCTACCCACCTGTCCAGGGCAACGGCACTCGCACGGTGTAGTGCGCTAGGTGGTGACCCCGGCCATGGGGGGGGGGGAGGCAGCACAGTTAGGGAGTTTTAGAAAGTGGCATATGTTGATGTTGGACATTGAGCTGATGCAAAAGGCGAAATAGGTCAAGTCCCAGGAAGAGGTGGACCAAAGCAAGCCATTTTTCTGTCACCCTATGTGTCATCAGGGGAAGGTGGGACAAAATCCTTGGAAACCCATGCATGGTTCATTTTAATGAAGGTTAGATCATCCACATTTTGGGTTGACAGACGGGTCCTTTTTTCTGTCAGGATTGATCCAGCTGCACTGAAGACTCTTTCCGATAGCACACTTGCAGCTGGGCAAGCGAGCTCCTGTAACGCATATTGTGCCAATTCAGGCCAGGTGTCCAGTTTAGCGGCCCAATAGTCAAAGGGGAATGACCTGTGTGGGAGAACATCGATATGGGAGGAAAAGTAGTTTGTAACCATAGTTGACAACTGCTGTCTACTGTCACTTTCTATCGATGCAGTATTACCAGTTGTGTGAGCGGTATTTGAAAAATCAGTCCACAACATTGTCATGAAACCCCTGTCTCCAACGCCACTTCTGCTGTGTGCACCATGAACACCTCTACCAAGCTGCCCCCGGCCCGTACGGCTCGTGTGAGAACCATCACCGCTGCTGTGTGCTGGGAATGCCTCAAGCAACCGATTTACCAGAGTTGCTTGTTTATTAGCCAATATTAAGTCAAGGTTCTCCTGTGGCATGATGTTTTGTAATTTGCCTTTATAGCGTGGATCCAGGATGCTGACCAACCAGTAGTCGTCATCGTTCATCATTTTGGCAATGCGGGGGTCCCTTTTTAGGATCTGCAAGGCATAATCTGACATGTGGGCCAATGTTCCCGGTGTCAATGATGCACTGCGAGTGCTGGTTGGAGGAGCACTTTCTGGCAAATCCACATCCCTCCAGTCACGCACAAACCCTGTACCAGACCTTGCCACGCCAACATTTTCACTTGCCCCACGAGATGCATCCTCCTCCCCTAAGTAATCATCCCCATCATCATCCTCCTCCTCCTCTTCTTCCTCCACCTTGTCCAGGAGAGGTCCCTGAGCAGACAATGGCTGAATGTCATCAAGGATTCCCTCCTCCTCTTCCTCCTCATCAACATTGGCTGCAGACGCCTGCTCCTTAAGGTGCGTCAAAGTTTGCATGAGCAGACGCATAAGTGCGATGCTCATGCTTAGGATGGCGTCGTCTGCGCTTACCAGCCGTGTGCATTCCTCAAAACACTGAAGGACTTTACAGAGGTATTTCAGCTTCGACCACTGCACACCTTTCAACTCCATGTCTGCTCTCAAAGTGCCTAGCCGTGTATCCTCCCACAAATGCATTATGGCCTGCCTCTGCTTGCACAGCCGCTCCACCATGTGCAGGGTGGAGTTCCACCTTGTTGCAATGTCGATAATGAGGCGGTGGTTGGGAAGGTGGAGCAATCACTGCAGCTTCTGCATACGAACGGAGTGTACAGGCGACCGGCGGATGTGCGCGCACAGTCTATGCACCTTCTGGAGCAGGGCTGTTAACTCCGGATAATTTTTGAGGAAGCACTGCACCACCAGGTTCAAGGTGTGAGCCAAGCAAGGTATGTGGCTGAGTTTTGAAAGGGCTATGGCTGCCACAAAATTACGGCCGTTATCACTAACTACCTTGCCTGCCTCAAGATGTACACTGCCCAGCCATGACTCAGTTTGTCGCTTCAAGTACTCGGCCAGCACCTCGGCGGTGTGTCTGTCGCCCAAACACATCATCTGCAACACAGCCTGCTGACGCTTTCCACTAGCTGCTCGATAGGGGGACACCTCGTGTGCAACAGTGACAGCTGCAGATGGAGTGCTCGTACGACTGCGCTCTGTGGACGAGCTTTCGCTTCTGGAGGAGGAGGGTCGAACGCCTACAGCCAACTGTTTCCTATACCGTGGGCTAGGCAGCACTGTCCCACCACCGCTGTCCCCTGTGGACCCTGCATCCACCACATTAACCCAGTGCGCAGTGATGGACATGTAACGGCCCTGGCCATGCCGACTGGACCATGCATCAGTTGTGAGGTGCACCTTTCCACTCACTGACTGCTTGAGTGCATGGACAATGCGGTCTTTTACATGATGGTGGAGGGCTGGGATGGCTTTGCGAGAGAAGAAGTGGTGACTGGGTAGGTCATAGCGTGGTACTGCATAGGCCATGAGTTCGCGGAAAGCTGCGCTTTCCACCAACCGATAGGGCATCATCTCAAACGAGATTAGTTTGGCAATGTGGGCGTTCAAACCCAGTGTACGCGGATGAGAGACTGAGTACTTTCTTGACCTACTCATAGTGTATGGGAGGGTGAGCTGGACTTGAGAGCTGCATATGGTGGAAGTAGCGGTGGACAGGGCGGACTGAGAGAGGGTTGATGATGGTGATGGAGTTGGTGTTCTTTCTGATGGCCTAGATTCAGTATTTCGTTGATATAACAGTGGGATTCCCTGACTGCTGTGGCCTTGCAACGACACCTCAACATTTGCTGCTGTGCTAACCGGTGGGCTTACAGTGGGGGAAACAATGAAGCGTTGCTGACTACCTTCTTTGTGATCAGTTGCACATGTGGCACTTGAGGTTTGGTGTTGTGTCCACGCTTGCAAGTGCATGCTAGTTAAATGTCTAAGCATGCAACTGGTATTCAAATTTTTCAGATTTTTCCCTCGGCTAAAGGTCTTTGCGCACTTCTTACAGATAACCTTGGCCTGATCATGAGGATTTTGTTCAAAAAAGTGCCACACTGCACTCTTCCTACTTTGGCAGACATTTTGCGGCCTAGCACGCTGTGATATTTTGACCCTCTGGACAAGCTGTCCAGCAACTCTTTTGATTTTTGGAACCTGTCTTTGGAGTGCTCCGGGCCTGCCAGATAACAGCTGTTGCGATGTCGATGTCTGCTGTGGATGCTCCTCATCTGAGCTATTGGAAGCAGCACCCTCTTCACCCAATGGATGCCAATCTGGGTCAACAACTGGGTCATCCATCACCTCCTCTTCAATGTCATGTGCACCTTCCTCTGTGTCACCGTGTATGGTGGTATAGTGTGCGGGAAGGGGCACCTGAGTCTCATCAGGGTCAGAATCTGGCTCTGTACACTGCGAGGACAATGTAGTGCTCTGAGTGAATGTACCAGCAGAATCATCTATCAGCAGCTGTGCATCAGTGCACTCCATGTCAGATTCATCTTGGCCTGGGTAATTCACCATTTCACTTGATAATCCAGGCATGGTATGTGAAAACAGCTCCATGGAGTAATCAGTAGTATGGCCTGCATCATCCTTCAATCTTGGTTGGGGTGAAGGACACAAGGAAAGGTGTGGTTCATGAACATGAGCCTCCAATGACGACTCAGTGCTTTTATTTTTTACAACTTCAGAAGAGGAGGCGATAGAGCTGGAGGCTGAGTCAGCAATGTAAGACAAAACTTTTTCCTGAAGCTCTGGCTTTAAAAGCGGTTTGCCAACTCCTAGTAAACTAAGCCTTCGAGGCCTTGTGGAGCCAGACGATGATGCAGGCTCAACACCTCCTGTATTCGGTCCTATTTTGCTTTTGCCACTACCATCAGATCCACCACCAACACCATCATTACCAGCTGCCAACCCCCGCCCAATTCCACGGCCTCTTCCACCAGCCTTCCTCATTTTTGGTAGAAATGTAGACAAAATCCAACAAACTATATAGTAATGTAAAACAAGGTACAAGGTGTCTATAGGACAGGGGAGATTTTGAATTTCTGCAGACACTTGTGGACACTGGACACTTTTGGATTGTGTGAGGCCCACTGAATATCACAGCGCTATGTCACTGGCTCGATGTCGCAGGTGTGAAAAATGTCACTAGAGGATAACGGAGATTTTGAATTTCTGCACACACTTGTGGACACTGGACACTTTTGGATTGTGTGAGGCCCACTGAATATGAGAGCGCTATGTCACAGGCTCGATGGCACAGGTGTGAAAAAAGTGACTACAGGATAATGGAGATTTTGAATTTCTGCACACACTAGTGGACACTGGACACTTTTGGATTGTGTGAGGCCCACTGAATATCAGAGCGCTATGTCACAGGCTCGATGGCACAGGTGTGAAAAAAGTGACTACAGGATCACAGAGATTTTGAATTTCTGCACACACTAGTGGACACTGGACACTTTTGGATTGTGTGAGGCCCACTGAATATCACAGCGCTATGTCACAGGCTCGATGGCACAGGTGTGAAAAAAGTGACTACAGGATAAGGGAGATTTTGAATTTCTGCACACACTAGTGGACACTGGACACTTTTGGATTGTGTGAGGCCCACTGAATATCAGAGCGCTATGTCACAGGCTCGATGGCACAGGTGTGAAAAAAGTGACTACAGGATAAGGGAGATTTTGAATTTCTGCACACACTAGTGGACACTGGACACTTTTGGATTGTGTGAGGCCCACTGAATATCAGAGCGCTATGTCACAGGCTCGATGGCACAGGTGTGAAAAAAGTGACTACAGGATAAGGGAGATTTTGAATTTCTGCACACACTAGTGGACACTGGACACTTTTGGATTGTGTCAGACCCACTGAATATCAGAGCGCTATATCACAGGCTCGATGGCTCAGGTGTGAAAAAAGTGACTACAGGATAAGGGAGATTTTAAATTTCTGCACACACTAGTGGACACTGGACACTTTTGGATTGTGTGAGGCCCACTGAATATCAGAGCGCTATGTCACAGGCTCAATGGCACAGGTGTGAAAAAAGTGACTACAGGATCACAGAGATTTTGAATTTCTGCACACACTAGTGGACACTGGACACTTTTGGATTGTGTGAGGCCCACTGAATATCAGAGCGCTATGTCACAGGCTCGATGGCACAGGTGTGAAAAAAGTGACTACAGGATCACAGAGATTTTGAATTTTTGCACACACTAGTGGACACTGGACACTTTTGGATTGTGTGAGGCCCACTGAATATCAGAGCGCTATGTCACAGGCAGAAATTGGCTAGTGTATCACAAACTACAAGGTGTATGTAGAATTGGGCAGAATAGGAATCTCCCTAGACTGTATGTCTGTAAGAACGGAACAAGTCCTCCACTTATCCTTCCACAGTGACACACAGATAGCTTCACTGTGGCCATGATAACAGCCGTTACACGGTACTGAGAGGAGCGTGCACGTACACGGCTGTCCGGTGTACGTAAAATTGTCAAGCTCCGTGTTTTTTAAGTATACGGACTGACACACGCTGTCTCTCTATAGTTTTGAATGTGATCAAACAGCAAATATATTTAACTGTTTGAAAGCTAGACAAAACTAGTAGGTGCAGGTCTGTAAGAACGGAACATGTCCTCGACTTATTCTCACAGAGTGACACACAGATAGCTTCACTGTGGCTGTGATAACAGCCGTTACACGGTACTGTGTGAGGAGCGTACACTGCTGTATGGTGTGAAAAAATGCACGCTCAGTACCTCAGCAGGACAAAAAAAAAATTGGGATTGCTTTTAAAAAAGCAGTTTGCAGAGCAGTGGGTAAACAGCAATGCAGCTGTCAGGAAGCCTTAGAAGGCAGCCTAACAACCAACACCGCTGATCCACCACAATATAGCCTCCCCTTGCACTGCACACACAGTGACTGGTGTGTTGTACAGGCAAAATTGCTAGCAGCAGAAGCAGTTTTTTTTTCTTCTTCCCTGCCTAACGCTCTCCCTAAAGAATCAGCAGCAGCAACCTCTCCCTATGCTAAGATCGGCAGAAGTAAGATGGCGGTCGGCGTGCACGCCCTTTTATAACCCCTGTGACGCCCACCAAAGCAAGCCAATCACTTGCATGCCCTTCTGAAAGATGGTGGTGACCCTTGCCTATGTCATCACGTTGCCCACAGTGTCCGTGGATCCTGATTGGCTTAAAAAGAGCGCAAAACAAACTTTTGAAACGCGACTTTGGCGCGTAAGTCGCCGACCTCGTGGCCGACCTCATTCTAGGGTCGGGTTTCGTTTCATGAAACCCGACTTTGCCAAAAGTCGGCGACTTTTGAAATTTTTCGACCCGTTTCGCTCAACTCTACTGGTTAGTACTATTGTTATATGTTTTTGTACCACTTAAATCTTTTGGTCAGGTTATTGGACATTCCTAATGTATTTTTCTCTAATATGTTGAATCCTTTCTTTATAATTCTTATGCATGTTGTATACTGATCAATATGTGGATAGTTTATATGTTTGATCTGCTTTTATAACACATGTTTTTTAGTCTCTCACATATGTTTATAATTATCCTAATGGGAATGGGATGTATATAAGGTTCCATGTTTGGAAAGCAGATCAGATTCTGGACCGTGAAGAAGGCGGGTTTTACCGCTGAAACGCGTAGTCCTTTCTGCACTACTTTCCTGCGTTATTGCTGTTTTGAACTGCTTGGACCATTGTATTTTAATGGATATATCAATAAAAAGAAAGAGAAAATAATTTTTTAACAGCATCCTGGATTGCTCACGTTATTGCTGGACTTTGCTCTGTCGTTGTTCACATTTGTATGGATGGACTCCTACGTCCAGATCCGGGCCCAACGGAGTTAACCAGGTCAGCTGAGGTCCCAGGTGGTTCACAGGAGTGAGCTGGTCTACATTGTTGCATTTATATATATATATATTTATATATATATATATATACTCTTATATAGGCTATATACTGCTATATAGTCATATATATATGTATTTCATATAGATCTCACTTGCCTGCTATATATATATATATATATATATATACTCTTATATAGGCTATATACTGCTATATACTCATATATACTGCACACAGATACATATTGACAGTTTGAACCTTATAACTAGTTGGTGGAAATAACCTGCTACCCAATCATCTCATTGTCTTGTGACTTGAGAAATATCTAGCAGACATAGGGAATGAGGAACTTAGGCCAGGTGGTCCGGCCGATATTGGAGACTTGCTGACAAGTGCAAGACTCCGGACAGTAAATCACGTGGTGTCTAAATAACCCCAGGTCGGACACCAATATACGTTTATGCATTTAAACTGACCAATTAGCTAAGAAGTAAAGCCTTTATGTTAATGAGTAACCACTCCTTTATACGAACTGATAAAAGACCATATATGAATAAAGTTTCCAGAGTTCTGCTGGAATGAGTTGTTGCTAACTAAGTGTAGCTTCCTCTTTTCCTTTGAGCGCTCAATAAGACTCTGTCTAATCAGGACAGGCCACAGTACGCACAGGGGTAAATCTACATCATGGTGATGGAGTTGGTGTTCTTTCTGATGGCCTAGATTCAGTATTTCGTTGATATAACAGTGGGATTCCCTGACTGCTGTGGCCTTGCAACGACACCTCAACATTTGCTGCTGTGCTAACCGGTGGGCTTACAGTGGGGGAAACAATGAAGCGTTGCTGACTACCTTCTTTGTGATCAGTTGCACATGTGGCACTTGAGGTTTGGTGTTGTGTCCACGCTTGCAAGTGCATGCTGGTTAAATGTCTAAGCATGCAACTGGTATTCAAATTTTTCAGATTTTTCCCTCGGCTAAAGGTCTTTGCGCACTTCTTACAGATAACCTTGGCCTGATCATGAGGATTTTGTTCAAAAAAGTGCCACACTGCACTCTTCCTACTTTGGCAGACATTTTGCGGCCTAGCACGCTGTGATATTTTGACCCTCTGGACAAGCTGTCCAGCAACTCTTTTGATTTTTGGAACCTGTCTTTGGAGTGCTCCGGGCCTGCCAGATAACAGCTGTTGCGATGTCGATGTCTGCTGTGGATGCTCCTCATCTGAGCTATTGGAAGCAGCACCCTCTTCACCCAATGGATGCCAATCTGGGTCAACAACTGGGTCATCCATCACCTCCTCTTCAATGTCATGTGCACCTTCCTCTGTGTCACCGTGTATGGTGGTATAGTGTGCGGGAAGGGGCACCTGAGTCTCATCAGGGTCAGAATCTGGCTCTGTACACTGCGAGGACAATGTAGTGCTCTGAGTGAATGTACCAGCAGAATCATCTATCAGCAGCTGTGCATCAGTGCACTCCATGTCAGATTCATCTTGGCCTGGGTAATTCACCATTTCACTTGATAATCCAGGCATGGTATGTGAAAACAGCTCCATGGAGTAATCAGTAGTATGGCCTGCATCATCCTTCAATCTTGGTTGGGGTGAAGGACACAAGGAAAGGTGTGGTTCATGAACATGAGCCTCCAATGACGACTCAGTGCTTTTATTTTTTACAATTTCAGAAGAGGAGGCGATAGAGCTGGAGGCTGAGTCAGCAATGTAAGACAAAACTTTTTCCTGAAGCTCTGGCTTTAAAAGCGGTTTGCCAACTCCTAGTAAACTAAGCCTTCGAGGCCTTGTGGAGCCAGACGATGATGCAGGCTCAACACCTCCTGTATTCGGTCCTATTTTGCTTTTGCCACTACCATCAGATCCACCACCAACACCATCATTACCAGCTGCCAACCCCCGCCCAATTCCACGGCCTCTTCCACCAGCCTTCCTCATTTTTGGTAGAAATGTAGACAAAATCCAACAAACTATATAGTAATGTAAAACAAGGTACAAGGTGTCTATAGGACAGGGGAGATTTTGAATTTCTGCAGACACTTGTGGACACTGGACACTTTTGGATTGTGTGAGGCCCACTGAATATCACAGCGCTATGTCACTGGCTCGATGTCGCAGGTGTGAAAAATGTCACTAGAGGATAACGGAGATTTTGAATTTCTGCACACACTTGTGGACACTGGACACTTTTGGATTGTGTGAGGCCCACTGAATATGAGAGCGCTATGTCACAGGCTCGATGGCACAGGTGTGAAAAAAGTGACTACAGGATAATGGAGATTTTGAATTTCTGCACACACTAGTGGACACTGGACACTTTTGGATTGTGTGAGGCCCACTGAATATCAGAGCGCTATGTCACAGGCTCGATGGCACAGGTGTGAAAAAAGTGACTACAGGATCACAGAGATTTTGAATTTCTGCACACACTAGTGGACACTGGACACTTTTGGATTGTGTGAGGCCCACTGAATATCACAGCGCTATGTCACAGGCTCGATGGCACAGGTGTGAAAAAAGTGACTACAGGATAAGGGAGATTTTGAATTTCTGCACACACTAGTGGACACTGGACACTTTTGGATTGTGTGAGGCCCACTGAATATCAGAGCGCTATGTCACAGGCTCGATGGCACAGGTGTGAAAAAAGTGACTACAGGATAAGGGAGATTTTGAATTTCTGCACACACTAGTGGACACTGGACACTTTTGGATTGTGTGAGGCCCACTGAATATCAGAGCGCTATGTCACAGGCTCGATGGCACAGGTGTGAAAAAAGTGACTACAGGATAAGGGAGATTTTGAATTTCTGCACACACTAGTGGACACTGGACACTTTTGGATTGTGTCAGACCCACTGAATATCAGAGCGCTATATCACAGGCTCGATGGCTCAGGTGTGAAAAAAGTGACTACAGGATAAGGGAGATTTTAAATTTCTGCACACACTAGTGGACACTGGACACTTTTGGATTGTGTGAGGCCCACTGAATATCAGAGCGCTATGTCACAGGCTCAATGGCACAGGTGTGAAAAAAGTGACTACAGGATCACAGAGATTTTGAATTTCTGCACACACTAGTGGACACTGGACACTTTTGGATTGTGTGAGGCCCACTGAATATCAGAGCGCTATGTCACAGGCTCGATGGCACAGGTGTGAAAAAAGTGACTACAGGATCACAGAGATTTTGAATTTTTGCACACACTAGTGGACACTGGACACTTTTGGATTGTGTGAGGCCCACTGAATATCAGAGCGCTATGTCACAGGCAGAAATTGGCTAGTGTATCACAAACTACAAGGTGTATGTAGAATTGGGCAGAATAGGAATCTCCCTAGACTGTATGTCTGTAAGAACGGAACAAGTCCTCCACTTATCCTTCCACAGTGACACACAGATAGCTTCACTGTGGCCATGATAACAGCCGTTACACGGTACTGAGAGGAGCGTGCACGTACACGGCTGTCCGGTGTACGTAAAATTGTCAAGCTCCGTGTTTTTTAAGTATACGGACTGACACACGCTGTCTCTCTATAGTTTTGAATGTGATCAAACAGCAAATATATTTAACTGTTTGAAAGCTAGACAAAACTAGTAGGTGCAGGTCTGTAAGAACGGAACATGTCCTCGACTTATTCTCACAGAGTGACACACAGATAGCTTCACTGTGGCTGTGATAACAGCCGTTACACGGTACTGTGTGAGGAGCGTACACTGCTGTATGGTGTGAAAAAATGCACGCTCAGTACCTCAGCAGGACAAAAAAAAAATTGGGATTGCTTTTAAAAAAGCAGTTTGCAGAGCAGTGGGTAAACAGCAATGCAGCTGTCAGGAAGCCTTAGAAGGCAGCCTAACAACCAACACCGCTGATCCACCACAATATAGCCTCCCCTTGCACTGCACACACAGTGACTGGTGTGTTGTACAGGCAAAATTGCTAGCAGCAGAAGCAGTTTTTTTTTCTTCTTCCCTGCCTAACGCTCTCCCTAAAGAATCAGCAGCAGCAACCTCTCCCTATGCTAAGATCGGCAGAAGTAAGATGGCGGTCGGCGTGCACGCCCTTTTATAACCCCTGTGACGCCCACCAAAGCAAGCCAATCACTTGCATGCCCTTCTGAAAGATGGTGGTGACCCCTGCCTATGTCATCACGTTGCCCACAGTGTCCGTGGATCCTGATTGGCTTAAAAAGAGCGCAAAACAAACTTTTGAAACGCGACTTTGGCGCGTAAGTCGCCGACCTCGTGGCCGACCTCATTCTAGGGTCGGGTTTCGTTTCATGAAACCCGACTTTGCCAAAAGTCGGCGACTTTTGAAATTTTTCGACCCGTTTCGCTCAACTCTACTGGTTAGTACTATTGTTATATGTTTTTGTACCACTTAAATCTTTTGGTCAGGTTATTGGACATTCCTAATGTATTTTTCTCTAATATGTTGAATCCTTTCTTTATAATTCTTATGCATGTTGTATACTGATCAATATGTGGATAGTTTATATGTTTGATCTGCTTTTATAACACATGTTTTTTAGTCTCTCACATATGTTTATAATTATCCTAATGGGAATGGGATGTATATAAGGTTCCATGTTTGGAAAGCAGATCAGATTCTGGACCGTGAAGAAGGCGGGTTTTACCGCTGAAACGCGTAGTCCTTTCTGCACTACTTTCCTGCGTTATTGCTGTTTTGAACTGCTTGGACCATTGTATTTTAATGGATATATCAATAAAAAGAAAGAGAAAATAATTTTTTAACAGCATCCTGGATTGCTCACGTTATTGCTGGACTTTGCTCTGTCGTTGTTCACATTTGTATGGATGGACTCCTACGTCCAGATCCGGGCCCAACGGAGTTAACCAGGTCAGCTGAGGTCCCAGGTGGTTCACAGGAGTGAGCTGGTCTACATTGTTGCATTTATATATATATATTTATATATATATATATATACTCTTATATAGGCTATATACTGCTATATAGTCATATATATATGTATTTCATATAGATCTCACTTGCCTGCTATATATATATATATATATATATATATATATATATACTCTTATATAGGCTATATACTGCTATATACTCATATATACTGCACACAGATACATATTGACAGTTTGAACCTTATAACTAGTTGGTGGAAATAACCTGCTACCCAATCATCTCATTGTCTTGTGACTTGAGAAATATCTAGCAGACATAGGGAATGAGGAACTTAGGCCAGGTGGTCCGGCCGATATTGGAGACTTGCTGACAAGTGCAAGACTCCGGACAGTAAATCACGTGGTGTCTAAATAACCCCAGGTCGGACACCAATATACGTTTATGCATTTAAACTGACCAATTAGCTAAGAAGTAAAGCCTTTATGTTAATGAGTAACCACTCCTTTATACGAACTGATAAAAGACCATATATGAATAAAGTTTCCAGAGTTCTGCTGGAATGAGTTGTTGCTAACTAAGTGTAGCTTCCTCTTTTCCTTTGAGCGCTCAATAAGACTCTGTCTAATCAGGACAGGCCACAGTACGCACAGGGGTAAATCTACATCATGGTGATGGAGTTGGTGTTCTTTCTGATGGCCTAGATTCAGTATTTCGTTGATATAACAGTGGGATTCCCTGACTGCTGTGGCCTTGCAACGACACCTCAACATTTGCTGCTGTGCTAACCGGTGGGCTTACAGTGGGGGAAACAATGAAGCGTTGCTGACTACCTTCTTTGTGATCAGTTGCACATGTGGCACTTGAGGTTTGGTGTTGTGTCCACGCTTGCAAGTGCATGCTGGTTAAATGTCTAAGCATGCAACTGGTATTCAAATTTTTCAGATTTTTCCCTCGGCTAAAGGTCTTTGCGCACTTCTTACAGATAACCTTGGCCTGATCATGAGGATTTTGTTCAAAAAAGTGCCACACTGCACTCTTCCTACTTTGGCAGACATTTTGCGGCCTAGCACGCTGTGATATTTTGACCCTCTGGACAAGCTGTCCAGCAACTCTTTTGATTTTTGGAACCTGTCTTTGGAGTGCTCCGGGCCTGCCAGATAACAGCTGTTGCGATGTCGATGTCTGCTGTGGATGCTCCTCATCTGAGCTATTGGAAGCAGCACCCTCTTCACCCAATGGATGCCAATCTGGGTCAACAACTGGGTCATCCATCACCTCCTCTTCAATGTCATGTGCACCTTCCTCTGTGTCACCGTGTATGGTGGTATAGTGTGCGGGAAGGGGCACCTGAGTCTCATCAGGGTCAGAATCTGGCTCTGTACACTGCGAGGACAATGTAGTGCTCTGAGTGAATGTACCAGCAGAATCATCTATCAGCAGCTGTGCATCAGTGCACTCCATGTCAGATTCATCTTGGCCTGGGTAATTCACCATTTCACTTGATAATCCAGGCATGGTATGTGAAAACAGCTCCATGGAGTAATCAGTAGTATGGCCTGCATCATCCTTCAATCTTGGTTGGGGTGAAGGACACAAGGAAAGGTGTGGTTCATGAACATGAGCCTCCAATGACGACTCAGTGCTTTTATTTTTTACAATTTCAGAAGAGGAGGCGATAG
Organism: Dendrobates tinctorius; assembly: GCF_039654945.1. Taxonomy (NCBI): domain Eukaryota; kingdom Metazoa; phylum Chordata; class Amphibia; order Anura; family Dendrobatidae; genus Dendrobates; species Dendrobates tinctorius. The sequence continues at coordinate 18,470,945 of NW_027361741.1, read as the reverse complement.
AGCTGGAGGCTGAGTCAGCAATGTAAGACAAAACTTTTTCCTGAAGCTCTGGCTTTAAAAGCGGTTTGCCAACTCCTAGTAAACTAAGCCTTCGAGGCCTTGTGGAGCCAGACGATGATGCAGGCTCAACACCTCCTGTATTCGGTCCTATTTTGCTTTTGCCACTACCATCAGATCCACCACCAACACCATCATTACCAGCTGCCAACCCCCGCCCAATTCCACGGCCTCTTCCACCAGCCTTCCTCATTTTTGGTAGAAATGTAGACAAAATCCAACAAACTATATAGTAATGTAAAACAAGGTACAAGGTGTCTATAGGACAGGGGAGATTTTGAATTTCTGCAGACACTTGTGGACACTGGACACTTTTGGATTGTGTGAGGCCCACTGAATATCACAGCGCTATGTCACTGGCTCGATGTCGCAGGTGTGAAAAATGTCACTAGAGGATAACGGAGATTTTGAATTTCTGCACACACTTGTGGACACTGGACACTTTTGGATTGTGTGAGGCCCACTGAATATGAGAGCGCTATGTCACAGGCTCGATGGCACAGGTGTGAAAAAAGTGACTACAGGATAATGGAGATTTTGAATTTCTGCACACACTAGTGGACACTGGACACTTTTGGATTGTGTGAGGCCCACTGAATATCAGAGCGCTATGTCACAGGCTCGATGGCACAGGTGTGAAAAAAGTGACTACAGGATCACAGAGATTTTGAATTTCTGCACACACTAGTGGACACTGGACACTTTTGGATTGTGTGAGGCCCACTGAATATCACAGCGCTATGTCACAGGCTCGATGGCACAGGTGTGAAAAAAGTGACTACAGGATAAGGGAGATTTTGAATTTCTGCACACACTAGTGGACACTGGACACTTTTGGATTGTGTGAGGCCCACTGAATATCAGAGCGCTATGTCACAGGCTCGATGGCACAGGTGTGAAAAAAGTGACTACAGGATAAGGGAGATTTTGAATTTCTGCACACACTAGTGGACACTGGACACTTTTGGATTGTGTGAGGCCCACTGAATATCAGAGCGCTATGTCACAGGCTCGATGGCACAGGTGTGAAAAAAGTGACTACAGGATAAGGGAGATTTTGAATTTCTGCACACACTAGTGGACACTGGACACTTTTGGATTGTGTCAGACCCACTGAATATCAGAGCGCTATATCACAGGCTCGATGGCTCAGGTGTGAAAAAAGTGACTACAGGATAAGGGAGATTTTAAATTTCTGCACACACTAGTGGACACTGGACACTTTTGGATTGTGTGAGGCCCACTGAATATCAGAGCGCTATGTCACAGGCTCAATGGCACAGGTGTGAAAAAAGTGACTACAGGATCACAGAGATTTTGAATTTCTGCACACACTAGTGGACACTGGACACTTTTGGATTGTGTGAGGCCCACTGAATATCAGAGCGCTATGTCACAGGCTCGATGGCACAGGTGTGAAAAAAGTGACTACAGGATCACAGAGATTTTGAATTTTTGCACACACTAGTGGACACTGGACACTTTTGGATTGTGTGAGGCCCACTGAATATCAGAGCGCTATGTCACAGGCAGAAATTGGCTAGTGTATCACAAACTACAAGGTGTATGTAGAATTGGGCAGAATAGGAATCTCCCTAGACTGTATGTCTGTAAGAACGGAACAAGTCCTCCACTTATCCTTCCACAGTGACACACAGATAGCTTCACTGTGGCCATGATAACAGCCGTTACACGGTACTGAGAGGAGCGTGCACGTACACGGCTGTCCGGTGTACGTAAAATTGTCAAGCTCCGTGTTTTTTAAGTATACGGACTGACACACGCTGTCTCTCTATAGTTTTGAATGTGATCAAACAGCAAATATATTTAACTGTTTGAAAGCTAGACAAAACTAGTAGGTGCAGGTCTGTAAGAACGGAACATGTCCTCGACTTATTCTCACAGAGTGACACACAGATAGCTTCACTGTGGCTGTGATAACAGCCGTTACACGGTACTGTGTGAGGAGCGTACACTGCTGTATGGTGTGAAAAAATGCACGCTCAGTACCTCAGCAGGACAAAAAAAAAATTGGGATTGCTTTTAAAAAAGCAGTTTGCAGAGCAGTGGGTAAACAGCAATGCAGCTGTCAGGAAGCCTTAGAAGGCAGCCTAACAACCAACACCGCTGATCCACCACAATATAGCCTCCCCTTGCACTGCACACACAGTGACTGGTGTGTTGTACAGGCAAAATTGCTAGCAGCAGAAGCAGTTTTTTTTTCTTCTTCCCTGCCTAACGCTCTCCCTAAAGAATCAGCAGCAGCAACCTCTCCCTATGCTAAGATCGGCAGAAGTAAGATGGCGGTCGGCGTGCACGCCCTTTTATAACCCCTGTGACGCCCACCAAAGCAAGCCAATCACTTGCATGCCCTTCTGAAAGATGGTGGTGACCCCTGCCTATGTCATCACGTTGCCCACAGTGTCCGTGGATCCTGATTGGCTTAAAAAGAGCGCAAAACAAACTTTTGAAACGCGACTTTGGCGCGTAAGTCGCCGACCTCGTGGCCGACCTCATTCTAGGGTCGGGTTTCGTTTCATGAAACCCGACTTTGCCAAAAGTCGGCGACTTTTGAAATTTTTCGACCCGTTTCGCTCAACTCTACTGGTTAGTACTATTGTTATATGTTTTTGTACCACTTAAATCTTTTGGTCAGGTTATTGGACATTCCTAATGTATTTTTCTCTAATATGTTGAATCCTTTCTTTATAATTCTTATGCATGTTGTATACTGATCAATATGTGGATAGTTTATATGTTTGATCTGCTTTTATAACACATGTTTTTTAGTCTCTCACATATGTTTATAATTATCCTAATGGGAATGGGATGTATATAAGGTTCCATGTTTGGAAAGCAGATCAGATTCTGGACCGTGAAGAAGGCGGGTTTTACCGCTGAAACGCGTAGTCCTTTCTGCACTACTTTCCTGCGTTATTGCTGTTTTGAACTGCTTGGACCATTGTATTTTAATGGATATATCAATAAAAAGAAAGAGAAAATAATTTTTTAACAGCATCCTGGATTGCTCACGTTATTGCTGGACTTTGCTCTGTCGTTGTTCACATTTGTATGGATGGACTCCTACGTCCAGATCCGGGCCCAACGGAGTTAACCAGGTCAGCTGAGGTCCCAGGTGGTTCACAGGAGTGAGCTGGTCTACATTGTTGCATTTATATATATATATTTATATATATATATATATACTCTTATATAGGCTATATACTGCTATATAGTCATATATATATGTATTTCATATAGATCTCACTTGCCTGCTATATATATATATATATATATATATACTCTTATATAGGCTATATACTGCTATATACTCATATATACTGCACACAGATACATATTGACAGTTTGAACCTTATAACTAGTTGGTGGAAATAACCTGCTACCCAATCATCTCATTGTCTTGTGACTTGAGAAATATCTAGCAGACATAGGGAATGAGGAACTTAGGCCAGGTGGTCCGGCCGATATTGGAGACTTGCTGACAAGTGCAAGACTCCGGACAGTAAATCACGTGGTGTCTAAATAACCCCAGGTCGGACACCAATATACGTTTATGCATTTAAACTGACCAATTAGCTAAGAAGTAAAGCCTTTATGTTAATGAGTAACCACTCCTTTATACGAACTGATAAAAGACCATATATGAATAAAGTTTCCAGAGTTCTGCTGGAATGAGTTGTTGCTAACTAAGTGTAGCTTCCTCTTTTCCTTTGAGCGCTCAATAAGACTCTGTCTAATCAGGACAGGCCACAGTACGCACAGGGGTAAATCTACCCAAATCAAAACTAAATCCACATCAACTTCACCACATCGGTAAAATCCTTCATGTTGTAGCCAGGCGCGTTTATTGCTGTGGACATCTGAAAAACTGGGAGAAATTATATTACCTAATGTGGCTGCTTTTTTAGCCACTATATGGCAACCCTCTGACAAAATAGCTGACAGAGTATCATCCTCATGTAAAATTCCTATTTTTTGCGAATAATTCATTTAATGGCATTAAATTGTGGACTAAAATTAATGGAACGCACCAATTTTTTATTTTTTGTATTATCTATACTATTATGACCACATGTTTTTTGCGAATTCAATAAATCCTCTCTATTTTTATTATTCACAATTTTTTAGCTCGATCCAATGCCCAATGAGGATAACCTCATTTTCGAGTCTATTACAAGAATGAATTTCTTGTGTCAGCATCAGTGTGTCACTACAGTTTCTGGTAATTCTGGTGAGTTCCCCCACCGGAATTGCTTTTATAGTATGCTGGGGATGACTACTCCTGGCATGTAAGATATTATTCCCCACAAGTGGCTTACAATGTGTAGAAGTAATGATGGGAGAGCCTGGAATACTTTGTAATTTCAAATCTAAAAAAGAAATACAGGTGAAATCCAACTGATAAGTAAAACGCAAGTTGCAATCATTATTGTATAAATACCCTACAAATTCCGGTATGGCAGACACATCGCCCCCCCCCCAAATAAAGAGGGTGTCATCAATGTATCTGCCATACCAGAAAATGTCTGGCACAAACACATTCTCTACAGTATATAAAAATCTTTCTTCCCAATATGCCATAACCAAATTGGGGATGGAAAGTTAGTGTTTTCCCCCCATTGATACTCCCTTACACTGGAGATAGTAATGATGGTTGAACAAAAAATAATTGTGCTTTGAAATAAAACAAATTTCCAAAATGATATAGTCACTTAAATCCTTGGAATAATCATTATATTTATCCAGATGCAATTGAACCGCTTCGATCATGATATGTTGCGGTATGGGTGTGTACAAAGAAATAACGTCACATCCTAACCAGTGAAAGTTTTTTCCCACATGATTTTAGACAATTCATGCCCCCCGATGAAGCCTAGCGCGAAACGTGCGTAGGGGTTTTGGGGCTGGACGCTACGCACATGCACTTTTGTAATGGGTAAGCATGATCACCTTTCTATAAAATTCCCCATGTTTTCTTGCACATAGCACTTAATTGGAAAGTTTTTGTATGAACTCCCCATGCTGTGTGCTATGCACTTCACTTTGATACTTGACGGTTAAATGGGAGACTCTTCAGCATGGGTACCTGTCTTGATGCATTCCTTTGGGGCGCTGTAATTTGATTTGTTGGTATCATTGCATTTACCATACATGTGCGGTGTATCCATCCCCTTTATCTTTGTAGTGTCATATCCGACATCTGATCATATGATTACATTTTGTAATGTACACTTTTTATGCACCTGTATCAATAAAGAGCGAATATTTTTTGACATTATAACCTATTTTATTGACTTCATGGCGTCATACTCCGTTTTCTATGTAGGTCTATATACTCTTCCTACTATGGTATACATTTTCTGGCATTGCACGCTGTGCTAAGTTGACCGTCTGGCCAAGCTGACCTCCAACTCTTTTAGTTTTTGGTCCACGTTTTTGGACAGCTACGGGCCTGCCAGGTAACCACTGCTGCAGATCCTTCTCCTTATCTGAACTATTGGCAGAGCCACCCTCCTTCCCCAATGGATGCCAATCTGGGTCAAGAACTGGGTCATCTATCACCTCCTCTTCAAAGTGGTAAGGTGGTATAGTATGCGGGAAGGGGCACCTGAGTTTCATCAGGGTCAGATACTGGCTTAGTAGACTGCAAGGGAAATGTAGTGCTCTGGGTCAATGTACCAGGGGGCATTTATGCACACTTTATCGAAGTACAGTTTATCAAAGTACTGGCAGTTATAACATTGATGAATTGTGACACGCATCTCTATTCTCTTCATACAGGTAACCACCTCTTTCAATCTCTGCTCTGAATCAACTCCTCCATTCAATGTCAGCAAGCAGTTAATCCTGAATGCTCTATGTCATTTCAACTATGCAAGCTTATATCTGGTAACCACCTCTGCTCTGAATCAACTCCTCCATTCAATGTCAGCAAGCAGTTAATCCTGAATGCTCTATATGTGTTTTCAACTATGCAAGCTTATATCTGGTAACCACCTCTTTCAATCTCTGCTCTGAATCAACTCCTCCATTCAATGTCAGCAAGCAGTTAATCCTGAATGCTCTATATGTGTTTTCAACTATGCAAGCTTATATCTGGTATATAGTTATTTCAACTTACTCTGCTTGTCCCCTTGTGTTGTGAGGTCAAGAAACTTATCAAAGTGCTTTATGATCCAGGTAGTGCTGGACATCTGTTTATCTGACCACAACATTTTATTGGGCCCTGCTGTCTCACTTTAGTTTGATTGATTAAGGAGAAGAGAGAGAAAGACAAACCAAAAAAAAACAATCCTTAGCCTCCTATATATTCAGACATAGTTTGGGGAAAGCATTTATGCAGGGGGCATTTATGCACACTTTATCGAAGTACAGTTTATCAAAGTACTGGCAGTTATAACATGGCAGTTAGACAGGGCAGGAGACAGGTAAGACATTTATATACATCTACTTCCTGTACATTTGGAGTACAACAAATATATTCCATATGCATTTGTGTAATTTATATCCTGGCAGCTGCATTCACACACATCCACTGCCCTGGCATTAACTCTCTACACTCCATCCATATCGGCCCCTCACTTCTTTCCTCTCCTATGTATAGCACTCACGCTCTTTTCACATTGTTAAATTGCACAGATCCAGTCAGTCCCCCCATTCAACATAAGAGACGCTCCCACAAATCACTTAACCATCTGCTCACTCTTTCTATGCTCCTTCTCCTAGTCGCAGGAGACATTGCTCCCAAAACTGGTCCCCCATGTTATAGAAAGTCAAACCCCCCAACTGCTACACTCAGAAACCCCTCTTGTTATGAACGGGAAATAAAAAACAACACAAGCTAAGTTTCAGAAAACCAAAGAGGTTGGTAACTATGCAGACTGCAGACCCCTGATCCTAACACACAACTAGCAGCAGTCGTGGAGCGTTCCTACGGAGGTCCTAGATGCCTTGTCACAACCGGAGAAACTAAATAAGCCTAAAGCAGGAAAAGGGGAAAACTAACTGCCCCAGAGCAGACCCCAAAGGAGAGACAGCCCCCTGTTGTGAGTTCATTTTCCCCTTCACCGTCGATGTCTGATGAACTCCCTCTTCTGGTGAAGGAAGGTAGTGAGGCTGATTACCAAACACCTGATCTGGTAGATGATGACTGGGTAACAGGAAATTCTGACTGGATATAAGGCAGCTGACGCCCTTCTGAGTCGCTGGTGATTTCTCTGCTGGATTCTTGGAGACCAGTCTGATTCCTGTTTCCCAAAGATAAGTTTTTGCTCTGCTATTGAACTTATTAGTTTTGTTTTGTTTACCTTGTTTTTTGGAGTTCAGCCATCCCCGGTCGGGGGTGTGCTGAGTTCCATTTTTGTCTCTGATCAGTTTGTCTCTTTGCTCTGTCTTCAGAATTTACCTGAGTGCTGATATAGTCTTTTTGAAGTCCTAGCAACTTCAGGGCCTGTTTTTCCTATCAGTCGATTGGGACATTTTTTGGTAGGGTTTTTTACGGATTGCAGACAGCAGCTTTTCTATCCTGTCCTTTTTAGTTAGCTTGGGCCCCATCGTTTGCTCAACCTATCTTTCTATCTGTGTTAGTGTTTTCATCTTGCTTCACCGTCATTATATGTTGGGGGCTGCCTATTGCTTTGGGGTCTGCTCTGGGGCAGTTTAGATTTCCCCTTTCTTTCTTTAGGCCTATATAGTTCTCCGGCTGTGTTCGAGGGGTCTAGGGCATCGTAGGGACCCCCCACGGCTACTGTTAGTTGTTGTGGATAGGATCAGGGGTCTGCAATCCGATAGCTACCAACCTCTCCGGTTTTCTGGACTTGTATTTTTGATTTTTCCTTCTTCGGTGACTCATTCATAACACCTAAGTGTTGTTTGTCTAACCTTGTCTGTTATCTTTCCTTGGTGTTATATTAGTGCAGCGGTGGGACGAGTGTCCGCACTTACCAATTCCCTATTGAGGGATAGGTGCAGGGCAAGTGAGGGCAAGTGAGGGCTAAGGTATCCTGCTCAGCGACAGGTTGAAAGAACCTGTATAGGGAAGTCAGGGAGATCAGGGAACATCCTTAGGAGAGTGCAGGAGGTGTCCCTTTCCACCCCCCTATAGCAGGGCCCACCGTTGTAATTATGTCCCTGGTGTTCCCTTGTTTGTCTAGTTGTTTTGGTAACCGACCGATCGTCGGGTCGAGTCACGCAGGGCCAGTCACATATCGTGACATAGTGATGAGGGTCTGAATTTAGCTCGAACCCTACTTTTTCTGGCCCCGGATCGAACGGGAAAAATTTTCGGGTATCAGTGCAGATGCTTTCCTTCTCTGGATTCTGCGAATCTTTGGAGCAGACCTCTGATACCCATGGAATAGAATGTATGAATATCTCTGCATAATGGCCCATCTGTAGTTCCCCACAGTAAGTTGGGAGGTTGGAAATTTGTGACATGGGGGGAATCAAGGGTGATAGGGGTGCCACCTATGAAGATTGTACTGTGTGATGTTAAGGTAGAGGAAGAGGAGAGACTACTGATGGAGCGCTCGCCATCTACTGGAGCACATGCTTTTTCTGAGTCTCATCTACAAGGCATGCTGCTGTGCAGCTGCCAAAGAAAGGCAGTCGAGTAGCCCATCCAATAACAGGTGCCAGTTGTCTTTGGATAGGATGAGACGGTGTTTGTTTAGTAGATCTTTCAGTAACATTTCCAACTAACCCATATACATGTCGAACACCAAGCCTGTTCCCCCTTCCACAATGACCTGGATTTTTGCCATCAACGCCATAATAATAATAATCTTTATTTTTATATAGCGCTAGCATATTCCGCAGCGCTTTACAGTTTGCACACATTTCATCACTGTCCCCCCGATGGGGCTCACAATCTGAATTCCCTATCAGTATGTCTTTGGAGTGTGGGAGGAAACCGGAGTGCCCGGAGGAAACCCACGCAAACACGGGGAGAACATACAAACTCCTTGCAGATGTTGTCCTTGGTGGGATTCGAACCCAGGACCCCAGCGCTGCAAGGCTGCAGCGCTAACCACTGAGCCACCGTGCTACGCCATGATGCAAAACCATGAGTGTTGTATGTACCTTTCCACTCTTTTAACCTGCTGTTTCACAACCTTAGGCCCAGACCTGTCAGTCATCTGTCACTAAATGAGCAATCAGTATTTATTAGAGATGAGAGAATATTTTAGTGTTCAGTTTGGATTACGATAGCCAATTTATTGGTTGTATATTTGCCAAACGTAACCGAACCCCATTACAGTAAATGGGAGGCAAAAACAAACGCACACACACTTTCAAAAGCTGCCAAAACTCATCAAATTTGGGGGAAACACCAGGAAAGTTCCCTCAATTCACGAACAGTACAAATTATAGCATGGCATGGCAGCAATCAGCCATGCATCAGGGTTCGGGGTCTGGGCCATTATTTACAGTTTTCAATTGAATGTCAAAGTAAGATGAGGTGGGTTTAGGATTGGTGTAGGTCTGCTATGCTGTGAGCCCTAATACCATTTGCAACAGATCAACCTTTCATGCTCAGCCACACTCAGGTGGTACAAATATCAGTTTTGAGGACTAATAATGTCCGAAAGCTCTAATGATAGTATCACGGAAAGTTTACTCAAAGAAAGTGGATGTCACGCTGCTACAATGTGGGTAGGTGCAGGCTCCACTAGATGGCAGTAGAGTGGAAGCCAGGCTGCACCTAAACAGAGCTGGCCTACAGCGCAGCAGTGAGGCTACCACAGGTGGCACAGTTGTGACAGAAGGCTGGCGAGAAAACTGGGACCAGGGGCACCTTTCCTGGCCCTGACAGTAGGGGGCACCCTAACTCACCCTGTTCCCCAGGATACCTCAGATGGCGAGGATGCTGGGGCCTCCGCCCTAGCCCGGTCTCCTAGTTTCAGCCCTGCGTCTGTCCCCTTCCCTCCACCCGGGGAAGAAAGGCGCTACTGTGTACCGAAGTACACAAACCCGACAGACAGGGGAACGAGACAAGGGTAAAAGAAAATTCCACTCACAAATAATACTCTCACAAACCACAGAGGTATACACCAGGGTGTGAAGAACAGGGGAAGAAAATAAAGCAGGAATGGATGAGGAATTTCCAAGTGTACAAACCAAGCACCAGTCGCATAATAAATTCCTCCAGCACTCCAACCACCAGCTTCTCCTTCTCCAGATCTTTGTAGAAAATGCTAACTCAGACAAAGATCTGGCCAGCAGACCTAGCTTTTATAGGAGAGAAGAGTGGTTAACCAAGCACATCTGGTAGCAGGGATTTCCACATGGCAGATTAACCCCTGTCCTGCTGAAAGCAAACAAATACCTTAATATGCCGGAGAAGTGCTTCTTCTCAGCGGCATAGCAGGAGCCGTCAGAAGCTGCGGTCTTCCGGCTCTGTTCTGTTGTGGTAACCCCATGACAGTGGAGGCCTGACTGTCTCAGAGGCCTACTGCTACAGGCAACATGCATGAAGGAGACCCAAACAGGAGTCCACACATTTACAAATATTAGTGGCAGACACCAACAAAGTGGCATCATTTGCAATAGAGTAGAAATAGTATAGCGGGGACTGACTCCTCTTCTACTTCTGCAATCTGTTATGATGAGTCACCGAAGGAGGAAAAAGCAAAATACCAGCTAAGTCCAGAAAAACCAGAGAGGTTGGCAGCTATCGGATTGCAGACCCCTGGACCTATCCACAACAACTAGCAGTAGCCGTGGGGGGTTCCTACGGTGCCCTAGACCCCTCGATCACAGCCGGAGAACTACATAGCCTAAAGACAGAAAGGGGAAAAACTAAACTGCCCCAGAGCAGACCCCAAAGCAATAGGCAGCCCCCAACATATAATGACGGTGAAGCAAGATGAAAACACTAACACAGATAGAAAGATAGGTTGAGCAAATGATGGGGCCCAAGCTAACTACATAGGACAGAATAGGAAAGCTGCTGTCTGCCATCCGCAAAAACCCTATCAAAATGAGCCAACCGACTGATAGGAAAAACAGGCCCTGAAGTCGCTAGGCTTCAAAAGACTACATCAGCACTCAGGTATATTCTGAAGACAGAGCAAAAGATCAACAGATCAGAGACAAAAATGGAATTCAGCTCACCCCCGGCCGGGGATGGCAGAACTCCCAAAAAACAAGGCAAAACAAAAACAAAACTGAAGAGTACAAAGCAGAGCAGAAAAACTTAGCTTTGAGATGCAGGAATCAGACTGGTCTCCAAGAATCCAGCAGGAAAATCACCAGCCAGGAAGAAGGGCGTCGGCAGCCTTATATCCAGTCCTCAATTCCAGCCACCCAGTCATCATCTAGCTGCCCAGGTGTTTGGTAATCAGCCTCACTACCTTCCTTCACCAGAGGAGGGAGTTCATCAGACCTCAATGGTGAAGGGAAAAATGAACTCACAACAGCAATCCCAGCAGATGGAGACTGTAACAAGCAAAGTGGCATATCTCTCGGAAAGCTTGGAGGGGAAAACTAGATTGCCTACCAAATCCTAACTTGGATAAGTGGCAGCAGGTGAAAACTGCGAACCAAGAACGGACAAGCAGGTGGAACCAGTTGCTACCCCAGGGCTGACCGACAGAAGGTGGCAGCTGACCCCCAACAGTGGGTAGGCTGCTATGGCCCAAAGTAGGGTTGAAAAATTCAGGTAGGCACTGCAACCCTCTTCTCCCACTCTTGACACACTGATAGCAACACTGCAGAAGAAATGCTAGCACAGGCTTATAGTATCCAATTTCAGATGCTGCACACCTCGTATCTTCAAAGCATAGACAATTGCCTTCAGATGAGCCCAAAGATAAAAGTCTAAGGGGGTCAGATTAGGAGACCTTGGTGGTCATTCAACTGGCCCACGACGACCAATCCACTTTCCAGGAAACTATTCTTGTAGGAACGCTCATACCTGACACCCATAATTGATGGTATGGTGGGGTATATGGGGTACAAAGATAGTGGCTCCATTCTTCATCAATGGAAACTTCAATGCCACTGGATATCTGAAATTGCTACATGATGATGTGTTGCCCTCTTTATGCACTGAAGATGGCATGTTCCATGAGTTTTTCCAGCAAGATGGTGCACCACCACATTATGGGTGTCAGGTCCAAGCATTCCCACAAGGAATCTGACCTCCTTAGACTAGCATTTTTTCTGCAGTGTTGCTATCAGTGTGTCAAGAGTGGGAGAAGAGGGTTGCATTGACAATCCAACACAAACACAATGAGCAGCACTTTGAACACATTTTATAAGTGGTCAAAAACTTGTAAATAACTCATTAAAAAATAAAGTTGCGCTAAAATCAAGCACACCATTGTTTTTCTTGTGAAATTCTCAATATGCTTGATGTGTCCCATGACCCTCTTCCTATTTAAAAAAAATAAAGTTGGATTCAAAATGGCCAACTTCAAAATAGCCGCCTTGGTCACCACCCATCTTGAAAAGTTTCCCCCCTCCCACATAGTAATGTGCAACAAACAGAAAGTTGATACCACTAACCATTTCCATTTTATTTAGGTGTATCCATATAAATGGCCCACCCTGTGTGTATGTAATATATACAGTACAGACCAAAAGTGTGGACACACCTTCTCATTCAAAGAGTTTTCTTTAATTTCATGACTATGAAAATTGTAGATTCACTCTGAAGGCATCAAAACTATGAATTAACACATGTGGAATTATATAATTAACAAAAAAGTGTGATACAACTGAAAATATGTCTTATACTAGCTGATTCCAGCCAGATAACGCTCATTGCTATCTAATTAACGCTGCTGGTGATTAAACTAAAGTAAATAAGGACAACATTCAATAGCCCTTACGCAGGTGGTAAATTAAATTAAAATGAAGTTAATAACAATAATAATCATTAAAAATCTGAATAATACTAATGATACATTTTATTCACAGTGTAAAATCAAAAACAAACTGGATTCAGTAAGATGTGTGTTTTTTATTCATTCCAGCATCTAAGCAAATTTCATAACGATACATAAATTAAGTTAAAATTTCTCTGTAAACACAATTAAATGTGCGTTTACCTTGGCTGAAGTGGTTGAATTACATAGAAAGGAAGTGCTGCGTGTGGTAATGTGGGGGGCGGAGCCTCATGTGTTAATGTGTGGGGACGGAGCCTCGTGTGGTAATGTGTGGGGATGGAGCCTCGTGTGGTAATGTGGGGGGACGGGGCCTCATGTGGTAATGTGGGGGAAGGGAGCCTCGTGTGGTAATGTGTGGGGACAGAGCCTCATGTGGTAATGCATGGGGACGCAGCCTCGTGTGTTAATGTGTGAGGATGGAGCCTCGTGTGGTAATGTGTGGGGACGGAGCCTCGTGTGGTAATGTGGGGGGACGGAGCCTCATGTGTTAATGTGTGAGGACGGAGCCTCGTGTGGTAATGTGTGGGGACACAGCCTCATGTGGTAATGTGTGGGGATGGAGCCTCGTGTGGTAATGTGTGGGGACAGAGCCTCATGTGGTAATGCGTGGGGACGCAGCCTCGTGTGGTAATGTGTGAGGACGTAGCCTTGTGTGGTAATGTGTGGGGACGGAGCCTCGTGTGGTAATGTGGGGGGACGGATCCTCATGTGTTAATGTGTGAGGACGGAGCCTCGTGTGGTAATGTGTGGGGACGCAGCCTCGTGTGGCAATGTGTGGGGACGGAGCCTCGTGTGGTAATGTGTGGGGGGCAGAGCCTCATGTGGTAATGCGTGGGGACGCAGCCTCGTGTGGTAAAGTGTGAGGACGGAGCCTCGTGTGGTAATGTGTGGGGAAGGAGCCTCATGTGGTAATGTGGGGGGACGGTGTCTCATGTGTTAATGTGTGAGGACAGAGCCTCGTGTGGTAATGTGTGGGGATGGAGCCTCGTGTTGTAATGTGTGGGGATGGAGCCTAGTGTGGTAATGTAGGGGGATGGCGCCTCGTGTGGTAATGTGTGGGGACGGAGCCTCGTGTGGTAATCTGTGGGGACGGAGCCTCGTGTGTTAATGTGGGGGAACGGAACCTCGTGTGGTAATGTGTGGGGACGGAGCCTCATGTGGTAATGTGTGGGGACAGAGCCTTGTGTGGTAATGTGTGGGGACGGAGCCTCGTGTGGTAATGTGTATGGATGGAGCCTCGTGTGGTAATGTGTGGGGACAGAGCCTCGTGTGGTAATGTTTGGGGACGTAGCCTTGTGTGATAATGTGGAGGGACGGAGCCTCGTGTGGTAATGTGTGGGGACGGAGCCTCGTGTGGGGATGGAGCTTCATGTGGTAATGTGGGGGGACGGAGCCTCGTGTGGTAATGTGTGTGGATGGAGCCTCGTGTGGTAATGTGTGGGGACCGAGCCTCGTGTGGTAATGTGTGGGGACGTAGCCTCGTGTGGTAATGTGGAGGGACGGAGCCTCGTGTGGTAATGTTGGGGGGCGGGATTATGCGTGGTAATGTGATGGGGGTGGGATTATGTGTGGTAATGTGGTGGGGGCGGGATTATGTGTGGTAATGTGGTGGGGGGTGGGATTATGTGTGGTAATGTGGTTGGGGGGCAGGATTATGTGTGGTAATGTGGTGGGGGGTGGGATTATGTGAGGTAATGTGGTGGGGGGTGGGATTATGTGTGGTGATGTGGTGGGAGGGTGGGATTATGTGCGGTAATGTGGGGGCGGGATTATGGGATTATGTGTGGTAATGTGGTGGGGGCGGGATTATGTGTGGTAATGTGGTGGGGGGTGGGATTATGTGTGGTAATGTGGTGGGGGCAGGATTATGTGTGGTGATGTGGTGGGGGTGGGATTATGTGCGGTAATGTGGTGGGAGGAGGAATTATGGGATTATGTGTGGTAATGTGGTGGGGGTGGGATTATGTGTGGTGATGTGGTGGGGTTGCGGGATTATGTGTGGTGATGTGGTGGGAGGCGGGATTTTGTGTGGTGATGTGGTGTGGGGCAGGATTATGTGTGGTGATGTGGTGGGGGGCGTGATTAGGTGTGGTAATGTGGTGGGGGCGGGATTATGTTTGGTAATGTGGTGGGGGCGGGATTTGGTTTGGTGATGGGGTGGGGGGGCGGGATTATGTGTGGCGAAGTGGGGGGCGGGATTATGAATGGTGCTGTGGTGGGGGGGCGGGATTATGTGGGGTGATGTGGTGGGGGGGCCAGGATTATGTGTGGTGATGTGGTGGGGGGCAGGATTATGTGTGGTGATGTGGTGGGGGGCGGGATTATGTGTGGTAATGTGGTGGGGGGCAGGATTGTGTGTGGTAATGTGGTGGGGGCAGGATTGTGTGTGGTAATGGGGTGGGGGGCGGAATTGTGTGTGTTGATGTGGTGGGGGGCAGAGCTACTGTGCAGGGGGCGGGATTAGCGAGTAATCACGATGCCTCTTATATATAGATTCTAGGTTCTTCAAAGTAGCCACCTTTTGCTTTGATTACTGCTTTGTGCACTCTTGGCATTCTCATGTAGTCACCGGAAATGGTTTTCACTTCACAGGTGTGCCCTGTCAGGTTTAATAAGTGGGATTTCCTGCCTTATAAATGGGGTTGGGACCATCAGTTGTGTTGTACAGAAGTCTGATGGATACACAGCTGATAGTCCTACTGAATAGACTGTTAGAATTTGTATTATGGCAAGAAAAAGCAGCTAAGTATAGAAAAACAAGTGGCCATCATTACTTTAAGAAATGAAGGTCAGTCTGTCCGAAAAATTGGAAAACTTTGAAAGTGTCCCCAAGTGCAGTGGCAAAAACAAAACCATCAATCGCTACAAAGAAACTGGCACACATGAGGACCCCCCAGGAAAGGAAGACCAAGAGTCACCTCTGCTGCGGAGGATAAGTTCATCCGAGTCATCAGCCTCAGAAATCGCAGGTTAACAGCAGCTCAGATTAGAGACCAGGTCAATGCCACACAGAGTTCTAGCAGCAGACACATCTCTACAACAACTGTTAAGAGGAGACTTTGTGCAGCAAGCCTTCATGGTAAAATAGCTGCTAGGAAGCCACTGCTAAGGACAGGCAGCAAGCAGAAGAGACTTGTTTGGGCTTAAGAACACAAGGAATGGACATTAGATCAGTGGAAATCTGAGCTGTGGTCTGATGACGAGTCCAAATTTGAGATCTTTGGTTCCAACCACCGTGTCTTTGTGCGACGCAGAAAAGGTGACCGGATGGACTCTACATGCCTGGTTACCACTGTGAAGCATGGAGGAAGAGGAGGTGTGATTTTGTGGGGGTGCTTTGCTTGTGATACTGTTGGGGATTTATTCTAAATTGAAGGCATACTGAACCAGCAGGGCTACCACAGCATCTTGCAGCGGCATGCTATTCCATCCAATTTGTGTTTAGTTGGACCATCATTTATTTTTCAACAGGACAGTGACCCCAGACACACCTCCAGGCTGTGTAAGGGCTATTTGACCAAGAAGGAGAGTGATGGGGTGCTACGCCAGATGACCTGGCCTCCACAGTCACCAGACCTGAACCCAGTCGAGATGGTTTGAGGTGAGCTAGACCGTAGAGTGAAGGCAAAAGGGCCAACAAGTGCTAAGCATCTCTGGGAACTCCTTCAAGATTGCTGGATGACCATTTCCGGATTACTACCTCTTGAAGCTCATCAAGAGAATGCCAAGAGTGTGCAAAGCAGTAATCAAAGCAAAAGGTGGCTACTTTGAAGAACCTAGAATATAAGACATATTTTAAGTTGTTTCACACTTTTTTGTTAATTATATAATTCCCCATGTGTTAATTCATAGTTTTGATGCCTTCAGAGTGAATCTACAATTTTCATAGTCATGAAAATAAAGAAAACTCATATATATATATATATATATATATATATATATATATATATATATATATATATAATGTATGTATTTATGATAGATAGATAGATAGATAGATAGATAGATAGATAGATACAGTGGGGAAATGAGTATTTGATCCCTTGCTGATTTTGAAAGTTTGCCCACTGACAAAGACATGAACAGTCTATAATTTTAAAGGGGAGGCTAATTTTAACATTGAGAGGTGGAATTTAAAAAAAAATCCAGAAAATCACATTGTATAAATCATATAAATTTATTTCCATTTTGCAGTGAGAAATAAGTACTTGATCCCCACCCACCATTAAGAGTTCTGGCTCCTACAGAGCAGTTAGATGCTCCTAATTAACTTGTTACTTGCATTAAAGACAGCTGTCTTACATAGTCACCTCTTGTCCATAGTCTCAATTAATCAGTCAAACTCTAAGGGTACCATTACACGTAGCGATGCACCAGCGATCCCGACAACGATATGGATCGCTGGTGCATCGCTAAGTGGTCGCTAGTGAGCTGCCACACAGGCAGATCTCACCAGCGACATGGCAGTAGTCTGGGGTCGCTACTTACCTGTCAGACGAGGCGATCCTGATGTCCTCCCGCCCGCGTCCACGCGTCGCTCGTCGGCGCCACAGGAAGCCCAGCAGGAATTGGCCGATGAGAAATGGCCCAGGCCGTTCTCGCGCGATCAGTGATCATCGCGGGGGAGCCGATCGGAGGTAAGTGTCAAATGTAGCGATATCGCTAGCAATATCGCTGCTGCGTCACAAAACCAGTGACTTTACAGCAATATTGCTAGCGATAGTGCTACGTGTAATGGGCCCTTAACCGCAACAACATGGGCAAGACCAAAGAACTTTCTAAGGATGTCAGGGACAAGATCATAGACCTGCACAAAGCTGGAATGGGCCACAAAACCATACGCAAGGTGTTAGGTGAGAAGGACACAGCTGTTGGTGCAATAGTAAGAAATACAAAACGACTGTCAATCAATATCGATCTGGGGCACCTTGTAAAATCTCATCTCGAGGGCTATCCTTGATCATAAGGAAGGTGAGAGATCAGCCTAAAACTACACAGGGCGAACTTGTTAATGATCTCAAGGCAGCTGGGACCACAGTCACCAAGAAAACTATTGGTAGCACATTACAATGTAATGGTATAAAATCTTGCTGTGCCAGCAAGGTCCCCCTGCTCAAGAAGGCACATGTGCAGGCCCATCTGAAATTTGCCAATGACCACCTGGATGATTCTGTGAGTGATTGGGAGAAGGTGCTGTGGTCTATGAGACAAAAATTGACCTCTTGGCATTAACTCAAATCTCTGTGTTTGGAGGAAGAGAAATGCTGACTGTGACCCAAAGAACACCATCCCCACTGTCAAGCATGAAGGAGGAAACATTATGTTTTGGGGTGTTTCTCTGCTAAGGGCACAGGACTACTTCACTGCATCAATGGGAGAATAGATGGAGCCATGTACCGTAAAATACTGAGTGACAACCTCCTTCCATCCACCATGACATTAAAAATAGTCGTGGCTGTGTCTTCCAGCAAGACAATGACCCAAAACATACAGCAAAAACAAAGGAGTGGCTCAAAAAGAAGCACAGTAAGGTTATGGAGTCGCCTAGCCAGTCTCCAGACCTTAATCACATAGAAAACTTATGGAGGGAGTTGAAGCTTCAAGTTGCCAAGTGACAGCCTCAAAATCTTAATGATTTAGAGATGATCTGCAAAGAGGAGTGGACCAAAATTCCTCCTGACGTGCGCAAACCTCATCATCAACTACAAAAAATGTCTGACTGCTGTGCTTGCTAAGAAAGGTTTTGTCACCAAGTATTAAGCCTTGTTTGCCAGAGGGATCAAATACTTATTTCTCACTGCAAAATGCAAAAACATTTATATAATCTGTACAATGTGATTTTCTGGATTTTATTTTTGATATTCTATCTCTCAATGTTAAAATTATCTTACCCATAAAATTATATACTGTTCATGTCTTTGTCAGTGGGCAAACTTACAAAATCAGCAAGGGATCGAATACTTATATCCCCCACTGTAGATAAAAGAAAACCTGGCAATTCATTTGCCGCGTACAGTAATATCACAGCATGACAGGTTAGAATAGAATAGATAGATTAGATATATCCACATGGGATAGATAGATAGATAGATAGATAGATAGATAGATAGATAGATAGATAGATAGATAGATAGATTGATAGATAGATGTTAATGACACACACATATATATATATATATATATATGCATATATATTACATACATAGATAGAAGAAAAGCTGGCAATTCATCTGCTATGTACTGTAAAATCACTGCAGGAGATGACAGGATAGAAGAGATGGATTACATACAGTAATTACAAATTGTATAGGTAGATATATAGATGTCAGTGACAAATACAATTAGTACAGTGTGTGTGCAGCTTACTGTACATGTATTTAATTAATAAAAGATTATTTTTCTGAAAAAAATGTTGTGGGCTCCAGCATAATTTTGCTAACCAGCAGAGGGAAAGCCGACGGCTGGATGCAGATGTTTATAGCCTGGGAAGGGGGTAATAGCCATGGAGCTTCCCAGGCTAATAAAATCAGCTCACAGCTGTATGATTAGCCTTTACTGGCTACTAAAATGTTTTGCCCCCCAAATATTTATATCGTCATTTTCCAAGACCCGTAACGTTATTTTTTTGTCTTACAGAGCTGTATGATATCTCATTTGCAAAAATATAAGCTGATGTTTTTAGATGTGACTTTTTGATCGCTTGTTACAGCATTTTTTGAGGAATGTTGACAACCAAAGAAACGTAATTTTGTCATTCTTAATTTTTTCTGTCTAGGGTGTTTACTAATTGGGTTAATTATTTTTCTATTTTGATAGGTCAGACTAGAATGCAGCGATACCAAATATGTGTATTTTTTTTAATATCTTTATTTTCACTGGGGGGAAAGGAGGGTTATTCTTTCTTTACTTGTTACTGATATTTTTAGCCCCAGAGATTGACATCGACATTTAACAGGTTAACTGTTGCTTCATCCTTCATTGTTAGCAGCATATTCTGGCTGTATTACACAGGTATCACCTGCCATCACCAGCGCGCTCCATACACCTGCTACCAAGGGAAGCTTGGCGGAAAACAAACCTAATGCTAGTGAAATGGGAATAAATGGTTCTCTTCTTGGAAATTTTTCTAGAGAGAGAGACTACCATGTTGGTCAGTGAAGGTTTGGAAATGTTTTATTTTTTTGCTCCGTCTCCATCTATTTATTGTATTTAGAATCGTAGTTTTGTTGATGCTGATATGGTGACAGAGAAGTCAACATTTTTAGAAGAGCTTAATCTGGGTTCAATTTCTGGATCTTTTTCAAAGCCTTCATTTACATTTTTTTTTTATTTCTCCTCTGGGTGTTGACATGAATACCTTTTTTCAAGTAAAGCAAATGTTACAAAGTAATAATAAACAAGAGTTTATTCAAGTTGGCATAGGGCCTATTTCTTTAGTGTTGCTATGTTGTATTTGCTTGATTCAAAGTTTTGTCTGACAGTGCGCTCTGTTGACAGCTCACCTCTTTTCATTACAGCATACAAGGGAGCACACTGTCACTGTGCATTGAAAAAAAATTAGCACAGTGACAAGGGAGCTTATACTAAGCATATGATGGAAGTGAGAGCCGACGCGTGTTCAGTAGTACTGGGACTGATGTCACTGTACATTCCTATTTCAGGGTAAATACAGAATCTGTAATAAGGCCTCCTGATAAATGCACTGGGAATTCTCAAACAAAAT
This sequence comes from Dendrobates tinctorius, assembly GCF_039654945.1. Classification (NCBI taxonomy): domain Eukaryota; kingdom Metazoa; phylum Chordata; class Amphibia; order Anura; family Dendrobatidae; genus Dendrobates; species Dendrobates tinctorius. The sequence continues at coordinate 18,450,251 of NW_027361741.1, read as the reverse complement.
GTCAGAAAAACGAAAGTGGGTAAAGAAAAAGCAGTTAGATTGATTAGAGAGTGAACAGTAGGGACATTTAAAAGTGTATTAAAAAAGCATTCAGATTACTACTATAAATAGATGGCCATTTAAAATCAAAATTTTATTTGGACCACACCTTTAATCGAATAAAATATGGTCATAATGCTGTCAATAGCAAGTCTACTGTTCTACAAGTTTTACAATGTTTTTTAAGCTGGATTGATTTGGAGAGGTCTATTTTGGATGTTATTGCTTGCTCTATACTATAGAAAAAAAAGTGGTTTTCTTTTTAAAAGTAAGTGAAATGCTGCCATCTACTGACTGAACATAGGAACTGGGTGAAACAACAGTTTATTTGAAAGCATACAAAAATTGGTAACATATTATTTATTTTACTCGGTTTATATAGCGCCATTCATTCCACAGCGGTTCGCAGACATTGTTGACACTATAATTATATAATCTGAATAAACACACTACATTATTACATTGAATTATTTATTATGTGCTTATTTATTATTTGTTGTGCACAGCTTGTATTGTGCAATGCTTGCTTTGGGAAGAAGCTATTACACCAGGCAATACATCAGAGAGCATTGTTGTTGCTGGATAAAACTGTTAGATTTAGCCAATAACCCATTGCACTTGACGTTTTTCCTAAACATATCGGAAAAAATCAGGTCACACTATGCTCAGACTGTGATCAAGCTCTGATCAGAGTGCAACTAGCACAATCGGCCCGATTCTTTACAGCACTTTGATTAGCATTTGAACATAATGAATACAAAGATACAGTAGATGCTGGCAGATGAACATACAGACAACACTCTTTAGACCTACATATGGTCACAGCTATTAGACCAGAATTCTGGCATGAAAGCTTTGATGAATGGGGCCCATTTTTTTTTATTTTTACTTACTTTGTTAATACAAAGGGACATTATGGGTAGAAATACACCCCCTGGTTGTAGGAGTTGTCCACATTTTGCAAATGTCTGCAGGCACTCTACATGAGCGCAGACTTTGAATCCTTAAAGGCCCCGTCACACATAGCGATCTCGCTAGCGAGATTGATGCTGAGTCACAAGTTTTGTGACACAACAGTGATCTCACCAGCGAGATCGCTATGTGTGACAGCGATCAGCGACCGGCCCCCCTGCCGGTATCGCTGATCGCTCTGGGAAATCTCTGGACATTTCATTCCTCGCTGATCTCCCGCTGGCCAGCATGCATCGCTGCGTGTGACAGGCAGGAGACCAGAGATCAGTGATAAAATAATTAAAAATATATATATATATTGTTATTCTCACCTTCCGACATCCCGCGCAGCATTCCCGCCTCTCTCCACGCTCCGGTCCCAGTAATCCTTTGCAAGATTGACCGCGAGACTTCGCGATCCCGCGAGAACGGACGTCATCACGGTAATTCTCGCAAAGGATTACTGGGACCAGAGCGTGGAGAGAGGCGGTAAGGCTGCGCGGGACGTCGGAAGGTGAGAATAACAATATTTTTTATTTTAATTCTATTTTTGACAGCTCAACAGCGATCACATAGCGACTCACCAGCGATCCTGACACGTTGATATCATTGTCGAGATTGCTGGTAAGTCGCTATGTGTGACGGGGCCTTACAGTGCATGCCCCACACACCGTCGGGATTCTCTGGTGTCTGCGGTTATGAGTGGGCCATGACCATAGGTGTACATTTGCATACTTACAGCCACATTGAAACTAGAAATACAAGGTAGATCAAAGCTTATTTTAGTCTTTCTATACATTTTTTGGCCTGCTAAAATGAGTTGTCTACCTTTGTGTACAATTTTTTTTGTTACTTAAATGCATGCAATTTATGCTAAAAATCATTTTTGCAATTGAGTTTCTTTAAAAATTTTGCACCATTTCAGATGTCAGTGTGGCCAGTATGCGTGATGACAGTTGACACACACGTAGACCCATTCAAGTGAATGGGTCTGTGCACATTTCAGTGTGTTTCCACTGACCGTGTGTCCGTGAGCAAAATACGCTGACATGTCTGTTTTTTAAAGCAGCACAGGCCGCAAAGTGTCCTGCACACGTGCACATGGAAAACACACAGGGATGTCATCCATGTGATATGTACCGGCACCTGAGACGTAGTGGTACAGCTATCACTGTTCCCCGATGCTGGTGCTGAAGAATGCTTGCATCATTCTTCCCTGCTCTACTAGTGTTCAAGGGATAATGATGACAGTTATGTTCAACTGATATTAGCAGCAGCAGGTGGTGAGTCATGAGACTATTGCTCCTCTCAGCCTAAACCTGCTGCTGCTAATAACAGTGAGAGCAGGCGTCAGCTGATGGGAGTATTCATCATCCAACCACCTGCGCTATAAATAAATAAATAAAAAATCCGGCATGGGTCCTCTTGTATTTTTGATAATCAGCCAGGAAAAACTCACAGCTGAGGGCTGCAAACTTCAGCTTTTAGCGTTAGCAAGGCTGGCTATCAAGAGTACAGGGGTCCCCACACTGTTTTTTTAATTATTTAAATTCATAATTTTAAAAAATGGCATAGGGTCCCCTCCATTTTTGACAACCAGCCTTGCTAAAGTAGACAGCCGGGGGCTGGTATTCTCAAGCTGGTAAGGAGCCATAGATATTGACCCCTCACCAGCCTAAAAATAGCAGCCAGCAGCCACCCAGAAAAGGCACTTCTATTAGATGTGCCAATTCTGCACTTTGTCCAGCTTTTCCCACTTTCACTGTAGTGGTGAAAAGGGGGGTAGTAATTGTGGGGTTGAAGTCACCTTATATTGTCTGGTGACATCAAACCCACATATTAGTAATGGAGAGGCATCTACAAGACACCTATTCATAACTAATCCTATAGTTGTATTGTAAATAAAGACACAGCAAGTGTAGTCGTTTTTATATCAAAAGAAAACACACTTTTCCATTTTTGTAAAATAACAACAAACACAGTTATACTCACCTAAAATCCATTGATACACTCATCTCCTGTAATAAAACAAAAATAAAAACCAACAATATCCATCACCTGTCTGACAGAATGTCCCATGCAGTAATCCATGTCTGGAGAATAATAGTTTTCAACCTGGATAGTGCCAAGATGCTACCATCCAGTCTGAGAACTACTGGAGCAGCTGCGAGCGCAGCATAAGTGAGCAGCGGTGACCTTATCAAAGTTACCGCCAGTCACTGATTCTGCGTTTTCTGCTGGGCAGAACTGCGATGACCTCAGCACCATGAGAAAAAGTCACTCAGTTCACTGCAGTTCAGCTCAGTGAGATCACCACAGATTAACCCCTTCGTGACATGCACCAGACTAGTACTACTCTGTGGGAGGTGCGATTGTGCCCGGAGCAGTACTTGTATTGCACCATGATCGTGCGGCCTCATGCTTAGCACCACGGCAATCGGGTGTGAATGACAGCTGTATGTGACAGCTGCACCCCGCAGCAATAAAATGCATTTGACCCCTCTGATGCCACTGTCTGCAGTGACAGCGGCATAGAGAAGCATTGCACAGGGAGGGGGCTCCCTGAGCGCTCCCACCAGAACAGCTTAATGTGATCGCGTTGTTCTGGAGGTCTCCATGGAGACCCCCAGCACAAATATGGCTGCAAGGTCCTTCTGGGTCCTGCAGGAAAGGTGGCTTGTGAGTGCCTGCTGACAGCAGATGCCGGCATGCCTCCTTCCCTGCCTATCAGATCGCTGACCTGATACTCTGCTGTGCACTGTCAGATCAGCGATCTGATGTAAAATAGTAATATCCCATACTGGGACAATGCAATGAAGCAAAAAAAAAATATTATAATGTGCAAACATATTTTCTTTATAATCCCCAAATAAAGAAAAAAATAAATATTTTACCAATAAATGCATTTATTTATGTAAATAAAAAAACAAGAAATACACATATTTGGTATCGCCACATCCGTAGTGACCCGCTATATAAAGCTGTTCTACTTGTTAACCCCTTCAAAGAACATCGTAAGAAAATAAATAAAAAACAAGGCAAAAAGCAATGCTTTATCATCATACCGCAAAACACAAAGTGCAATAAAACGCGATCAAAAAGACGGATGTAAATAAAAATGGTACCGCTGAAAACATCATCTTGTCCTGCAAAAAACAAGCTGCCATACAGCTCCATCAGCAGAAAATAAAAAAGTTATACCTCTCAGAATAAAGCGATGCAAAAATAATTATTTTTTCTATAGAAGAGTTTTTATTGTGTAACAGCACCAAAACAAAAAAAAAAACTATATAAGTGAGGTATGGCTGTAATCGTATTGACCCGAAGAAAAAAGCTTCCTTACCAATTTTACCACACACGGAACGGCATAAAAAAATGCCATTCCTGAATTGCTGGTTTTTTTCATTCTGTCTACAAAAATTAGAATAGAAAGTGATCAAAAAATGTCATGTGCCCGAAAATGGTACAAGTAAAAATGGCAGCTCGTCCTGAAAAAAACAAGATCTCTCATGACTCTGTCGGCCGAAATATGAAAAAATTATAGCTCTCAAAATATGGTAGCACAAAAACTTGTTTTCACTATAAAAAGCATTTTTTAGTGTGTGGCAGCAGCCAAACATAAAAACCCGATATAAATCTGGTATCGCTGTAATAACACCAACCCGAGGAATAAATTCACCTAATCACTTATACCGCATGAGGATGGCATAAAAAATAAATAAAACTAATTGTTCACATACTGTTGATTTTTTTATTCTGCCTCCTGTTAGGCGTCAGGTTTTTTCCCCCTGCACAGGAGGAATCGTGAACCTTGCCATCTGCAGTCTCCCATTCTTTCCCGACCGCAGAGGAGGCTGCTCAGCAGAGACATCGATCCCGGTGTTTTGCCCAAGCTAGTGCTGTCGGTTCGGTTGCTGCTGTCACCGCTGGTCCAGCTATAGCAATCTACACTAGCCTGCAGCAAGCAGCTCCTGAAACTAAGTCGCTCTTTCGGTCCACTGAGCATGCCCGTGAAATGACCTCTCATTGGAGGTCAGAGGTCACATGCTCAGGTCCTGTTGCTGCTCCGATTGGACCACTAGGAAGGTCCCAGAAGGCTGCAAATATAAAAGCCTCGCATGGCCACGCGCTAGTATAGAATTATGTACTTGTGTGTGTGATGATGGATGCATGTTTCTGGTGACTGACTCATTATATATTCCCTCTCTCTGGTTGTGTATGTGGTAGGGACTTTGATTTAGCTAGCACCAGACTGTGCCATCCAGCGATAGGCACATATATACTGCATCTAATTAGTAGCTACCATCAGTTGCAGCGCCGTGCACAATTCGTGCACCTTCCAAGCCCTAGTTAGGGTGGTTAGTGGCGTCTGCCAGAGCGGTGCTACATGCTAGTAGTGCGCATAATCTATTAGCGCAGTCTCTCCTTGGCGCCTCAGTTGTGGCGCCGAGCGTTGGTGGGACTCTAACCCTGTGTCTTTGGGGCAGAGTCCTGTGACTGCACACCAGCGCTCACCTTGCTGAGGTCTGTGAGCATAACAGGCTATGGAGTTTCTGTTCCATGTTAGCGAGACTCTGTGAAGCAACAGAGACTGCCTCTGTACACACCGGGTGACGTTAACCCGCGTGTGTTCATCTTTAATACTGCCATTACCGAGCAGCAGGTAACAACTCTGCATGGTGGACCCAGGGCTACGAACGCACCTTATACCAATTTTATTGTTTGGTGCGTTCCGCAAGCCCCTAACACCTCCCAAAGATCCCAGTAAGCCTCTGCGCATATTTATCTTGTGTTCTGCGCTGAGTGCTTACATCGGGGTTTCCGTTTAAATCCCTGAAATATGTGATTCAGACAGAACCCCAGGTGGAAAATTCCCTAAAATGAGGCAGATGGAGGCACTGTGGTCTCCTTTGGACCTGTGATATGGGGGGTGTCCGTCTATTTGGGATTGTATAAAAGTACCGTCGGCCACAGTTATGTGCACTTCTGAAAAGAAGGAAGCTGCAGAACAGAAGCCAGATGGAGTCCAGAGTAACTTTGCTGCCTCACTATAGTGAATGGATCTATCAGGAGTTTCTTCTGAATCATGTCACTCAGAGATTTAGATGGAAGCCCCAAAGTAATTTTTCAGCGTTGAGCCCCGGATAACTGTGATCCCAAATGTTATGTAAAATGTTCCCAATAAAAGCTTTAACTCAGTCCACAAAAAAAGCAAGTCTCCACTCAGATCTGTAATCAGTTAATGGAAATATTGGGGGTGTTCACATTACTGGATGCATAAAGGCTCTGGAAAAGCGAAATGGCTGCTCACCAATAAAAATTCAGCAAATTATCTGCTCCCAAATCCAAATGCCCCCCTCCTTTCTGAGCCCCAGTGTAGCTAAACCACATACTGTATAACGCCCACATGTTTGCCTGTTTCTGGAAAAAACCAATGGAGTCAAAATCGTCACTACATCTGTAGATAAATTCACAAAGGGTTATAATTTCCAAAATGAGGTCACTTGAGGGGGATTCTGCTTTTCTAGCACTTAAGTGCTCTCTATATACGAGTCACTCCATATAGCAAAGTAGTACTGTACAGCCACATATGAGGTATTTCTACATTCAGCAGAAATTGTGGGACAAATTCTGGTGCCATTTTTACCCATTTCCCATTGTGAAAATATATAACTTGGTGCTAACACACAATCTTGGCGGTAAAAATGTAAATTAATTTTTCATCACTGCCCAATGGTATAAAAGTTTGTGACTCACCTGTGGTGTCAATATAATCACTGCACCCCTACATGAATTCATTGAGAGGCTTATTTGGTAAAATGAGGTCACTTATGGCGGGTTCTACGGTTCTGGAACCTGAAGACCTCTGTCAATGTGACATGGTACCCTCAAACAAGAGCAGCAAAATCTGCACTGTAATATGGCACTACTTCCTTTCTGAGCTTTGTACTGTGCATCAAAAGTAGTTTTCAACCACATATGGGACATCAGTGAACTCAGGAGAAATTGCACAACAAACTTTGGTCTCCTAGACAAATTATCTTCAGCAGAGCCTGTTGCTGCTTCGCTGAGGCACTGCTGCAGAGCTTCTGACCGATGTGTGCTCTGACACAGCATGTCAGACATGTAGGATGAGGAGGAGCAGGAGGGGGTGCAGGAACTGGTGTAGGAAGTAGAGGAAACCCTGATAGAAGGAGGGCCATTAATCCTCAGTGTCGGAAGCACATATCCCATGCCAGGTTGAAACTCTGCCCCAACTTCAAAAATGTTCACCCAGTGTGCAGTCAGTGAAATGTAGCATCCTTGGCCACAAGCAGTTGTCCACATGTCAGTCATTACGTGGACGATCCCAGTAACTGAGTTTGAAAGGACACGAGTGATGTTCCTGGACATGTGCTGGTACACCAGAAGAAATAGTGGCAGGGATCAAATTTGTACACCTATAGCAAGCCAATTTTGGTTTTATTTCAAAGCAATGAAAATGCACACAAACCAAGTTCTCCAGCATATATGACAAAGTAAATTTTCTGAACAAAAATATTTTTTGAACTGTATCAGGCCAGGCATTTTTTTAAAAATTGAACCCACTATAATTTTGCACAAAGCACGTTAAACTGTATGGATGACTAATTGAATCCATAAAAAGTATTGACACTTTTTTGGAGTCTTACATACCAGAAATTTTGCACAAAGCAGGTATTACAGTATGGACGAGTAATATAATCCAGACAAAATTTTCAATGCTTTTTTTGGAGTGTTATACAGGGTGGGCTATGCATATGGATACACCTAAATAAAATGGGAATGGTTGGTGAAATCAATTTCCTGTTTGTGGCACCTTAGTATATGGGGGGGGAACTTTTCAAGATGGGTGGTGACGATGGTGGCCATTTTGAAGTCAGCCATTTTGGATCCAACTTTATTTTTTCCAATGGGAAGAGGGTCATGTGACACATCAAACTTATTGAGAATTTCACAAAAAAACAATGGTGTGCTTGGTTTTAATGTAACATTATTCTTTCATGAGTAACTTACAAGTTTCTCTTTGTTTACAGCCATAAAATTATACCTCCATTCATGTAGTCCATAATACCCCTGCCACAAAGTAGCCAGTAAATATACAAGTGTCTATGTAACTCAATTGCCCACAGTCTATTACACAACTGTGAGGAGAGATTGCATACTAAATATCACGTAGCAAAAATAAACCTCACAAAGATAGTAATAGCGTCTCCCCACCCCAACGCGTGTTTCGCCGCTGGCTACTTCACCCCCTGTAATGATGCATGTCGATGACCCTTGGGGTTCACACTGTTATTGAACAAAGCTTGCCCTGGCTTCAGGTTCAGTGAAGACAGCCATTGCTCAAACTTGGCTTACATAGCTGTCCACAACACTTGAACTGTGAGACTGCGATCTCCAAGGCATATTATTTTAACACTATCAGATTGCGGTCAGCCCTGGCTGTGCAGTACAGAGGTGGGGAGGATTTTCTCTGCACTATTAGAATGCATGTCTGAAAAAGGGAGAGGTCGAGAATGTAGGTGGAGGCCATAGAGGAGGTGGAAGAGGCAGAAGCAGTGGTAGAAGTGTTAGATACAAAGGTTTGTCCCACAAGCCTTTGAGATATCATGACTTGTGGAGCAACGCCTTCTCTGCCTGCCCCCACAGACACCAGAGTCACACAATGCCCATTCAGCGAGATGTAATGCCTTTGGCCATGCTTGCTTGTCCAAGTGTCAGTGTTGAACTGCACCCTGTCAGACAAAGATTTTTTCAAGGAACTAGTGATTTTGTCTGAGATATGCTGGTGTAGCACAGGCACAGTGGTCTTAAAGATCTAGTGGCAGGATCTTATTCCTCAAGAAGGGTTCATTCTCTTCCCTTCCTTCTTGGATCACATACCAGCGATGTTGCCCTTCTATTTTGAGGAAAATGACCATGGGTCCAGCTGTCAGCTCTTGCAGCCTTCAAGGCAAGTGTTCCATTTCTACTTCCTGCTGGTTGAACAAGATGTGATGATGGAGCCCAAGCTCTTCGATGGACCCTCTTCTCCTTTGCAGGTTGCACAGAGCAGTCGCCCCCTGGGATACCAACTGTCAGTACCTTGCGGCTGGTCCTCGCTTGTTTCCTTGTTTCTTCTGACCAGCCGAGGCCCAGCAGTCTGCTCTCCAGTTCTTGGCTCTCTTGTCTGCAGTCCGCAAGAACCTCTGTGGTGAATACTGCTACCTGGGTTCGGGTCTTGGTACTTCCCGGGAAAGCGGCTGGTCCCAGACAATAGGCTACTGTCACGCCCACTTTATTGCCACCATGGTCCAATATTCCTCCGGTCACTCCTTCGAGAGTCTCACATGATTCTGCCATTTTTGTCTCCCACTATTCCGTTACACTGCATGAATAACTAATTGAATCCATAAACATTTTCAAAGCTTTTTTGGTGTGCTATATAACACATGTACCACAAAGAATATACCCCAAAATATACCCCACAGCACGTAATACTCTATGGATGAAAATATAGTCAATTTTTTCACATCCCTCCAAAAAACATATGGTTACATACAGCAGTTATATACTTAGTAATGTACTACCATCCCTAAGCCCTGCTTAGAGATTGTATTCTGCCACTCTCCCTGTTCTTGCCACTGTCCCTCCCTAGGTTAAATGCAGAATGTATCAGAATCAAACATCAAAGTACAGATTTATCCCTTAAAAGGGCAGTTAGTATGGTGGCTCAGAATGAGCATTAGTATCAACGCTAGAGGACTCTGATTCATTCAACTGTGAACATACAACGCTGGATAAGCACTCTCTCTCTGAAATAAGAACTGCCTCTGAGCTGTGCATTGGTGTCAGCGTGCCGAGCACGACAGCGCCTGTTCTTTTATAACCCATGATGATATCATACGGCCAGCCAATAACAATAATGCCTCTACCAAGATGGTTACAGTATTATAGTGACTCACAGGCAATTCCAGTTCTCCAGTCCAGAAAATGGATTATGATTGAGGAGCATATGACCAGACCACTACATCAGTCTCCTCTAATAGAGAAACAGTTTTCTTATGTGAGGTTTTCAGTTTGACATGACTAGGGACAGGTCTGGTTACAAATTCGTCCACTAGCAGCCATTTTATAGACAGTTTGCAGTTTGTGAGGAAAGCACCACTAACAAGAGCAGGAAGAGAACCTGTTGTAAAGGTGGAGAAGTTGGCTAAACATCCACTCTGAAGACTTCTTACATATTATTGCAATGACCTGCTGTTATATATGTTTTTCTCATGTGAGCTGCAGTTTCCTGGTTATTTAGAGATGATGGGGTTAACTGTTAAGAGTCAGCCAAGGTTGTGAGAAGTTAAGTGAGCTCAAGAAGCTAGTTTCTGGTTGTTAGTCAGTTAGAAGAAACCGCAGAAGGAGAAAGTATTCTTCCATTATTCTGTCTCAGCTTGAGATGTGTCAGAGTACTGGGCGCGATGACGTGCCTGCTGTTCTGAGATGTGCAGCGCTTCACACCACAAGCTCAGGAAGTTGGAGCATAAGGTGGAACATGGAGAGGTGAGTATTGTATTTATTTATCTATTTATTTCAATCAGTGACTGGTGGCCATAATAGAGTATAGAGGACCATGGGGGTGCATTATATTGTGTGGAAGACCATGAGGAGAGCATTATATTGTATGGAGGACCATGGGGAGTGCATTATATTATATGAAATATCATGGGAAGAGCATTGTATTATATGGAGGACCATGTAGAGAGCATTATATTGTATGGAGGTCAAAGGGGAGTGCATTATATTGTATGGAGATTCATGGGGAGAGCATTATATTGTATGGAAGACCATGTGGAGTGCATTGTATTGTATACAGGACCATGGGGAATGCATTATATTCTTGTTAGTACTATGGCGAATGCAATATATTCTATGGAGGATCATGGGAAGTGCATTATATTCTAAGGAGGACCATGGTGAGTGCATTATACTCTATGGAGGACCACGGGGAATGCGTTATATTCTATGGAGGACCATGGGTGGCACATTATACTATAGCAACACAAGGCCACTGACAGGCAAAGGGGTAGGAAACTGGAAGGGCCAGGCAGGGATGGCACAGCGCACAGGAAGGCATTCGGCAGGTACTGGCAGACACAACTGATATACTGGTGGACATGGCAGGTTCCAGATGGCACGGCTGGTAAACAGATAGGCATGCAGGTGCTGGCAGACATGGCTGGCATACAAGCAGGCACAGTAGGTGATGGAGGACATTACTGGTATACAGACAGGCACGGCAGGTGCAGGCAGACACGGCTGGTATACATGCAGGCAAGGTATTTACTGGTGGACATGGATGATATGCAGTCAGGCATGACAGGTGCTGGTAGACATGGTTGGTATACAGACAGGCACAGCAGGTACAGGCAGACACAACTAGTATAGAGGCAGGCATGGCAGGTGCGGCAAGCATGGCTGGTATGCAGGGTTACAAGCACAGGTGACCTGACAATTAGCAATCGTGCAGACAAACTGAAAATACACATTGCTCAAGCACCTCCCAACATGAGGAGATGCTTTAAATAATATATGTCTCCCCCACTATTGGCTGGGGACACTTTAGGACAATCTGGGATACACATCTCATCATTGATCAGCAAGCATGGAAATCATCCACAAACCTCGACTTTCTTTCCAGGATATCATTTGATCATTTACTAACCTGTGGATCTGCTGCATCTGATGTGCTTCATTGCATGCTTTACAGATACTCACAAAAGCTCAGTGTAATTTTGATTTTATCACCTGCCATACTCCTCGGATAAGACTCTATGTTGCGCTGATCTCTCCTACAGATAGCTTTGTGACTAGAGGAACTAAGAGGCGATGAGCAACACGTCTACCTTGAACTGTCCTCCCATCTCTCTTCTTGCTCCCTCTTCGACCGCTTACAATCTGGCTTCCGGTCACACCACTCCACTGAAACTGCCCTTACTAAGGTCACCAATGACCTCTTAACTGCCAAGAGCAAGCGACACTACTCTGTCCTCCTCCTCCTGGACCTGTCGGCTGCCTTTGACACAGTGGACCATTCCCTATTATTACAGACCCTCTCATCCCTCGGCATCACAGACTTGGCCCTCTCCTGGATCTCATCATACCTAACAGACCGGACATTCAGCGTCTCCCACTCACACACCACCTCCTCACCTCGCCCCCTATCTGTCGGAGTCCCACAAGGTTCAGTCCTAGGGCCCCTGCTGTTCTCTATTTACACCTTTGGCCTGGGACAGCTCATAGAATCTCATGGCTTTCAGTATCATCTTTATGCTGATGACACACAGATCTACATCTCTGGACCAGATATCACCTCCCTACTAACCAGAATCCCTCAATGTCTGTCCACTATTTCATCCTTCTTCTCCACTAGATATCTGAAACTCAACATGGACAAAACAGAATTCATCATCTTTCCCCCATCTCACGTGACCCCCCCTACGAACCTATCAATTACAGTAAATGACTGCCCACTCTCCCCAGTCCCACAAGCTCGCTGCCTCGGAGTAATCCTTGATGCTGATCTCTCCTTCAAACCACATATCCAAACCCTTTCCACTTCCTGCCGACTTCAACTCAAAAATATTTCACGCATCAGTTCATTCCTCACCCAAGAATCTGCAAAAACCCTAGTCCATGCCCTCATCATCTCTCGCCTTGACTACTGCAACCTCATGCTCTGCGGCCTCCCCTCAAACACTCTCGCACCCCTCCAATCTATTCTAAACTCTGCTGCCCGACTAATCCACCTGTCCCCCCGCTATTCCCCAGCTTCTCCCCTCTGTCAATCCCTTCACTGGCTCCCAATTGCCCAGAGACTCCATTACAAAACCCTAACCATGACATACAAAGCCATCCACAACTTGTCTCCTCCATACATCTGTGACCTCGTCTCCCGGTACTTTCCTGCACGCAACCTCCGATCCTCACAAGATCTCCTTCTCTACTCCCCTCTTATCTCCTCTTCCCACAATCGCATACAAGATTTCTCTCGCGCATCACCCCTACTCTGGAACTCTCTACCACAACATATCAGACTCTCACCTACCATCGAAACCTTCAAAAAGAGCCTGAAGACCCACCTCTTCCGACAAGCCTATAACCTGCAGTAACCACCGATCGACCAAACCGCTGCACGACCAGCTCTACCCTCGCCTACTGTATTATCACCCATCCCTTGAAGATTGTGAGCCCTCGCGGGCAGGGTCCTCTCTCCTCCTGTACCAGTTATGACTTGTATTGTTTAAGATTATTGTACTTGTTTTTATGTATACCCCCCTCACATGTAAAGCGCCATGGAATAAATGGCGCTATAACAATAAATAATAATAATAATAATAATAATAATGAGCTGGTAAGCAGGAATGGCGTTAGGGGGGAAACTAGGCCCCCATGCTCTTAAATTCCCCCAGCTTTTCTATCCTGAGGATAAGACTGATTAAGGACCTTTTGTGACATTAGGGTCATGTGCCCATGATATCACCAAAGATCCTTTGACTGCAGGAGAGGAACTGAAGAGGAGACAGGCAGATATTTACCATATGTGCAGTGTACGTATATTTGCTTGTGTATGTTCAGTGTGTGTATACATGCGTATGTGCAGTGTGTATACACATGTGTATGTGCCGTGTGTCTGTGATGACATGATTATATTTGTATAAATGTTATTTTTTTTGTTCAAGAATAAATGTGTATTGCTGTTCATGGAAAAAAATAAGACATCCCATGAAAATAAGCCCCTAAGGGTACCGTTACACTAAGCGATGCACCAGCGATCCCGACAACGCTATGAATCGCTGGTGCATCGCTAAGTGGTCGGTAGTGAGCTGCCACACAGGCAGATCTCACCAGCGACATAGCAGCGGTCGGGGGTCGCTACTTACCTGTCAGACGCGGCGATCCTGACGTCCTCCCGCCCGCATCCACGCGTCGCTCGTCGGCGCCACAGGAAGCCCAGCAGGAAGCGCCCGACGAGAAATGGTCCAGGACGTTCTCGCGTGACCAGCGATAACCAGCGGGGGAGCGGTCGGAGGTAAGTATCAGACATAGCGATATCGCTAGTGATATCGATGCTGCGTCACAAAACCAGTGACGTTTCAGCGATATTGCTAGAGATCTCGCTATGTGTAACGGGGGCTTAACCCATCACTCAGAGCAAAACATGATAAAAGAAGATACTGACTTATTTTTGGAGGAACACGGTAATATCAATGGAATCCCCTAAACAAAAGTAGCAAAGCTCCTCACATTGCATCTCTACATTTTCTTTATTGTATGTTATAAATTTGCCCATCTTTATAGTGTAAAAAAAATCTAAATGCCAAATTGAAGTAAGAAGTGCATAAACTTCAGTCAAAAAAGCCATTAATCAGAAACCAAATTATGGATAAAAATCTAGTGGAAAAACTTGTATTCAATTAGTACAGTAGATGTTCTATGAAAATTCTGTCCTTATAATTTTCTATAAGCCAACAATTTACTTCTAAACATTTCAGACATTTGCTCTTTTTTTTCAAGATATGCAAAATTCTGATCTTATCCTGGGCATTTATTTTCTGAAAAGCTTGCTCGAAGTTATTTTTCAGACCTAAGGAAAGCTTTAGTTCAATTCCTCAGCTAATGAAAGTCACACTGTCATTCTCATAAACTCTAGTGATAGACATTATATTAGTGCTGTAGGCAACTTTATGTAAAGAACACCTGGACTCAGCACCATTTTATATAATGTAAATTCAGCTGTCTTTTATCCTTTTATGTTGATTTTGCCAGGAAGGTCAAAGAATGCTGTAGATGCAGGTCATTGTCTTTACATTGTGCTATAAAAACTATTATTGCTTGACATTATAAAAGCTTGCTTTATACCTTTATTTGCATTTACAGCCGCCATCTGGTTACTGTTGATCATTTCTTATTTGCTGGTGACTCTCTTCTCGATGCTCAATCGCATCATTATATAGGTTAACAAACATTTTCATGGCATTGTAAACTAAATGCAAAGAAGAATGTACAGTATGTTCTTAATTATAAAAGCCCCACTGTATATTTGGTCTTAAATTGTAGTTTCCATTTGTCATTTAATTAAACGCAAGATGGAAACTATTTTTTACTTTCTAGTTTAAAGAGGATCTTTCATTAAACTTTTCATGTTTAACTAGACTCGTAGCGTAATAGTGCCTGCAGAGTAGAATCAAATGTTTTTGCTGTTTTTAAATTGTACCTCTCCATTGTGGATATATTAGCAAACAAAGTATTTGACACCTAATGAGTTAACTTTTGTTATGCTCAAGTGGGTGTTATCAGAGAGCAACTCATACAGGGAGAAAAAGTGCACATCACCAGTGGAAAAAAAATCAGACTCAACTAGTGATGAGGGAACGTGCTCGGATAATGTGTTATCGGCTCACACTCAGGTGTTATCCGAGTATCTTGGGAGTGCTTGGATAATATATTTGAGTTCCAACGGCTGCATGTTTTGCTGTGGTAGACAGCCGCAGCACATGAAAGCAGGCCCAGATTGATAATCTGCCCAAGCAGGCAGATGCCCGCTGGGCCGGCAGCTATGAGCTTCAAAATGGGCCACTGGCCCTTTAAATCTTCTGCACAGGTCCTGGTGCACGCTTACTCTATCGGTGCATGCGTTGACCAGGGCCACGGCGCCCTGCGTCAACTAGTGAGCGCGGCCCTCGTCAGTGCAGAGAAGCAGGAGATCGCGCACCAGGGCTTATGCAGAAGTTTGAAAAGCCCACTGCCACCCTCTCCTGATGCTTTCCCTGGGGCTTTGTTCCTTCATGTCCCGCAGTGGCTCCCAAGTGCTGCTGCTGCAGTTGTGGTAGTGGTGCTGGTGGTGGCTCTTCCACCTAGCCGGCCCCCCTTTACCTGGAGAACGGAGGTGCAGCACAGCCGGCCTGAGTGAGCAGGCACTGAAAGCCATCAAGAGGATGATGCGGCTGGCAGCATAGCTCCTGCTGCAGCTGGGACTTGTGCTGCGAGGGAGTCCTGCCAGCTCAGCCAATGTCACCAGCCAGCACAAGGTGAGTCTGCTCCTGGCTAACACACTCCCACAAAGTTTAGGAAAACTGTGGGGGAGGGGGTTAAAGGGGAACTGCACATGATGATGTGGGGAGGGGGTTAAAGGGGGTCTGCACATGATGATGTGGGGAGGGGGGTTAAAGGGAGACTGCACATGATGTGGAGAGGGGGGTTAAAGGGGGACTGCACTTGATGTGGGGAGGGGGGTTAAAGGGGGACTGCACATGATGATGTGGGGAAGGGGGTTAAAGGGGGACTGCACATGATGATGTGGGGAGGGGGTTAAAGGGGAACTGCACATGATGATGTGGGTAGGGGGTTAAAGGGGGACTGCACATGATGATGTGGAGAGGGGGCTAAAGGGAGGCTGCACATGATGTTGTGGAGAGGGGGGATTAAAGAGGGACTGCACATGATGATGTGGAGAGGGGGGTTAAAGGGGATTGCACATGATGTGGAGAGGGGGGTTAAAGGGGGACTGCACATGATTATATGGAGAGGAGGTTAAAGGGAGACTGCACATGAAGTGGGGGTTAAAAGGAACTGCAAAGGATGACATCGGGGTAAAGGGGACTGTACATGATGATGTGGGGATGGGGTTTAAAGGGGGACTGCTCATTATGCGAGGAGGGGGGTTAAAAGGGGACTGCACATGATGTGGGGAGGGGGTTAAAGGGGGACTTCACATGAAGTGGGGGTTAAAAGGAATGGCAAAGTATGACATGGGGGTAAAGGGGACTTCACATGATGATGTGGGGGGTTAAAGGGGGACTGCACATGCTGATGTGGGGAGGGAGGTTAAAGGGGGACTGCACATGATGATGTGGGGAGGGGGGTTAAAGGGGGACTGAACATGATGATGTGGGGAGGGGGGTTAAAGAGGAATTGCACATGATGATGTGGGGAATAGGTTAAAGGGGACTGCACATGATATGGGGAGGGGGTTAAAAGGAACTGCAAAGGATGACATGGGGTAAAGGGGATTGCACATGATGTGGAGAGGGGGTTAAAATGAACTGCAAAGGATGACATGGGGTAAAGGGGACTGTACTTGATGAAGTTGGGGGAGGAGACAGGAGACTGCAAATGATGAACTGAGAGTGATTGAAGAGGGACAGCAATTGAATTGAAGGTGGGGGTGGTGAGAGCAAATGATGACCTGGGGAGAGAGCAAATAATGAATTTTTAGGGAGGGGGAGTAAATTATGTATTAAAAGTGGGGGAGAGCTGTTGATAATGAATAGCGGGTGGGAGTGAGAAGACATGACAATGAATTGGAGCAGAAGGGGCATGTAAATGTAATGAGTCTGGGGAGCGGGAGCTACATAGTGGGGAGGCATTGAGTATGCAGTAACTGGTAATGAATTGGGGAAAGGGTACAGATGCTAATTAATTTATATATTTATTAGTTGGGGAAAGCTAGAAAGGACTCAGTGGTGTATTATAATTTATATTTGGAATGATGGGTAATAATAACCAATTATGTATTAATGATGGGTCCATATCTGTATTCAGATGTGTAGTGTAGAAGAAAGGGAAAAAAGAGGGGAATGTGCTCTGGAAGTTGTGCTCTAAGTAACTGTGTTATTTTATGCAGGGATGTGTCCTGGCTGGAAGAAGTGATGGTGGTCTGCACTGCATGAAAGAGAAAAGCAAAGATGAACGACTTGAGCTAGAGATGTCACTGGTGAGTCAGTGTGTTTCCTGTACACTGACACTATACACTGTATACTCTGTACAGAGCTCCTGTGTATAATATTTCTGGTGTACACTGTATTACCTGTACACTATATACAGAGCTTCTGTGTAATGTCACCAGTGATCACTGTATTACCTGTACACTGATACTGTATAATGTCACTGGTGATTGCTGCATTACGTGTACACTGACAATAAATACAGAGTTCCTGTGTATAATGTCACTTAGTATTGTGTTTTTTTTTTATTAATGATTAGTATTGGGCGGCACGGTGGCTCAGTGGTTAGCGCTGCAGCCTTGCAGCGCTGGGGTCCTGGGTTCAAATCCCACCAAGGACAACATCTGCAAGGAGTTTGTATGTTCTCCCCGTGTTTGCGTGGGTTTCCTCCGGGCACTCCGGTTTCCTCCCACATTCTAAAGACATACTAATAGGGAATTTAGATTGTGAGCCCCATCGGGGACAGTGGTGATGATGCATGCAAAATGTAAAGCGCTGCGGAATATGTTAGCGCTACATAAAAATAAAGATTATTAGTATTATTATAAAGTATTGTAGTATTCAGTCACTATGTGGTGGCAACATGTGGTCTGGTCATGGTGTGGTGATATTTGTTACTTGTGTGTGGTGTTATTTGGCCACTATGTGGTGGTAATATGTGTTCTGGTCATGGTGTGATGGCATTTGTCCCTTGTATGTGGTATTATAGGTCACTGGTCACTATGTGGTGGTAACATGTAGGCTGGTCACGGATGGAGCAATGGCATTTGAACCTTGTATGTCATGTTATAGGTCACTATGTAGTGGTAATATGTGGTCTGGTCATGGTGTGATGGTATTTGTTACTGGCTGTTTCATTTGGTATTTATGCACCTGTGCAGCTGCCATTTTACTTGGGTCCGCTGCACCCTGGATTAGTGCAGATGCATTTGGGCCTGTCTGGTTTGTAACTGAATTTTTTTGGAGGATTTTTTTTTCCTCTTTTTGAGGTTTTCATGTGATGGTATTTGTCCCTTGTATGTTGTATTAATCGTCCCTGCCATGCTTTGCTTGCAAGCATAAAGCAGCTGCTGGCATCGGAACAAGATGCTACGAGGGAGCGCTGGGAGGGTAAGCATACTGGTTTGTTTTTTTATCTTTTCTGATGGGGCCATGCATACCAGGATAAGGAAAGGATGGGACCAATCATACCAGGATAAGGATGGGACTATGCATACCAGAACTGGGATGGGGGCCAATCATAACAGGTAAAGGATGGAGCCCTGCATAACAGGATAGGGATGGGGCCCTGCATACCAGGATAGGGATGTGGGCGATCATTCCTGACAGGATAGGGATGAGGAGGCTATGCATACCAGGCCAGGGATGAGGAGACATGCATACCATGATGGGGATGAGTGTCATGCATACCAGGATAGGGATGAGGGGCCATGTGTATCAGGATGGGGATGAGGGGACCATATTTACCAGGATAGGGGACATTAAGTACAGAATTCAACACATTTTTTTGCTTCGGTTTTTCCTTCCCTAATTTCCTCTAAAATTTAGGTGCGTCTTATAGTAAAAATATGGTGTATATTTTGGAAAACCAATTTAAATGGATTATGCAAAGTAATAACCCATCCCGAGACCTATGTAGTCGCTGGGGTCCAACCGCTGGGACCCCCATGATCCCGAGAACCGGCGCTCTAAAGAAGAGGTCGATCATACACACTGTGGCGGCATTCACACGTGGCACTTCAAATAACGCCTTTAAGATGAGTGTTGAAGGGCACAACAAAGTATAACAAAATCCACTGATCGGGTGTGGGGGGAGTGTTATAGTATGTGGGCTGGTGGGGTTTGTGTGGCAGGGCTGCTTTTTTGTCCCAGTCCGGTCCTGCATGCAAGGATTGTATCTTGTAGGCAATCCCTGCATGTGCTGTAGTTAAAAGGCCTGTCATACTAAGCGATATCGCTAGCAATATCGCTATAACGTCACTGGTTTTTGTGACGTTATAGCGATATTGCTAGCGATATCGCTATGTCTGATGCTTACCTCCGACCGCTCCCCCGCTGGTTATCACTGATCACGTGAGAACGTCCTGCATCGTTTCTCGTCGTCAGCTTCCTGCTGTGACGACGAGCGACGCGTGGACGCGGGCGGGAGGACGTCAGGATCGCCTCGTGTGACAGGTAAGTAGTGACCCCCGACCCTTTGCGATGTCGCTGGTGAGATCTGCCTGTGTGGCAGCTCACTAGCGACCACGTAAGAATGGTAGCAGCTAACTTCGTGGGCACAACTCTTAACGTCCAAGGTCTATGGCCTGGAAAGGAATGAAGAGCCATCCTTCAACTTCACCTTCAGAGAGGTAAGCGGGCAGGGTTCTCCTGAAGCAGGTTACTCTGACCAGTCAGGAAGCTGCGCTGTCGGCGGATACGGTACGGAAATGTGACATTCCTGGAGGAGTGAGGGGCAGTACAGGGAACAGAATGGTTATATTCTGGTAAGAATCTTGTGCTGTTTCTGTGACTAAACTGGATGAGCTGAGTAAAGTTGTTTTGCTGAAATGAACTTGGACTCTGACTATCATTGTGTGGTGCTAAAAGAAAAGGAACCCTGGCAGTTTAGAATGGACCCTGGCTTACAAATGAGTGAACTACAATGTGTTAATGTGGCAGGGAGTCAGGGTGTGCCAGCACTGCTGCTGTCAGCCACCACTACCCCCCTGGCCTCCGTTACAGTAGAATCAGAAAACTAAAATATAACGCCTACAACTGCATTTTAGATTATTTCAATTTCACCTTTATGTCTAAATTATGAAATTTCTATGTTATACCTTATAGAGCAGCATTTTAAAGGCACCCTATCACCAGGTTTTTCCCATAAAAAGTAGAGCCAGGCCCTGTAAGAAATATGTGTCAACATTCTAGAATTCTGTCTATATGTCCCCAATGCGTTCCGCATAAAACACAAAATAGTATTATTATTCTCACCGACGGGGTGGTCCGGTCCAATACATCATCCACACAGTGTCCTCGGCTTCTATCTCCTGTGCAGCTGCTCTTCTCTCTGCCCTGCTGAGGGTAGAGCAAAGTAGTGTAATGCACATGCACGGGGAAAGACCAAAGAGTGCAAGCACATGCACACTACAATACTTTACTCTGCCCCCGGTAAGGCAGAGAGAAGTGTGCCTGTGCAGTAACGCGATGCTGAGGAAACTGTGTGGATGGTGTAGAATGCGTCATCCACACAAAGCACGAAGAGAGAAGGTGCCAGATCAAGAACAGCGACAACCATCAGAGCAAACCGCCCCATAAGTGAGTATAATTAAAACTATTTTTTGTTTGAATGTAGAAATCATTGGGGAGATAAATACAGCATTCTAGAATGCTGACACATAAGGCTTACAGATGCTGGAGAAATGAGGAAAACCTGAGGATAGGTTCCCTTTAAGCAAAAATCTATTTACAGATTAATAAAAGCACTCAGCTGTCACGTCAGCTTATTTTTCATGATTATTGATATTTAAAAATATATATTCCTAGTAAAATTGATTTTTAACATTGTACACATGCTGTAATAATTGGCCAGTAGTTTTGATGTAAGTGTCCTAAAGTCTGAAACTTTTGATAGTATGTTATTTTTTGCAGCTATTGTAAACATTTTTTGGGTTCATTGTGCAGCAAATATGTAGCATCCAAATGGATATTTTGTATAGCTGGATTAGGGATTAGGAAAGACCAGGTCTAATCTTCAGTGACTTTAGTTCAAGACAATATAACATTTAAAAAATACTTATGACCTAATTCATGGTGTTTTTTTTTATAAATAATTTTGGTGTTTTGTTTTTATGTCACTGTTAATACTATGTATTAGTATACTAAGCCAAAGAGACCAAAAGTTGGTCTCTAAATAGCTGCATGTTTGGTTTTTCTGTTAGGCTAAACATTTTTGGTTTTATAGACGAATCAGAAAATGAAAATGTAACACCCACAACTGTATGTTAGCTTATTTCAATTTCACCTTTATGTCTAAATTATGGCATTTCTATGCACTACCTTATAGACCAGCATTTTAAGGGGAATCTGTCACCAGGTTTTTCCAATATAAAGTAGGGCCACCCACTGTGATCACCAGGGGAGACAGAATAGCCTAATGCTGCCTGTTTTCTGCAGCCAACTGGTCAGGCCTAATTTATTGACAAGGGCAAATAAGATTCTGGTAGTCAGAACATACAAATCAGAAAATGCTGGCTGTTAGGCTGGCGGAACGCACCAAATAATAAAATGATAATGAGGTGCGTTCGCAGCCTGGGGTCCACCATGCAGAGATGGAATACTGCAGATAAGTAATGGCAGACACTACATGGCGGTATAATAAGTGAATGCACGTGGGTTAATGTCACCGGATGTATACGAGGCGGACTCTGTTGCCTCACAGAGCCGCACTACCGCCGAATATAAATGCCGAAGCCTGTTAAGCTCACAGAGCACGGCGAAGTGAGCGCTGGTGTAAAGGCACAGGACTCTGCCTCAAGACACAGGGTCGGAGTCCCTCTAGACTCACCAGCACTCGGCGCCGCAGTAGATGCGGTACTTATGTGCCTTGCGCTGAATGGCACAATATGGCGCTACATGAGGTGCTGACCTGGAAGCACTGTGGCCTAAAGCCTAGCCACTGACAGGCGCTGACTCTAACCAGTAGACCATAACAACAGGCACAACCAAGGGTAGGGGTTTCAAATGTCAGTCACCAGATACATGCATCCATCTTCATACACACCTTAAGCATAAGAGTCTATACTAGCGCATGGCCAAGTGGCCATGTGACTCTTTTATAGTGGCATCCTTCCAGAACCTTCCCAGTAGTGGACCAATCAGAGCAGGAACGGGACCTGTGCATGTGACCTCCGACCTCCAATGAGAGGTCATACCATGGGCATTCTCAGTAAGCAAAATACAGGACTTAGTCCCTGGAGCGTCTGCTTGCTGCTGACTCGAGCATGGTGTTAGAGCAGAGCCTGAAGCAGCAGCCAGTCACCTAGCATTTGCCTGGGCAAGACGCCTGGACCGATGTCTCTGCTGAGCAGGAATCTCTGCGGGCGCAGAGGAATGGGAGACCACAGAGGACATGGCTTGAGATTCCCCCTGTGCAGTGGGAGAAACTCGACGCCTAACAGCTAGCAATGCACCATACTTTTGGATATGGGAATAAGCTTCTAAATCAATTTAATAAGCCTTATGGCAAATTAAATACATAAGCCAATTCCTTTTAATATTGTCTGTATTTATTAATTGCATAAAATAATTTAACACACATGAATACAAAATTTCATTTACTCAATTTTACAGCATCAACGCTTTTTAAAAAATTATATTCTGTTATGTATTAAAAAATCTAACTAAATAATCTAAAATTGGCATGATATATTTATAATAATGTATTATAATAATATAACAATAAACATACGTCAACATTAATGACATTACAATGCAGTATATTGCATATAAAGCATGCTCAATGACTTAATTGGAACAAATTATTAAAGTTAATATTTTCTTGTAGAATCCCTTCTGAATCAGACACAGAAACCCTATGCTTTCCTCAGCACAAAAATGAAGGCATATAGAGATACAGTAGGGCCCCTTGAAATTCTATATGTGCCATGTTATGGATCTACATAAGGCTGCATCCACACAACAATATGGTTTGGTCTCAATGCTGTCCGTGTAAAAAACTGACCTTACTTGGACCAATGTTGTGGAATTGGGCTTTTTAAATGACAAATGGCTGCATAAATGGCAGCAATGCTCTAGACTTTTGGATATTTTGGAAGAGACTCGCCTATTCAAGTCTATGTGTGCACAAAAAAAGCCTTATCCCATACATATCATCCATAAAGCATCTCATTTTTACGAAATCATTACCGTTATAAAGATAGGAAACTGCATTTGGTGTTGTATATTATATTACGTGTTGGTGTATGAAACAGATGCCAAATAGATGACAATACAGATGAACATTCATAGCTTTTTTATTGAATAAAATCAGATGATTTTGTGATACGTGCATGTGAACTTAGCGTAAAAAGGAGTTTACTTAAAATCTCACTTGTAAGGTCAACAAGCCTTACCCAACAGATTTAATAAAACCAAGGGAACTTTCATAAAAATGACGCTCTGAATTTACAAGATTTATTATTTATTTAAATATTGCAATAATAAAAAAATAAATTACATTAATTTGAAATCATAAGAGTGACAGACGTTCCTTGAAAAATAGTGTACACATAACATCATTACTGTAGAATGTTTTATGAGCTTGTGGAAAGGAACATTTATGTGTGTGCATTAATTACTAAGAGTAAGTCAATACTAGTTTGCTCTATATAGATTCGTATTCAACAAAGAAACACCATTTACATTATGATCATATTGTATTCACATTTTATTTAAAAAAGCATTCATTTTTAAAACAAATAAACTAATGAAATCTTTATTAAACAGAGATTTAAAATCTAAGGTATAACATAGGGAATAAGGTATTGCAGATTACAATGTATACATTCGCTTTTGTTTTACAAGATTATGACAGAAATGCTTATACACAAATTAATAGTTATGCAGCTGTACATTCTTAACTAATGATTGGAACACTAATGAGAATACTTTGGCTGATAATAATAGTAATAATAATACTTATTGTTTTTAGTAGTAGTGGTAGTAGTATCAACAATAGTAGTAGTGGTAGTAACAGTAGTAGCAATAGTAGCAATAGTAATAGTGTTAGTAATAGCACTAGTAGTAGTAACAGTAGTGGTAGAAGTACAGTAGTAGTTCTAGTAGTGGTAGTAGTAGCAGTAGTGGTAGTAGTAGTAGTACTAGTAGTGGTAGTAGCAGTCGTAGCAATAGCATTAATAGTAGTAGTGTTAGTAATAGCACTTGTAGTAGTTGTAGTACTAGTAGTGGTAGTAGCAGTCGTAGCAATAGCATTAATAGTAGTAGTGTTAGTAATAGCACTTGTAGTAGTAGCAGTAGTGGTAGAAGTAGTAGTTCTAGTAGTGGTAGTAGTAGCAGTAGTGGTGGTAGTAGTAGTAGTACTAGTAGTGGAAGTAGCAGTTGTAGCAATAGCATTAATAGTAGTAGTGTTAGTAATAGCACTTGTAGTAGCAGTAGTGGTAGAAGTAGTAGTTCTAGTAGTGGTAATAGTAGCAGTAGTGGTGGTAGTAGTAGCAGTACTAGTAGTAGCAGTCATGGCAATAGCAGTAATAGTAGCAGTGTTATTAATAGCACTTGTAGTAGTAGCAGTAGTGGTAGAAGTAGTAGTTCTAGTAGTGGTAATAGTAGCAGTAGTGGTGGTAGTAGTAGTAGTACTAGTAGTGGAAGTAGCAATAGTAGTAATAGTAGTAATGTTAGTAATAGCACTTTTAGTAGTAGCAGCAGTAGTGGTAGAAGTAGTAGTTCTAGTAGTGGCAGTAGTAGCAGTAGTGGTGGTAGTAGTAGTATTAGTAGTGGTAGTAGCAATAGTAGCAATAACAGTAATAGTAGTAATAGTAGTAGTGTTAGTAATAGCACTAGTAGTAGCAGTAGTGGTAGAAGTAGTAGTTTTAGTAGTGCTAGTAGTAGCAGTAGTGGTGGTAGTAGTATTAGTACTAGTAGTGGTAGTAGCAATAGCAGTATTAGTAGTAATAGCAGTAGTGTTAGTAATAGCACTAGTAGTAGCAGTAGTGGAAGAAGTAGTAGTTCTAGTAGTGGTAGTAGTAGCAGTAGTGGAGGTAGTAGTAGTAGTACTAGTAGTGGTAGTAGCAATAGTAGTAATAGCAGTAATAGTAGTAATAGTAGTAGTGTTAGTAATAGCACTAGTAGTAGCAGTAGTGGTAGAAGTAGTAGTTCTAGTAGTGGTAGTAGTAGCAGTAGTGGAGGTAGTAGTAGTAGTACTAGTAGTGGTAGTAGCAATAGTAGCAATAGCAGTAATAGTAGTAATAGTAGTAGTGTTAGTAATAGCACTAGTAGTAGCAGTAGTGGTAGAAGTAGTAGTACTATTAGTGGTAGTAGCAGTAGTAGTAAAGTAAATATGTCACATTGAAAATGTATTCTAATTTTCAGGCGGCATGTTATCATGTTATAGAGCAGGAGGAAATGAATAGAGTGAAGAGTGATATATATATATATATATACAGATAAATATGTATACAGTTTTGCAAGAAATTATTATTTATGACTTGTTTTATTCATTAATATCTCTGCTCATTCTAAGCTTTTTGGTCAAATAGGTGTTCCCATTGAGTGATTGGCATCCTTCTCTGTATAAGAGTGCAGACAGATAGATGTGTCAATCGCTAATTAAGACCACCCACTTGACTTCCACACTCAGAATGAGCAGAGATATAAATGAATAACACCCGGGTTATACTGACTTTCCCCAAACCCCACCAATCAATATATCACTGTGTTCAGCTCCTGCTGTGCACCATAGCGTATGACGATTGGATTGGATTTTCAATGTCACAAGTTGATTTGAAAGCAATATTATTTTACTGCTTACTGAATTTAATATAAAAACATGCATCTTAAAGCCTGTGATATTGTTTTCAACAGCAGTTGAAACAGACAGACAAATTGAAGGATTGACGAAGAGATGGATACTTATGATTGTTCTACTGTCATAAGATACTTAAGCGTCGTTAGTTTGTCAGGAGTGCTGTCGAGTGTACACCGTAAAGTTTAGGGAAGCTGTAAACTACTCAATTAGTTCTCTAAAAATCAATGTGAGGGGCATTTCAAGCCGAGGTCCCTAACCAAGGGCTCTTCATCAGTTAGAATAGAACAGTTTGGAATTACTTTTTTTGGAGGAGATCACTGCGGCATGTAGTTTCTCATAGAAAAGTAATATCCAAAGTTTTTTAGAGGACTGAATGAGAGACTTACAGATTTGCTGTGCTTCCTACCCACTATTCCAGTTCCCTTTCTTACTATACATGCTTGATAACTCATGACAGTGGCACTGATTAACCATATGTATTTGTGCCTTTATTTCTTTGTGCTTCTGATTACAAACTGTTGGTTATTTCTTCCAATTAAGGTAGTTTTCTCTTGAATTCTACAAAGCATGCACATCCCAAGTCATGTGTTAGTAAGTTAGTGAAATCCATGCGGAAGACCACAAGAATCATCAGTAGCTCATAGTCAAAGCCTTGCTACTGGTAATGACTTGGATTTTGTACAAGTCCTTGAATTGCTTGATATTTTAATGTGTTAGAAAATTTAGTCCAGAAGACAACATTAAGGCAAGGTAACTATTACATTAATCCACGGAATAAGGACAATCATGCAATGCATTTCAACGTCTAAAAAGGGGCAACATATGTTTCAGTAGAATTGTTAGGCCAGAGGTAAGCAACTTTATTGGCTATTCAACATAAAGTCCAACATTTGCCCGACTGATGGAGCACAATATGAATATGGTGTTCCAGTTAGCCTGAGTCTAGGATCTTGCGCTTGAAGTGGCATGCTGTGCAAACAGTTCTTCAGCCAATAATGTTGCATAGCCCTAAAGAAAATAGTTCACTTTTTTTCAATTTGTTTTAGAAAAAGAAGACAATTTGTACTTATTATTTCATCTATTGATGTTATATAGCTTTTTTGCACACAATTTTTAATTATTCAATTGTAAGTAGCAAGTATGTCTGCAATCATTGTCTGCTAACAGTTTATTGAATCTCATATTTTTGTAAAAAAAAATAGCTTTATAGTTAAGCTGTCTTGTAAAATTTGAGGACAATTATGGACTTGTTAACTAGAAGAGAAGCATATGTATAGGAGATGAAGTGGTAGCAATATCAACAAGGTCACTATGGTGAACCTATAGTCCTTATAGGGGTCTTCTCATCTCCAATATCCCAATATGTAGTAGGTGTAATTATAATAATATTAGCAAATAGCTAAAATTAGAAATGTAGTATAGTTTTTCTGATTCGCTATGTCTCTTTCCTCATGTGCAGGGCATTGCAGGGTCTTAGATAGCCAATGTTATGGCCGTTTGCAACTAGCTAACTAACTGTCACTATATCAGTGGACGTAACCATGGTCCTGCAATTCTTGCACATGAGGAAAGAGACCCAGAAAATCAGAACAACTATATTACATTTCCGGAGATATTTGCTAATATTATTACTGTTACACCTACTATATATTGGGTAGGATCTTGGAGCTGGGAAAACCCTTTTAAGCCTGTAAAAAGGAGGCTTATTACCATGTCACAGCTATCACATTCTAGAAATTAATATTTTTATGATGAAATGTTCAGGTAATGTGTCATTATTAGGTACAGGAGAATGTAAAAACATTGCAGTGGAAACTAGGAAATTCTGGCTATTGCTTTAACTTTATAATGTTTTTAGCTGCATGCTGTATGTGAATTAACTTTTTATTTGTCTAAATACATGTACCATATTTTTAGGACTATAAGATGCACTTTTTTCCCCCAAATGGGGTGGGGTCTTATAGTCAGAATGCACTTATTTGGAGGCAGCAAGGAGTTGGGTGATTCGGAGGTGCTCGGTGGTGCCGGGGCTCGAGGGATGAGGTCTCGTTGACAAGATCTCCATCTGCGCATGTTCCATCTCTGGCTGCCATTTTCCCGGAGGCCACCACATTGCAGCAATGGATGTGCGGGGGCTTTTCACAAAATGTCATCAGATCCCTTGTGCCTCTGAGCACCACCGAACCTACCACACCAGTCTGGGATGGGAGTCATATCATCGCAGAACCACCGAACACCCCCTGTGACCCCACTCCCCTGCTAAGTTTAATTCAGACTGTAAGACGGACCCCAATTTGATGCAATC
This sequence comes from Dendrobates tinctorius, assembly GCF_039654945.1. Taxonomy (NCBI): domain Eukaryota; kingdom Metazoa; phylum Chordata; class Amphibia; order Anura; family Dendrobatidae; genus Dendrobates; species Dendrobates tinctorius. The sequence continues at coordinate 18,421,654 of NW_027361741.1, read as the reverse complement.
ACTTTTTTCCCTGTTTCCCTTCTGAAAATTTGGGGTGCGTCTTATGGTCTGGTACAATTTATAGTCCGACAAATATGGTAGTTATTATAAATAAAGCTGAAATACCATCACAGTCAATATTTCTGTGACCACATAAAAAATCTTTGATTATTGATATTTTTTCTCTAATTCTTTGGAGAGTTGGAGAGGATAGATTACATTAAACTTAATTTTAAGCTGCAAAGGCAAAGTACTGAAAACTGTAATTTCTGAACTTTTTCAGTATATTTAGCTTCCATAGTCCAAACTAAAACTATAAGAAAACAGGACAAAAAATATATTTAAAAAATGAAATTGAATTTTCTGATTATATGAATTTCACCCAGTTCTGATTATATGAATTTCACCCAGTACATTAAAAAGTGAAATTTGACATAGCATTGAATGTACTGTAATATCCATCAAAAGCAGTAAATGTTCTGGTTCCTAAGATTTATTTTAGAATTCTCATAGAGCCAACTGAAGATTTAATTTAGCTATTGTCTTCTTTCCCTAACATTGTAATTTTGTATTTCATTGCCCAGAAACAGTGTAAAAAGAACAGTAAACCATAAATATAAGTTATTTTGTATAGAACAGATAAAACAAATCACAAATACATATGTAATCATGTCATATTAATTAAAATCTTGCTGTATGAGGGGCCCAAAGTAAGCTAATCAAAGCTTTAGACGGGCTGTCCAAAGGTTTAAAGGGTTAATAATGTAATAATCTAGCTAATAGCCTGCTTTAATGAAGGTGCATCTAGATTTTTTTGTTTGTATCTTCCATGGACTATATAGCAAATCTCTTATAGATGAGAAACCCAATCAAAGATACAATAGCTTTGGCCTTCACCATAACAATGCTAGCTTAGTGCCGTAAGACTTGATAATATACTTTTAGCATGGACGACAATTTTAAAACTAAATCCATGGACTTTGGTAATGGTAATACGTCATTCTTACATATGTATATATTTGTGAATTCTCTATTTTACAGTAAATAACCCCGTATTTTAGGTTTAGAAAACCTTGACAAAGAAATTAGCTCTTAAGAGCTCATAGAACAAGACAATAATCACATCATTGGAGCAACCAGAAGGAAACAATGTAATTATGTCTTTCTGAACTTTACTATATCTAAGAAATAAAAAAAAATCATATTTAACATTTGTCATTGATAATTTTGAGTGGTTCTAGTGCACTGTGCTGACAGTTCCATGTAAGAAGAAATAAATGCAATAATTTAACCAAGGTACCCAAGCATTAGCAAGTACCCCATGTTTTCTTGAAAATGCATAAGAAGAAAGGGGATGATTTCTTCCCTTTGACCTTCTCAATGGAGACAAAAGCAGATACTGCTACTTTCTAAATAACCAGGACCCCTTTGACAAAACTCAATATTTTTGCAGTTAATATATATTCTCTATATAGCCGTTTTGGCATTTAAATATTAATTTATAGTTGTATAGACAATTATTGACTCAAAACATACACAAGACTAAATAGGATAAAAAAAAAATATTCCTTGTTGGTTGCACCTATGACAGATTAGGTTAGAATAGCACAATGTTAGTATAGAGGTTAATACAATATTAGGGCTTTAGTAAGTTAATAGAGATTTGTTAGAATGTTGTATTATTAGTTCTTTATTAGTCAGTAATATTAATCAGATACATTCATAGCAGAATTAGGACAAAACATAGTTAAAATTGTTAGTCATGCTTACAGATTCAATTCTGTCATGGAATCTAGATGAACATATAAAAAAGAGTCAAATGCAAACTTTCATGTTTAATTTTAAGACTTCCTAATAATGTACTAAACCAATAATGAAAGGTTTCAAACTACCATAATAATAAAGGGTTGCTTCTATTCTTCAGAAAAATGATGCATTTTTCGTCTTTGAAATATTTCTTATTTCCACTTTGTGCATAAAATAAGGCCATGACAGAAGTGTGCTGTAGATTAAAATTGCACCATAATCACCATAGAAAATTGTTAGAAGTCTGTTAGTATTTAATGCATTTCATATGTTAGGACACAGTCGGTCAGCAATCTCTTTATGGTTTAACCTTCACAAATAATATTATGTGACCCTACTGTTCTACGCCTGCAACTTAGTTTTTCCACAAATAAAATCCTGGTTGCCCATAATTAAAAACTTGGTAAATACTTACGTGTTTTTGAACCAAAAACTTTTCACAGAAACTAATTTAAAAAGGAATCTGAGGAGTAACATATGTCTAAAGCTTATCAAGTTCAAGGAGCATGCATGAATTAGTGAAAGGCAAGAGTCCGTACATTTACACAATACAAATGGCACTACTCTAGTGCCACATCGGAGACACAATTGAGCAGGTGTTACAGAGGTGTTAGCATTTGTAGGCATGTGTACTCTTTTTTAGAGTAGTTTTGCATATGATTAGGCAGAATATTGGAAAACCTCTTATCTAGGTACATTTAGAATAGTAAAAATTTAGGGTGAGCCACAGAATTCTACACATTTCTACAAATTCCTGATTTGCTGAAATTTGAGTCCAAGTGTTTTTCCCAAATCCCATCTATTCTGCACCGTAGAGTCAAGTGATTTCCTCGACCTGTTCTTTCTCAGCACGCAGACAAATAATATGTCCAAGCTAGAAAGCTGCCACCATTTGCCCCTGCTGGCAACAAGTTTCAAGTACATGAAAATGGCTTTGAAGGTTATTATATAAAGTGCACTGCTGTGCATGTTTTCAGTTCTCCTTCTGATAAACTCTTTTTACCTTTTCCTAAATACAGCCCAGTCTCCATGTTCAGCTGCTTTTGTGTTAAGTGCTATATTTTACCATTAAGCCTGGCTGATATTTCCAGCCACTTACAAATGTTACCTACTAAGCTCCAGGACTAATTCAATAATTTCTACTATTTTCTATGAGTTTGAATTAAAAAGATAAGTCGCCAAGCAGCATGAATGTGGGCTAAGACTTGAAAATGTATGATGGAATGACTAATCAACTGCATAGAAAATAATAGAAAAAAAACAACATGACATTATCATTATTAATTTCTATGGAACAAAGACAGTCATTCCAACAAAAACATTAGGAAGTCTGTTGTGTATGGTAACCTGACTTGGCCAAATGCAGTCACTTCTAAGAAACTGCATAATGACTTGCTTTTAGCTCCTGTAAGTCCAAATTTTTACTTTAGTTATAGTAATATATCATGGTTTTAACATTTTTCAGCATAGTATTCTATGAGTAAGGCCAAATCAATGCATAGATCAAAAGAGATGAGACAAAAAGATGGTGTGAGAATTACAATCATTAATGCTGGAATTTGTATAACCTCAGATGCAAGAGAAAAAACAATATAGTCACTTACATTACTACATTGGAAATTGTGCAATACACTATAAAACATATAAAGAGCTCATAGCTGTTGATATGACTTCATAAACAAAATATGTGTTAATCAATCGGGTTAGTGTAAAATAGAATTTTGATGGGGCACACAAAAATCAACATGAGGCTCTGTTCACATTTGTGTTGGAGGCTCTGTTTGGAGCCTCTGCCTCAAACTATGTTATATGTGATTTGAAGAATAGCAGTATTCCCCATCAGAACCATTTAGGGTTCATTGATTGTTGGTGGTATCTATCCTTTGATGCAGCATAGATTTGAACAAAACCCTACTAGGAATACTCCAGACAAAACTAAAACACTGTGTAATGCTTAATGCACAGTCTGGGGGGGCAGATCATGACATTGAGGGACTTTTTTTGTCCTTTAAATCCCTGTGTCAAGTACTGTCCCCTTAGGCCCTGCACTAAGTATAATACAATATATCAGTTTTTCCCAGAGTGTTCCTAAAAATGAAGAAATAAATAAGGATATTCAAGTTCCAGCACATGAGCTGACTAAACCTATAATACAATATAAAAGGCCATCTGTAACATTAACATATTTTAACATCTCACTTAAAATGTAAAACTGTATTGAAAGTTTCTATACAGTCAGGCAAAACTATTTTCTGAATAAGAATTCTAGATTAACTCTCAATTTTAACATGTTACTAGATGGTGGCCCAATTCTAGTGCATCGGATATTCTAGAAAATGTATGTAGTTTATTTATGAAGATTTAAAAATAATGCAATGAATACACAGGATGTTTCAGGTAAAATATATACATTATCATTAAATGTTACTGCTAATAGAATTTGCAACCATCGGGAGATCAGTGGCTAGCTCTGCAGATATCCTGACTATAGCGGTGGCGTGCATCGTTTGAATTCCGCGCCAATTTGCGGCCAGACTGCGCCAGTCACTAATTGGTCGCGGCCGGCCGGGTTCAACCAATCAGTGACGTGGGATTTCCATTACAAACAGAGAGACATTCAGAATTAGACAATTATATAGTAGATTTCAGCTTAGAAACTTTTCTTAGTTAAAAAAAATATCACTTACATTGGAAATTTTTGTAAAACTGTACAGAAAATTTTAATTTTTATTTGTCATGTCTATTATGGAGTAAATTAAATAGTTAATTTAGAAATTGATTATAACCCCTTCAGGCAAAATGGCTACTGCCTTTATTTTGTAATATTTCAAAATAGGTAATTCGCCTTCCATCAAATTATATATCCTAATAGATCAATGTGTAAAGTAGATGTGGTCACCATAAGAGCAATTCATAGTGATTGCTAATATGTGGCCTAATAGAAAAGAAAAATCTGAAATGCAATTTAGTCTCCTAGACAGAAAACTTTTCTAAATGTACTACCGAATGTTACCAACGCTGCTTTCTTTTAGGACCCTGCTTGTATTTTAGGTTTAGTCACTCCTTAAAAAACATAGTTTATTCTTTAATGCTACATTGTCCTATGTCTCGACACATACTTGACAAAGTTTCTATACATTACTATATGAAAATAATGAGGTAGAAATAAATGTTCATTCATGATTCAACAATAAACATTTCATTAGGTGATTTTCGAATATGTAATACAAATCCACTACTAGTAAAGTATCTGAAGTGAAAATTGCAATTCTCACATTTTTAGCTGAGATACAGTTTGTTTATATCGCTTATAGCAATAGCAGCTTGTTCACAATCCTTATGGTAAGTGCCAATGATAGGATCAGATCCAATCCTGGAAGGTAAGCAAAAGCTTTTTCTTAGCTAGTCTTTGGAAAAGGCTTTTATGATCTCTCAGAATAGAATCCAATCTTATGCTTGTTACCAAACATATGGCTCAAGCAAGTAGTTTGCTCTAGCATTGTACAGTATGAATTTTATTTTGTGGTGGAATCCAACTATAATAAGATACGTTTATACTAGTTTTTCATTGAAATATATATATATATATATATATATATATATATATATATAAAATCTGATAAACAAGGTTGCCTAAAGGTGCATTTACATTGCAAGATTATAGCGCAGGTTAAACAGACTGACGATCAACAGACAAATGAGGGAAATGCTCATTCATTGGGTGAAATGATCTTTTGATTGGGAAAATGATTATTGTTCATGGCAGCATATCATCCTCTGTAAACAGGACCTGTGCTGCCAAAAACAACGGCAGTCTGTGGGTACTGAAAAATCTATTAATGAACATTCAGAGCACATCTGAAGTAGGGTCGGCCTGTGTAGACAGGCTGTTAAACAGCCGCTAACCGGCAAACATGTTGTCAGTTTGTGGTCATTTAACATTGCACATCGCGCATTGTAAATGGACCTTAAGACAAATGTAGCTTCAGTTCTGTTCTCTGCTGGGAGTTTAGCACAATGTGAGTTCAGCATTGAGATTAGCATTTGTTGTCAGGGCTCATCACAACCGGTCTGTCACACATTTTGTCAGAGAATTGCCACTGAACTACTAAACTGCAAGCATAGAAGGAGAATGAATCTAAACTTCAACCTTCATTCTTAGGTGCTGCCACGTTTAAAAGAAAAAAAAAAACAGTTTAAAAAAACTAACATTATACTAATTGTAAAAGGCTACTATTCATCCTTCATCAGCTGCGTAAGAAGATTGCTGTTTATTTAAAAGCCATTAATGTGCTTTCCATTAATCTTTGTAGATGCATTGCGGCTTAGTGACAATGCCTTCATCCAGGTGCTGCACAATCTAACAGGATTACAGCTGCTGTTTATCTAAGTCTTATACATGCATTTTTGAAGAACTAAAATCATCCTGAGGGATAGTTTAAACTAAGAGCATATTTACTTTCTAGAGTATATAAACATGCATGAAACTCTTAATTCATTTAGCGAAGTCACAAAATTGATGAAATAAGAACACTGAGGCTCATTCAGGTAAAGCGTCTTTTCAAAGGAGATCACAAATGTGTCCATCAATGTCACAACTGTAATCTTTAATTCGAGTAAAAGAAATTATGTGAATATCCCATATTTAGTCACAAGGATAACACTATAACATAATAGGAAATTATATAGGTATTGGGATTGAAAATAATCTTCTTAGCATCTTAAAAGAATATTCCAGTATAGACATGTAGGGAAAAATAGGTAAATCCCTAGGTTTTCTCATACTGTTAAATTATACTTTGACATAGTCTCTGAATACCAATCTTGGGAACTGTAGTGGTGAAGCGGTTATTTATTTTTTTACTTTGTGTGTGCATGGCATTTTCTAAGCAAATAATCCTCCATGTTGCCCTCACGGCAAGAGTTGCTGCTTTTTCCACTAACTCTCCTACCACCACTGATGGTTGAAAGTAAGTTGAAGTTGAAAGTAGCTTAATCTGGAACAAATCTGTGTTCACCAGAGAAAAGCTGCGAGTTTGGATGAGCCTGTAACCTTATTTACAGGAGTATTTTCTCAAGTTCTCAAGCCATGATCTTTCAGCAATGAAGCAATAAATCTTTTGTAAAACAGATAAGTCTTCTATTCCATTCCATGCTACTGTTCTCCACGGACACTACTAAATATTCCCCTCATACTATGATAGGAAACATGTGCATGATGATGCCATACAAAACTTTGAGTTCACCAGTGTCCATGTGGCTAACAGAAGCAGATCAACTTTTGGATCAATATGTATTACTTAGACGGCATAACTTGAGAAGTCACACATGTGGACAAACCCATAACTTCAATATGCCTCTAGTATCATACCTGTCCCAAAGAAAATTTGTGTTTTGTGCCTGTAGTGACCAATGAAACTCTAGAAATTCAAATTGTTTGTTGGAAATGGGCCACACGAACACTTTTTCTGTGACCCAGCTTTGATATTTAAGGCCCAATATATCTATGTAATGTCAATATGTTCATTACAAAGAAAGGAGAACATAATAATAGTATGATAACATCTTGGATCAACACAATGACTTTGTTGTAATTAGTAATATGCATATCATTGAAAGATCCATTAAGTCAACAAAAAGTTTACAATCTCTTCTGAATGTAGAACATAGGCATGTTACTTCTACTATATAAGACCATTCTGAGTTTTACACACATTCAAGTACTATATAATGCTTATTTGCTCTCTTTTCGCAATATGTTGAGATTATATTATAGGATTACATGATAGGTTGGTCCAATGAATGTCATACTATTAACACTTTCTTTGCTCATAAGCTAAGAACTGTTCATGAAAGCTAATATTAGTGTATACATAAGCATGCACTATGTTAATCATGGCATAGTCCACATAACATGTTAAGATGTACTGAGGGTTTACAAGGATATACACCAGAGTACATGATATTTCAGCAAAGTCCCTGAAAGCATACAACACTTTAAACAAGAAAAAAAATCAATGGTAGATGTTTATTAGAAAGAACCAATGAGTCCTGTAATGTGAACATAAATCTCCATATTGGTTTGTACTGAAGATTTCCACCATTCACATAGAATAAAGACAACCTTACATTCCAAGATGAAATCTTACGACAATCATTAGCAAAGCAATTTATGGTTAGAGTCAGACAGGGTAATACACTGATAGTATATCAAGTGTGTCATGCTGTAGATTAGTAGAAGATCAATTGATAGGTTAATTGCAGATGCTCTCGGTGGAGCCTTCAGCATGCATCGGAAGTTAGTAGGTATTAGTCATTTTCTGAACAAAAATTGTCAGCATTGCCTTTTATTTTATGAAGCGTTATGCGTGCATTTTGCGTTAGTATTATTGCCACAAAGAGTAGGAACTACTGAATAGGAGGCTTTTTCTTTTTTTTCATGCATTACTGGTAATTCTGACATGCAAGATTTTCTATTTGGATGAAGGAAAAATACTTTGTTCCACAAAGAATAAGAAAGCACAATTTAAAATTTAGCTTCTAAGGTGCACTAAAGCAAAATACCGATTTCCACGAGACAGTAGGACATCATGGCAAGCTACTCTACTGTAGTCACTAAACATTGGTTTGCGGTCAGAGGAAAGACATGATTTCTGGGTGATAGATTCAGAATTTACTGTAACAAACTTTGATGGTTTCAACAACATATACGTGTAACGACTGCCTATGGGTAATGGTTCTCAAGTTCTTTGCCAGTCATGTTAATTAGGCCCAAAGGTTAGAGCTTTCATGGTCTATGTCCTTGTAATGTGTAAGCATTGAATAAACTCATTTTGTACAATAAATACATGGCAAGGCAAAGACTTTACTGCCACTACTCCAAGGTAGGTATGTAGGAGGCTATGTATGTAGGAGAGCAAAGAAAAATCCCCTTTACTGACCAGTTCTCCTCCACATTTGGTAAGATTATATCGGACACAATTATGTTGTATGTAAATCACATATCTGTAATAAATATACTGTATAACACTATGAAATGCTTTACTTATCTCTGTGATTTCGAGATTTAAAACTTTAAATAGTAGATTGGTCAACAAGATAGCCAAAAGATTGATAGATGTTACATATGGTAACAAGGTCAAGATGTGATATAAGCCACGAGGTCCAGTAGGGGGACAAACTTTAGTGGTGCCATCCATTGTGCAGCTCTGTTGTTGCTGATGTTTATATAATTTTTGGGTTATTTTCCAATTTGAATGTGTTGTGTGAAGATGAAGGGTGAGTACTTAGAATAATATTTTACTGGCTCAAGGTAGATAATTTGCCATTTAAAAAATCCTCATACATAGCCTCACTCACAAAAATCATATATACTGTACAGTAATAACCCTGATTATTATTAATCATAATAATAATAGGAGTATGTTAACGGGAACCTGTCACCAGGACAGGCCCCTTTACATGTATTAAATCTGTAAGAAGCCTTAATGGTGCTAAACTAGTAGGTGCAATTGTGCCTGTTAAACTGCCTCCAAAAAATGTAAATGACTTTAAAATGGCTAAACACAGCTATTAATCAAAGCCAAGAGATGTTATTTGACATACTGCCTGGCAGCCCGCACCCCTAAGAAGCATTTTACTTCTTAGGAGTCAAGTGGGTGAGCTCACTTCTTATTTGTCACTTGTTGAGCCATGTATTGGGTGTAATTGCACATACTTGTTCAGCTTTCATTGGGCGTCATTTAGGTGCCCTAATCTTAAAGAAACCTATCCTGGTGATAGTTTCTCTTTAAACGCTGTACTTTCCTTTTGGTCTCTCAGTAAACTGAAACCTTGTTCAATTATCAGTGAGAGTAACACAGAACTGTTTCAGTACGTTAGTGTGTTTAATACTGTTAGTGTTGTTAGTAGTAGAAAACGTTAGTAAATGAGCATTGCAGACTCCAGATCATTTCCTCTGAGTTGTCACACTCAGTTGAATCACATCACCAGACAATTGAGAAGACAGGACAGGCAATTCATGTTAGTGAGTTTACTATTTACAAGTTAGTAGTAAAAAGAGAAAAACTGGCAGAGTCAGTAACTGGAACAGTTTGCTGTGTCTCTGCATGGTTAGTAGAAAGTGTGGTTAGTACAGCATGCTTTAGTTCCTGGTTAGTTTGGTTAGTTAATATTAAGTGGTGTTAGTTTTAACCAAAGCTGTAGACTCAGTTATTGAATTTACTGTGTGTCTGCAGTTGTTAGTATGTTAATACACATGCAGTTGGTCACCAATAATACGACTGGGATGCACACATAGACTGGTAACAACAGATATCAAAGTTATTTGATTGACATCAAATTTTTACAGACGTTACGTCAATCTTAGGAACCTTGAATTATGTCTCATAGTAAATTATAGACCATGATCCTTCATTTAGTTTCCTTAAAGGCCTGCCATTCCCTATACATCATAAATGCTCGAAACATGAAAATATGAAGAACATGTTAAGCGTTCACATTCTCATGTGTTCTTAGAAGAACTTTTGAATAACCACCGTGATATAAAAAAAAGAGTACTGATATATTGATATTTGTCACATTTCTTTTGCCTTTTCCTAGCTGATGATCTGTTTTTATATCACTATGCCATTCTTAGATTCAATGACTATAACTTGGACAAAGTGTATAATTGATTTGGCCTTAATCATTTGTATCGCTCTTACGAGGACAAAACAATACTTAGAATTCTTCGCTCTTACTAGGACAAAACAATACTTAGACTTCATCAAGTAAAAAGAGTTTTCAACAAGGAGGACAGAACATGCAAGTCAACATACTTAGAAGGACTTGACAATCTAAAGAGTTGTCACTACATGACCATCAATTTGATGTGGTGGTGTAAATGGAATGGGAAATGTTAATTGGCGCAATGAACCATGTAGGATATGAATATGATGTCATATCATCTCAAGGTCTGCTAACCATATTAGCTTCCAATCAGGCTGGAAGTGACCTATATTCTGCACATGTATCTCTATCATCTCTTCACATTTCCACAACCTTGATTTCAGTTTTTCAGTCTCACGTCTACATCCATTTCTAACTGTTTAAAAATAACTTTCAATTTGAAATTCAAACATAATATATCCTGAGGTAATGAGTCGTACTACTGAATAGATTACCAGAGCCATAAGTGGCAATTATTTCAAAATGTGTAATTCACCATACTTATCATTGCAGAGATTATAGTGGTGGGGAACTTGTATATCTCCTAATGACATTCCTCGTATATTGAAGAGTCTAAAGTGCTCAAGAGCAAAACCCTGAGGTAATGGCTTCTTTTCTCTAATACTGCCTTGAAAATGTCATTTTTATAGCAGATTCATACACCCACAAGATAGAGGGTTGAAAGTGCAAAAGAACAGTGCCCTGAATGACAGCATCTTATGCTTTGACCTGTAATTGCCATATTCAAAGCATGATCATTGACAATTTTTTTATAACCTTCAGGTACTACAAGATAATTAACATCAGCAGAGACAAGACAAGGAGGTCACTGGTAGTACAATCTATAGAGAATATATTGCCTATTATAGTCACCTTAAGGAATAGACCACATGTTACAATTATTGCATTAAAATAAAATTACATTGCCATACGTCAATATTCGGCATTTACACCAGCAATCCAATAGTATTCACTATGTCATAGACTGGTTTCTACCTACAGTCCCTATCATTGTTCCTCATATACTATTTTTTTTCTATTACATGAACACATTAACTTGTGTTCCCTACTCAACAGTATTTTACCCATAAAATCACCAATAAGTAGAAGCAATGGATCAGTCACCAATTTTATCTTCCAACTGTACTATACTAGCAAAACATCAGATTAGAAAGCAGAAGCATTTACCATCTAGCGCGTAGAGAATATAAACATCTCATTCCCAGTCCACCATCTCCTCCTTACATAATATTAAAGCTTTTGATAGAAAAGTAACATTAAAGCCATGGACTAATAAGCTACATCCAGTCACTGTAATTATCCCTTGCCTGAAATCCATTAGATGTTCTTTGATATCTTTCAAAGTGCTTTGGCATTAACATACAATGGCCAAGGACCTTCCTTTAATAATCACTATGGATGATCCATCTCCATCAGCCTCACAGGAAGCAAAGTACAGCTAACTACTTTATTGTACGCAGCAGATGAGTAATCTACTAATTCAAGCATAATAAAAAATAAACAATCACATAAGAGCAGATGACATTGGAGAGGTAATTATCTTAATTGTCTTTAAGCATCAAAGGAGTGTGAAAGCTTATTCCGATTTCTAGTTGCTAATTATTCCCATAAAGAAAACTGCATTTTCCAAGATAATCTGCTCAAACAAAACATCTGCAGATCATTTGAAAACACACAAAGGTTCTAAGAGTCACAAAGCACCTTGTAAAATAAAAGGGAAATATGCAGCGTAGAAAATAAAATAGCCTTTTCTTCAACAAATATATTGTGTTTCAAGGTTAGGAACAGACTAAATGCAATATGGGACTGCTTCAGAGCTCACTGTGAGAAATCTTAATTAAGGAGTAATAAAGATATAATGTCCTAGATTGCTAAATGGTGGATGTTCAAGGATGCAGAAAATGTTCAAACACCAACACATATATGGTAAGATCTAAGTCCCAAACCTACTTTTGATCAAGAGTCAATTATTTCTAAACAGGGATTAACTTGTAAGACTGTCCCAACTTTTTATAATACTAGATGAATATCGGAATACTGAAAATAAGGCTAATTTTCACTAAGGTAGAATGCTGACATGAGTACTGTAATATCAAATCAATAGCTGACAGACTACAAATGGACTCCAATGGCAAACAAATGGGAAAATAAGCTTCATACCATTTACACAAATGGACTTCAATGGCGAAAGTATGGGAAAATAAGCTTCATACCATTTATACATATGGACTCCAATGGCGAAAGTATGGGAAAATAAGCTTCATATCATTTATACATATGGACTCCAATGGCGAAAGTATGGGAAAATAAGCTTCATATCATTTATACATATGGACTCCAATGGCGAAAGTATGGGAAAATAAGCTTCATACCATTTATACATATGGACTCCAATGGCGAAAGTATGGGAAGATAAGCTTCATACCATTTATACAAATAGACTCCAATGGCGAAAGTATGGGAAAATAAGCTTCATACCATTTATACATATGGACTCCAATGGCGAAAGTATGGGAAAATAAGCTTCATACTATTTATGCAAATGGACTCCAATGATGAAAGTATGGGAAAATAAGCTTCATACCATTTATATAGGCAGTGTCCCAACTATATTGCATAATGTATGTTAAAATTTGATCCTGAGGGCTGATCTCCAGGGTTATGTCAAGGAGTGATTATTCACATAGATACAAACAAATGGTAGTCAACGTAGATGTGATCAGAGGTATAAATATGGCAGGTAGCTTTTACTGACTTTTGCCAAAGAAAACAATACTATAGTCCAACCAATGATGCAATAGATGATAGGGGCTAATATAGAATAAGCATTACGCTCTGGGGTTGATCAAGTTAATTCTCTGGAAGAGTTACATATACTGTATATTTAAATAATTACACAATTTCTTGAAAAAAAGCATTTTATACTGGTTGCAATATGATTTTGCCTAGGTAAACTATCATACCACCCTACTACAGCAGATCAGCACTCAGAGACTAAATTTCCATATATACTGCATTATACTCCCTCATTTCCCAGCATACATCAATTGTATTCAGCAGCCTACATAACGTAACAATTTCATTTGGTATTCTTCATTTCCTTTTCTTGAGCTGAAATCGGTATTCCAGTTTTCAGTCATGTACAAGAAACCATCTGTGCCGGTCCTTATAATAAAATATCACTCTGGTGATGCGATCACATTGTTGAGGTGTACTGTACGTGCAGAGTAACGGATCATGGCGTCTTCCCTGCATGCTGCAACACATTGATTTTGGGAAATAGCACTCCACAGACAAAGCACTTATCTGAAAAGAATTGAAATAAATACATCATCAAATGCCATTCAGTTGTGCCTGCAATGTTATGTACCAGTAATTCAATTCTGCTGCCTCCTAATTACATCTGGCCTCAAAACACATCTTAAATTCATGCTGATTGGCAAAGTAGGTGGCAGATCATTGTCACAAATTGTATACACTTGGGTCTTCAAGGCTTAAAGGATGATATTGATTAGAGCTTGTTGACATTCAGACAGAAGCAAAAAATAATTGGTTCTGCAGATTATCGTACCTTTGGTTCATTTCCTTGACACAAAGACGGTGTGACATATGACTGCAGGTTTATATTTAGCTTTACTTCATGATGAACTGACACTTTGGAAATTACCATTAAACATGTGATCTGGTGCAATTCCAAGCTGACAAGCAAATGATCGTTAGCTGATTAGTAAAATGAAGGCACTTAGTTAAGGCTCTGGTCTCATTTATAGTTAGAAATGACGGAAGAATATTTTGTCTGTGCTATAACTGCATCTCCGTACTGGCTTTTGCATCACCGTTGCAGTAGCTTCACTTGGAAAGCTTATGCCCGATGTACAATCTGTTATATAATTATATACCATATTTTTCGCTTTATAAGACGCTCCGGATTATAAGACGCACCCCAAATTTTGAGGAGAAAAATAGGAAAAAACGTTTTTTAATAAAATGGTGGTGCTTCTTATAATCCAGGCGTCTTATTGCTTACCGGTCTGTCCCCGGGTTGCTGTCGCCCACTCTGTCCCCGGGGTGCTGTCGCCCACTCTGTACCTGGTGCTGCCGCCACCGCGCTGGGTCCTCCGGGTGCTGCCGCAGCGCTGGTCCATCGGGTGCTGCTGCTGCCGCCACCGCGCTGGGTCCCTCAGGTGCTGCTGCCGCCGCGCTGTGTCCCCCGGTGCCTGCCGCTGCCACCGGGCTCTGTCCCGTGCTGCGTGGGGGGCTTTGCCATTCCATCCATGCCTGCGCGGTGGCTTGCTTCCTGGAAAATGGCCGCCGCGCAAGCGCAGATGGAGATCTCGGCACTGAATTCTCGGGAGATGAGATTTCAGCACCTGAGGGACCCAGCGCGGCGGCAGCATCCGGTGGACCCAGCGCGGTGGCGGCAAGTAACGGACACCCGCAGCGGCAGCCCAAAAAACATATGTTTGCATTGTAAGATGCACCCATATTTTCCCCCAAAATTTTGGGGAAAAAAGTGCGTCTTACAAAGTGAAAAATATGGTATATAATAATATTGATAATGAAAGCTAAGTACACGCTAAATAAAGTCAATGGTTTAAAGTATCAGGACATAGTAAAAAAAATATATGGTCCTTATAAGGTCTAAAAATTAGGTAAATACATCTCAGATGAGCAGCAACACATCAAATATTAAACTACATCATTATTTTTTTATTAATAGCTAGGTAAAAATGCATAAACAGTGTGTGAAAATGTTTGTGCACCCTTACTACTTTTCTAGGAACTGAGAAGTCAAGTTGCTGCAGGTGCTGCCAATCAAATGCCCTTGATTAATTTTTCATTACAAAGTGAGATCACCACTATAAAAGCAGAAATGTAGTGAATTTGCTGGTCTGATGCATTCAGGCATATGCTAACACAATGTCAAGGAGGAAAGACATCAGCAATGATCTTTGGCAAGCAACTATTGCTGCCCATCATATTGGAAAGAGTTATAAGGCCATTTCCACACATTTTGGAGTCCATTATTCTAAAGCAGGGTAGATTGTTTACTGTCTCGAATGCATTCCACTTGTGAATAATTTTCCCAAGAGTGAATGTCCAAGCAAATTCTCCCAAAGGTCAGACTGCAATACTAAAAATAAATTACAGAAAACCCAAGAGCTACAGCTTAAGCGCCCGTCACACACAGCGATCTCGCTAGCGAGATCGCTGCTGAGTCACAAGTTTTGTGACGCCACAGCGATCTCGCCAGCGAGATCGCTGTGTGTGACAGGTATCAGCGACCGGCCCCCCTGCCAGGTATCGCTGATCGTTCTTGAAAGCTCTGGACTTTTTTTGGGTCATTGGTCTCTTGCATGTTTCAGGCGGGAGACCAGCGATCAGCGAGCAGGAGCTGGTAACCAAGGTAAACTGCGGGTTTCTAAGTGCCGTGCGGCGCTTAGAAACCCTCTGTGTACTTTAGTTACCAGCGCACTGGTGGAGGGAACTAGTAACCAAGGTAAACAGTGGGTTTCTAAGTGCCGCGCAGTGCTTAGAAACCCGCTGTTTACCTTGGTTACCAGCTCCCTGCATCAGCGCGCTGGTAATTAAGATACACAGCGTTGCGCCCGCTTGTCGTCGCTGGTGCTGATTGCTTGTGAAGCTGCCTGTTTGGCAGCTCACTAGCGATCATGTGGCGACACACTAGCGATCCTGACAAGTTCATATGCGCGCTGGTAAGTCGCTATATGTGACGAGGCCCTTAGAGTCTGAAGACCTCAGTTAACATGTTAAATATTAAAGTTCATGAATGTACAATAAGAAAACTTCTTACCAACTTATAAAGTACTTATACCCCTAATTTATACCTTTTTATGTTTTACCACTTTTGCACAAGAAAATCACTTATTTAAAAAAAAAACTTTTTTGCATCATAGTCTTAATGCCTCCAATCACGTTAGATTAATGTTGGCCAACTCTATCAATGTAGACATCTTATGTTTTTGGGTGTGCCAGCCAACTGATTTCAGATTGCTGATCGCAATGATCTCCCAAAGATAATCCACCAGCCAACCTGTAAGCTGGAGGCTTTGCTGACAGAAAACACTTGGCTGAACATATGCTCCTGTGTATGAGAGACTTTGCTGAGATGGCTGTAGTTTGAACAATCATCCAAATCATCGTTCAGCAGACATCTGATTAATGTCTTTAAGTTTTTCATAATACTGCCATAGCTTTTTGTCTTCTTGGGGGAAGGGGGGGAGACACCATTCACCAGGAAGGAGAAATAATTCTATATATACTGTATACTGCTTATAATTGATACTGATGTTTTGAAAATTTTGTTTCTATTTTTTCTTCAGTTGCTTATCATTAACATGTCTAATAATCCTGTGATTTCCATGCTGCAATTTCGATGTTGAGGAGTGTTTATTTATTAATACATGTGCTAATAATATACAAATAATAATAAAAAAAAAAACTCTCAAAACATAATGATCAAGTATGAGTACCATACATAGGAATACATGTACACGCGCACCTTGGCATGCAATCAATGAGATTAATAATGGTTATCTGAGGAATGTTATACCATTCTGAATGCACTTAAACATGCAAATCATCAAGACCCGCTGCTGGCTGCTCCCTAAGCAATGACATCCCATATGTGCCTGATGGGAGATGAGTCCAGAGACACTGTAAACCTTGGTAACATGTTTTGGCAACCCATCCTGCTCAAAGTAGCATGATCAACAAGCAGCCTGGTTTTGTTGTGTTGAAAAATGGCTGCTAGGGTACGTTGGTTCCACAATCAAATCAATAATAAATAGCTGGAATGAAGGCTGGAGAGATCTTTCTATTATACAGCATGCCACCTGACACAATCATGATATTAGGACCAGAGTGATGTTACCTCATGAAGCCCTCATCCTGGCATTGACCACATGGTCTCCAAACCAATCTCCAGCTTTTCTTGTGTAAAAAGAAAGCAAAACTCATCACTGAAGAAGATAGACTTCCATTTCAGCCTCTATTACTGTCTCGCTATAAACAATGATGGCATTTGAGAGCAGTGGCTTAGCTGAAAGTCTGACTTGTAGCCAAATGTCATGCAAATCACTTCTTATAGTTTGTGTAGACACTGTTTGAGGACTTGGACTTGGTTGCGATGTATAATTTCACTTGCAAAACGGAATGGATTAATCATGGAATCAGTGGTGCAGTGATTTGTATAAAGTGTCAAATGTTATTTGTGCTACTTAGAGGAGAATGTATTACCTAAATGTGCTACCATGGCCTGCACCATCACTGGACTTGTCTCCCATCAAGCATATCTGTGATGTCATTGGTCAGCAATTGCATAGGGAGATGCTTGTAAAGGATCTTGATGATTTGGTGCCAAATGCATTCAGCATGGCAGAACATTCATCAAACAGCCATTAATAACGTCATTGATAGCATGCCAAGGCACGTAATTGCGTATATTTCTACTCATGCATTCATAATCGATATTAACAAAACAAGTCATGCACATCCCAACTGATTGTCTTTTTTAGGAACATTTAAAATAAACATAAGCCTGTGGCACATACAGTATATCTACCAGCAACAGTCCTAAAGATAGTTCATAAAATCCAGATGACAGATCCCACGACCCTAGCACGTGTATCCAGGCTAGCCAACAACCGATCTCCAATCTTCTTAGGCCATTCATGCAGAGGTACCAAGGACCTCACCAACAGATCCTGCATGAACTCTCTCACTAAACATGTGACTTATTGATCTCCCTCCCTGGGATAAACCCCCTGAAAGGGGAGAAGTATTCATAACCCTCCCACACCCCAAAGTGAGCTGTGCAATGGTGAAGTTATTTTCCTCAAGCTGAGCCCATCACCTGGGACTGCAAGTGAGTCACCCTGTTGTGACAGCACTGCTGGGTCTACTGTCCACTTCCACACAATGCTACTAGTAGCTGGTAAAACAATGGCTTGAGGCCCCTGAGACACTAATTAGAGCCATGGAATGATTGCTTTCCATGATTACCATTCTTGTGTCTGGCCTTATGTATGCATAAGATTCAGCCTGCAAGTCTTCCTCTTCTTACTGTCACTGAATGGAAACATTGATTCCTGAGGCTGAACTGACGAGCAAGCAAATCTCTAATAAAACACAGCAAGCAAATCTCTAATAAAACACAACAAGAAAATCTCTAATAGAACACAGCAATAAGAATGGCGTAACAAGTGCTCTGTGCTGGAAAAAGTCTGCATTCCTTAGAGTCGTGGATTCTGCTGTATGCCCATTGGTCCAATAGTCTTCAGAACAAGCCAGCTCATGACATTGATATCCCTTGGTTTCTTTATTGCCTGTGTTTTTCCATTCTGCATTTATCATATTTATGTGCTTCTTTTTATATAAGGCCAGGAGAAAGCTCAGCGTTTGCTAAATGCACATGGAAGGAAAGTTTACCTCCATAAATTATTTTAATCAATACATGCCTAAATTTTTTGTTCTGTCGAGCAACCCCTTTAATTATAAACAATTCTAGAGCTGTCATGTAGAGAAGGCTTTAGATAGATCTCATTAGATATACCAAGTTATTATCTATTATGTTACATTACAACCTGTATTTTAATATTTTTGTAATCTGATTTGTGTGTGATGCATCAGCGCTATATAGTCTAAGTTGTTGAAGTGAGGTAAGAAAAAGATAGGTATAAATTTAATTTATGGGATCAAATAAGTAAAAATTGGCATGTGCATATGTATTCACCCCTTTTGCTACAAAGCGCCTTCCTGGTGCAAGCAATTATCTTCATTAGTCTCATGCTTAGTGAAAGGTAGTCCACCTGTGTGCAATCTAAGACTCACTTGGTCTTTCAGTATATAAACACCTTTTCTGAAATACCACAGAGGCTGCAACACCATTAATCAAGAGGCACGACTAACAAAACAACACTGCAAAGACCAAGGAGATCTCTAAACAAGTCAAGGACAAAGTTTTTGAGATGTACAAGTCAGGGTTGGGTTATAAAAAAATCCCAATCTCTGGTGATTCCCAATAGCACCATAAATTCCATTAACATCAAACAGAAAGAATATGGTATCACAACAAACATGCTAAGAGAGGGCTACCCACCAGAATTCTCAGCCCAGGCAAGGAGAGCATTAATTAGGGAGGCAGCACAGAGACCAAAGGTGACCCTGAAGGAGCTGCAGAAATCTCAAGCAGATAATGGAGTATCTGTCCATATGACCACAATAAGCCTTAAGGCCCCGTCACACACAGCGAGATCGCTAGTGAGATCGCTAGCGAGATCGCTGATTTTGTGAGGCCACAGCGAGCTCACCAGCGACATCGCTGTGTGTGACACACATCAGCAACCGGGCCCCCTGCCGGGTATCGCTGATCATGCAGGATCGCCCTGGGCCATTTTTTGATCGCTGCTCTCCCACTGGCCAGCGCGCATCACTGCGTGTGGCAGCGGGAGCCAATGATCAGTGAGGCTCCCAGCGCTCTAAGCAGGCGCTGGGAGCTGGTATCTAAGGTAAATATCGGGTTACTAAGCGGCGCGCTTCACTTAGTTACCTGATATGTACCTTAGAAACCTGCATGCTCACAGCTCCCGGCGCAAGCACGCAGGCTTCTAAGGTACACATCGGGTAACTAAGTGACGTGTGACACTTAGTAACCTAATATTTACCTTAGATACCAGCATCCTCGCTAGTGCTGATCGCTGGTGATGCTGCCTGTTTGGCAGATCACCAACGATCATGTAGCGATGCACCAGCGATCCTGACAAGGTCATATCGTTGTCGGGATCGCTGGTGCATCTTTAAGTGTAACGGTACCTTTTGACTCCATAGAGATGACCTTTATGAAAGAGTGATCAGAAAAAAGCATTTGCCCACACACAAAAATGTAAGGCTCATTTTCAGTTTGCCACATGTAGGAGACTCCCCAAATGTATGGAGAAAGGCCCTGTGGTCAGATGGGACAAAAATTGAATTTGTCCACTATGGTAAATGCGATTTCTGGAGCCAAACCAACACATCTCATCACCCCAAGAACCCCAAACCCACAGTGAAACATGATGGCAGCATCATGATGTGGGGATGTTTTTGGCAGCAGGGACAGGGAAAATGGTCTGAGTCGAGGAGTAAATGGATAGTGCAAAATACAGGGATATTCTTGAGCAAAACCTGTTTCAGTCTGTCAATGATTTGTGACTGGGACACATGTTCACTGTTCAAACAGACAATGACCCAAAGCATACTGCTAAATCAACACTCGAGTGGTTTAAGGGGAAATGTGTAAATGTTTTTGAGTGGTCTAGTCAAAGCCCAAACCTTAACCCAATTGAGAATCTGTGGTCGGACTTGAAGATTGCTGTTCACCAGAGTAAACCATCTAATTTGAAGAAGCTGGAGCAGTTTTGCCTTGGGGAATGGACAAAAATCCCAGTGGCAAGATGTGGAAAGCTCATAGAGACTTATTCAAAGCCACTTGCAGCTGTAATTGCCAAAAAAGGAGGCTCTACAAAGTACTGCGTTAATGGGGATGAATAGTAATGCACACTGAAGTTTTCAGCTATTTTGTCCTATTTGTTGTTTGCTTCCCAAAAAAAAGAAAACCAAATGCTCACAGTTGGAGGCATGATTTTTACATGAACTGATGCAAACCCTCAAAAAAAACTGTGAAATTCAAAGTTTTAAAAGTAGCAAAACATAAAAAATGCCAAGGAAGGTGAATACTTTTGTAAGCCACTGATAATCAAGTCTTCTTAATTTACCCATGCAAAAATAAAGATGGCCAAATTTAATTTATGTCTGCCAAGTGCTGCTTGTATTTCTAGAATTTAAAAGGAATCTGACAGCTGATACATACCACTGGATCCACAGATGCAGCTATTAAACTCACCTCAGCGTTTCAGAATTAAACATACCTGGCTGGAATCGCGCAGCCACTGTTTGATACATGCTGTTCGTGGACAGGGCAACAAATATCAGCTATCAGGTTTACTTTAAATATTTTACTGGAGCTTTGGATTAGGGCTTTGAGGCTTGCACTGGTACTTATTGCATTCTGCCATTTTCCTTTTTTACAGACAAATAAGGAAGGGATAGGGGAGGGCAATCACATTGACCACTCATCCATATAGTATCCGTTTTTATACATTAGAAGTTATTAAAAATGAAAAGATACAGTTTCCTATTTTAAAGAAAAGCCCCTTATCAAAAGGTCGAGTAAAGTAAAGAATAATGTTGAGAATAATGTACAAAGATGAGTGGAACCTGAATCAAATAAGGGCAACAACAAAAAATCTCTAGAAACTTTCCAAGCTTCTGATAAACCTGCATCAGAGTTACAGAAATATGTGAAGCCTTCATGTTATCATTTAGAAAACTTTCATCTACACCAGATTATACTATCAAAAAATGCTTATGGTTCAGGAGATAATTCCCATTCACTCTTCTTGCAATCCTCTCAACATTAATGGAGATACCATAACAGATAAGGATACTCCTGACTCTAATATACCGGTCTTAGAATTATATGTCAAAAACTGATAAGTAACCTACTATCATCTATTCAACAAGTCATGATACCCCAGATGGCAAAAATATCTCCTGAAATGAAAGATGTTAATACAAAAATTGATAAAACAGAGAATGCAACTAAATAAAAAGGCTTTTCAAATTAAATTCATTACAAAAAGAATTGTCAACAAAATTGGAGTTAACGTCTAGAGATTCCTGAATCCTCATTTGTCCAAAGATGTTCCCAGAGACATAATCGTCACCTTCCAATCTTTCCATATGGAACAAACTGCTAGATTTAATAAGGAATACAAAGAAATTCCCTGTTCCACATAACTCTATCTCCCTCTTCAAGGATTTATCCAAATCCAAAATACTGGCTAGAAAACAATTTCAAAATATTACATCTAAGCTCATACGTGTTGGCATCAAGTAACTTTGGTTGAAATCAGCAAAAGTTCAGATCCATGATGAAAATGAGACCTTCCTAATTTCAACCCCAGAAGAAGGACCAGATCCTTCTACACCAAAATCCAACTCTCTTCAAAGACACACAATTGTTTGCTCACTTTGCTGAATTACAATTAATCATTATTAACTGATTAATAGAATCTTCACCTTTAAAAAAAAACTTTAACTTATTAACATGAGTTTATGTAAGTACTTTCATGCATTTGTAACAACAATTCAGTTATACAATAATGATCCACTTGAAGACTTTATTCACGGTATTCCAGAACCGAACGTTCCCACTAGCAGGTACATTGATTTTTTCTTGCCTCTGACAAGTGTGCAAGCAGCAACTACCATATTTTTCGGATTATAAGATACTACAGATTATAAGACACACCTCAAATTTAAAGGAGAAAAATAAGAATTTTTTTTTTTAATAAAATCGTGGTGCTTCTTATAATCCATGCGTCTTATAGCTTACCAGGGGATGGTGGTTGTGGTGAAGCAGGGTCCCAGGGATGCTGCTGGAGGAGGCAGGATTGAGGTGATTCTGCAGTCCATAGGCTGGGATGAGGGGGTGTTCTGATGTGCGATGCGCCACTGCGGGTGTCTGGTGGTGCTGCGGTGTCTGATGTTGCTGCCGGGTGTTTCTGGTGCTGCCCGGCGGTGCTACAGGTTCCTGCTGCTGCGGGTGTCTCTGGTGCCCAGCAATGCAATGAGGGAGTCTGGTGCTGCCGGGGTTCTGCCGACATTTTGTGACAGGCCAGAGCCCTGGCAGTTCCACGGTTTTCTGTGTGGTGGACTCTGGTAAAATGGCCGTTGGAGGCTGCAGAAGTGCAGATGGAGATCAAGGAAACCAAGATCTCAAGAGATGAGATTTCAGTGCTGAAATATCTCGAGATCTTGGTGCTGAGATCTCCAACTGAACATGCGGTGCCTCCGGTGGCCATTTCCCGGAATCCACCGCACAGGAAACAATGGAACTGCCAGGGTTCTGGCCTGTCACAAATTGTCGGCAGAGTCCCGGCAGTGTCGGACACCCCCGTAACACCGCTGGGCACCAGAGATACCCGCAGCACTGGGAAGGAACGACTGGGCACCTGCAGCACACCCAGACATCCCCTCATCCCAGCCTGTGGCCTGCAGCAACAGTACTGGTAAGGTACATACGCATTATAAGACGCACCCCCAAATTTTGGGGAAAAAAGTGCGTCTTATAATCCGTAAAATACAGTAGTTAAACCAGTGTCTATTGTGCCTTACTAACCTGTGTTATTTAGTTATTCCAGCATTCTACTTTAATTTTAGCTACCATAATACACTATTAAAGATATTGCATAATAAACTATAGTAAATGTATAAGTTGGGTTACTACATTGTACTGTTATCTACTGTCCCTATTTTTATAGATTTTCTTTTTATATTTACCCCTCATTTCTTTTGCTCTTTCCCATTCCTTTTTTCCTGCTTATAAAAAAATTGTTGACTTCCCTTCCTCCCTCCACACTATCTATCCTTTATTTCTATTATGTAGGATGTGTATTTGTTTGTTTGTGCTTGATTTGTTTGAAATGTTAAATGAATAAAAATGATTGGAACAAAAATTCAGTCGTGTGAACATACCCTAAGAATGAAACAGATAGATGTTTCATTCTTCATTAAAGGCAATGGAAGTTAAATGGGTTCTGCAGTCACATGCTATTGATGAATAATCCTCAGTATTGGTCATCAATATCATCTTGATTGGGGTCTTACAGCTGTCTCCTCTACTAATCAGCTGTTATTCGCAACGGCAGGATGTAAACATTGAATGGAGATGTTGCTGTGCTGCTCTGTTCAATTTTTTCATCCAGTCAGATAGGTCATCTAATATCACGTGACTAGTGAAGCCCTTTAAGGGAAGAGAAGAGCAAATACTCATCTATATCTTGCTTAATCATAAATGTTTAATGTGGTAAAATTACTTTTAATAATTTCTATGGGACCTTTGCTTTAAATAAAAACAGGAACCGGTTGTCTTTTTTTTATATAATGTTTGCAATCACTGTGGAGGTGCTTTTTACTAGCCATGTCTAAATTCTCTTCATTATAAATTATATGATTATTTAGCCAGTGTTCCGTATATTTAATAATTGTAATGTTTAAGACTGAACAATATAGCCAATATATTGAACTCTATTTAATATTCTTTAGTGATCTTTGGGAATTCACCATGGTTCTGGTAAATGCGCATTTCAATATTTAAAGGGTTATTCCCCAAATCTTAATGTGGTCTCAGTGGCCTCTCCCCCAACCAACCATCCATCAGGGCTGTTTTCACCCTTTGTTGCTTTTGCATTTTTCCTCCAGTAGTACTAACACTTTTCGATGAGTATACAAAGATGCATTTAATGACTCTAACAAAACACTCTCTTGGTACCCTCATTGATCTGACAGCCAGGTTGTAGCACAGCTCAGCTGTGATATGCTCAGCTCTGAAGATCCCACTAATTTCAAGCTGCATTTGCATTAAAAGACCCTAGTTCCTGAAAAACAGATTCACCTACTCTGGTTATTGACTGTCTAATAAAATAGTCTCCAGCAACTGTCGCTGTATCCTCATTGCTTAGACAGATGAGTCGTGACACAGCTCAGCTATACTATTCTCAGCTCTGATATGCATGCGTGAGGGAACTCTATGAACCACCAATGTAATGTTGAGTTTGTAAATTGCAATGAATATTGGTCAAATAGTGGGTCACGGCCACCATACTTAGAATTATCATTGGTGAGCTCCATGACCATGGCCTCCTCTTCCTGCTTGCTAGAAGACATTGGAACATCCAAGTGCACATTGTATCAGCATACAGTATCTGTTTGTATAATGTTTGCATGGCAACTCATTAGTCTGATTAACCACCATATTGATTATCTCATGTGGATATATATATATATATATATATATACAGTGGGGCAAAAAAGTATTTAGTCAGTCAGCAATAGTGCAAGTTCCACCACTTAAAAAGATGAGAGGCGTCTGTAATTTACATCATAGGTAGACCTCAACTATGGGAGACAAACTGAGAAAAAAAAATCCAGAAAATCACATTGTCTGTTTTTTTTTCATTTTATTTGCATATTATGGTGGAAAATAAGTATTTGGTCAGAAACAAAATTTCATCTCAATACTTTGTGATATATCCTTTGTTGGCAATGACAGAGGTCAAACGTTTTCTGTAAGTCTTCACAAGGTTGCCACACACTGTTGTTGGTATGTTGGCCCATTCCTCCATGCAGATCTCCTCTAGAGCAGTGATGTTTTTGGCTTTTCGCTTGGCAACACGGACTTTCAACTCCCTCCAAAGGTTTTCTATAGGGTTGAGATCTGGAGACTGGCTAGGCCACTCCAGGACCTTGAAATGCTTCTTACGAAGCCACTCCTTCGTTGCCCTGGCGGTGTGCTTTGGATCATTGTCATGTTGAAAGACACAGCCACGTTTCATATTCAATGCCCTTGCTGATGGAAGGAGGTTTGCACTCAAAATCTCACGATACATGGCCCCATTCATTGTTTCATGTACCCGGATCAGTCGTCCTGGCCCCTTTGCAGAGAAACAGCCCCAAAGCATGGTGTTTCCACCACCATGCTTTACAGTAGGTATGGTGTTTGATGGATGCAACTCAGTATTCTTTTTCCTCCAAACACGACAAGTTGTGTTTCTACCAAACAGTTCCAGTTTGGTTTTATCAGACCATAGGACATTCTCCCAAAACTCCTCTGGATCATCCAAATGCTCTCTAGCAAACTTCAGATGGGCCCGGACATGTACAGGCTTAAGCAGTGGGACACGTCTGGCACTGCAGGATCTGAGTCCATGGTGGCGTAGTGTGTTACTTATGGTAGGCCTTGTTACATTGGTCCCAGCTCTCTGCAGTTCATTCACTAGGTCCCCCCGCGTGGTTCTGGGATTTTTGCTCACCGTTCTTGTGATCATTCTGACCCCACGGGGTGGGATTTTGCGTGGAGCACCAGATCGAGGGAGATTATCAGTGGTCTTGTATGTCTTCCATTTTCTAATTATTGCTCCCACAGTTGATTTCTTCACTCCAAGCTGGTTGGCTATTGCAGATTCAGTCTTCCCAGCCTGGTGCAGGGCTACAATTTTGTTTCTGGTGTCCTTTGACAGCTCTTTGGTCTGCACCATAGTGGAGTTTGGAGTCAGACTGTTTGAGGGTGTGCACAGGTGTCTTTTTATACTGATAACAAGTTTAAACAGGTGCCATTACTACAGGTAATGAGTGGAGGAAAGAGGAGACTCTTAAAGAAGAAGTTACAGGTCTGTGAGAGCCAGAAATCTTGATTGCTTGTTTCTGACCAAATACTTATTTTCCACCATAATATGCAAATAAAATGAAAAAAAAACAGACAATGTGATTTTCTGGATTTTTTTTTCTCAGTTTGTCTCCCATAGTTGAGGTCTACCTATGATGTAAATTACAGACGCCTCTCATCTTTTTAAGTGGTGGAACTTGCACTATTGCTGACTGACTAAATACTTTTTTGCCCCACTGTATATATCCACATATTTATTTTTCAACAGGACAATGACCCCAAACACACCTCCAGGCTGTGTAAGGGCTATTTGACTAAGAAGGAGAGTGATGGGGTGCTACGCCAAATGACCTGGCCTCCACCGTCACTAGACCTGAAACCAATTGAGATGGTTTGGGGTGAGCTGGACCGCAGAGTGAAGGCAAAACGGCCAACAAGTGCTAAGCATCTCTGGGGACTCCTTCAAGACTGTTGGAAGACCATTCCGGTGACTACCTCTTGAAGCTCATCAAGAGAATGCCAAGAGTGTGCAAAGCAGTAATCAAAGCAAAAGGTGGCTACTTTGAAGAACCTAGAATATAAGACATATTTTCAGTTGTTTCACACTTTTTTGTTAATTATATAATTCCACATGTGTTAATTCACAGTTTTGATGCCTTCAGAGTGAATCTACAATTTTCATAGTCATGAAAATAAAGAAAATTCTTTGAATGAGAAGGTGTGTCCAAACTTTTGCTCTGTATTGTGTATATATACGAAAATAACCTTATTACATTTGCAGAACTAATAGTAAAGGCCAAATGCAATAATGCTATCAACCTTCTTTTGAATAGTTCTGTTTTTGATCTTTTGCTCAGACTCTCCAATTCTATTTTCTTTCTAGCTTTGTTTGTTTCTTTCTCATCGCCAAACAAATTTGAATATTGGACAAAGATAACACAAGTAAACACAAAATGCGGTTTTTAAAAGAAGGTCTATATTATTAGCTGAAAAGAAATCGAAACCTACAGGGCCCGATGAGAAAAGTGATTGCCCCCTAAACCTAATAGCTAGTTGGGTCACCCTAAGCAGGAACAACAGAAATGAAGCATTTGCGATAACTGGCAATGAGTCTTTTGCAATACTCTGAAGGAATGTTTGCCCACTTTGCAAATTATTGTAATTCAGTCACATTGGAGGGATTCCGAGCATGAATTGCCTTTTTAAGGACATACCACAGCATCTCAATCGGATTTAGGTCAGGACTTTGACTAGACCACTCTAAGGTCTTAATTTTATTTTTCTTAAGTCATTCAGTGGTGGACTTGCTGGTGTGTTTTGGATCATTGTTCTGCTGCACAGCCCAAGTGCGCTTTAGCTTGAGGTCACAAACAGATGGCGAGATATTTTCCTTCAGGTTCTAAAGCAGCAAAACTTCCCAAGACCATCACCACCATATTTTACTGTTGGCATTATGTTCCTTTTCTGATATGATGTGCTACTTTTATGGCGGATGTAATGGGACATACAACTTACAACAACATGTTCAACTTTTGTCTTTTCAGTCCACAGAGTATTCTCTCAAAAATCTTGGGGATCATCGAGAGGTTTTCAAGCAAAACTGAGATGAGCCTTTATGTTCTTATTGCGTCTTGAAACTCTGCATGCAGGCTATTTTTGTCAAGTCTCTTTCTTATGAACAATGACCTAGGCTGAAGCAAATAGGCCTACGGTTCTTTGGATGTTGTTGTGGGGTCTTTTGTGACCTCTTGGATGGATCATCGCAGCCCTTTTGGGGTAATTTTATTTGGATGGCCACAATGGGGATAGTTCACCACTGTTCCAAGTTTTCTTTATTTGTGAATAATGGCTCTCAATGTGGTGCGCTGGTGTCCCAAAGCTTTAGAAAAGGGCTTCATAACCTTTGCCAGAATTATAAATCTCAATTACTTTGCTTCTCATTTGTTCCAAAATTTCTTTGGATCTCAGTATGATGTCTAGCTTTTGAGGATTTTTTTATTTACTTCACTATGTCAGGCAGGTCCTATTTAAGTGATTTATTGATTGACAACAAGTGTGTCAGTAATCAGGCCTTGATGTGGCTAGTTAAATTGAACTCAGCTTTCCAAAGATGTGATAAACCACAGTTAATATATGTTTTAAGGGGGGGTCAATCACTTTTTCACTCTGGGCCCTGTAGGTTTGGATTTTTTTTCTCTTACTAAGATATCTTCAATTCTTCATTTAAAAACTGCACTTTATGTTTACTTGTGTTATCATTGTCTAATATTCAAATTTGGTGGTCTGAAACACTTAAGTGTGACAAACACACCAAAAGAATAGGAAATCAGAAAGGAGGCAAACACTCTTCCACACCACTCTATACATATCTATTACCTTACCAGTGACTTTGTCACTATATATATATATATATATATATATAGTGACAAAGGTAAGGTAATAGGGGGGAGATATGTGACACTGCACTTAATGGCGTCAGTGATATGAAACCTGAGTATTTTACTCCAGCACACTATGTGTTGTGAGGGTTAAGTTAAAGTTACATAATGGACTAGTTTCATGTGGACCTTCATAAAGTGGGTGGGATGAGCTGCTAGGACATGGTCTGGACTTTAAATAAATGGGCTCTACAGGCAGTCTGGGTCCAGCAAGACTGGAGAGAGGAGTCTCCAGTGGTTTTGTGTCTTGTGTGGAAGATGACTGAACCTGTTTTGCTCAAGAACATGGTGCCAACCACAACGTGTGGATTGTGTTGCAGCGTTTTGTTTTCTTTGTTGTTTTCCTGTATTAGCCGGAAAGGCTGAGTTTATTTTCCCCTTGTTTTGGTTTATGCTGCCTTTTAGTAAACCTACAAAGATTTAAAGAGACAGTGCTCCCATTTTTTCTACCTCCATATACTGCCACGTGAGTTGAACTACCACAGTATATATACACATGAGTTCAAAATTGTTGGTACCTCTCATTCAATGACAGATAAACCCACAGTGGTGACAGAAATAACTTGAATCTGACAAAATTAGTAATAAAGCAAAAATTTATGAAAAGCTGTGTTTAATTAAACTGATAGGATTTGATTTGTAAAGGCACACACCTGCCTATATAAGACCTCACAGCTCACAGTGCGTGTCAGACCAAATGAAAATCATAAGGTCAAAGGAACTGGCCAATGAGCTCAGAGACAGAATTGTGGCAAGGCTCAGATCTGGCCAAAGTTACAAAAGAATTTCTGCAGTACTCAAAATTCCTAAGATCACAGTGGCCTCTGTTATGATTGGGTCACTAAGGAGGAAAGCAAGACCAAGCTAAGCCACAGAAAACCAGAGAGGTTGGTAACTAAGCGGATTGCAGACCCCTGATCCTATCCACACATCTAGCAGTAGCCGTGGAGCGTACCTACGATGACTCTAGACGCCTCGACACAGCTGGAGAACTAAATAAGCCTAAAGCAAGAAAGGGGAAATCTAAACTGTCCCGGAGCAGACCCCAAAGGAATAGATAGCCCCCAAACATATATTGTCGGTGAGACAAGATGAAAACACAAACGCAGGTAGGAAAATAGGCTGAGCAAACGATGGGGCCCACACTAACTAGACAGGACAGGAAAGGAAAGACACTGTCTGCAATCACGCAAAAAACCCTGCAAAAAATGTCTAACACGTCTGATAGAAAAATACTGAAGTCACTCGACTTTGCCCACTATATCAGCACTCTGGCATATTCTGAAAGCAGAGCAAAAAGAGGCCAATCTAATAAGGACAAAAACAAACTGGCACAAGCAGTAACATAAGGATGGAAATTCAGCACAGCCCCAACCGGGGCTGGCTGACCACACAAAACTGAATAGACAAAACCAAATCAAATGTGAACAATAGCAAAAGAACACTTAGCTTGAGCATGCAGGGACTGAGCTGGAAACTAAGACCTCAGGAGGCAGGAAAAAATCACCAGCAGGGATAGAGGGAGTCGGCTGTCTTAAATCCAGTCAGAAACTCCAGATGTCCAATCGTCCTCCTCATTATCAGGTGGAAGGCCTCTGTTAATTAGATCAGCTCCATTACATCCTGTAACCACCAGAGGGAGCCCGGAAAGAGAACTAGCGACCCCTCTGTCAATATAACCAGCTCCACTACCTTCACTAGTAACCAGAGGTAGGCCAGAAAGTGAATTCACAACAGGTCTCCAAAATCCTTAAATGGATGAAGTTTGGGACCACCAGAAGTCTTCCTAGACCTGGCCATCTGGCCAAACAGAGCAATCATGGGAGAAAAGGCTTGGTGAGAGAAGCAAAGAAGAACCCTAAGATCACTATGGCTGAGCTCCACAGATGCAGTAGGGAGATGGAACAAAGTTCCACAAAGTCAATTATCACTGCAGCCCTCCACCAGTCGGGCCTTTATGGCAGAGTGGCCCTTTCCTCAGTGTAAGACATTTGAAAGTCCTCATAGAGTTTGCTAAAAACACATGAAGGACTCTCAGACTATGAGAAATAAGATTCTTTGCTCTCATGAGACGAAGATAAAACTTTTTGGTGACAATTCTAAGTAGTATGTGTGGAGAAAACCAGGCACTGCTCATCACCTGCCCAATACAATCCCAAAAGCGAAACATGGTGGTGGAAGCATCATGCTATGGGGGTGGTTTTCAGCTGCATGGACAGGACGATTGG
The DNA here is from genome assembly GCF_039654945.1 of Dendrobates tinctorius. NCBI lineage: Eukaryota > Metazoa > Chordata > Amphibia > Anura > Dendrobatidae > Dendrobates > Dendrobates tinctorius. The sequence goes on along the minus strand of NW_027361741.1, from coordinate 18,390,185 downwards.
TTGCAATTGAAGGAAACATGAATGCGGCCAAGTACAGAGATATCCTGGATGAAAACCTGCTCCAGAGTGCTCTGGACTTCAGATTTGGCCAAAGGTTCACTTTCCAACAAGACAATGACCATAAGCACACAGCTAAAATAACAAAGTAGTGGCTTCAGAGCAACTCTGTGACCATTCTTGACTGGCCCAGCCAGAGCCCTGACCTAAACTCAATTGAGCATCTTTGGAGAGACCGGAAAATGGCTATTCACCAATATTCACCATCCAACCTAACGGAAATGGAGAGGATCTGCAAGGAAGAATGGCAGAGGATCCCCAAATCCAGGAGTGAAAAACTTGTTGCATCATTTCTAAGAAGACTCATGGCTGTACTAGCTCAAAAGGGTGCTTCTACGTATTACTGAGCAAAGGGTCTGAATACTTATGACCATGTGATATTTCAGTTTTTCTTTTTTAATAAATTTGCAAAAATTTCTACATTTCTGTTTTTTCAGTCAAGATGGAATTTTTAATTTGCCAAATGGCTGAAATGAAACAGAGACTGAAAAATTTAAAGGGGTCTGAATACGTTCTGTACCCACTATATATATATATATATATATATATATATATATGTATGTATCATAGAATCATAGAATCATAGAATCGTAGAGTTGGAAAGGACCTCCTGGGCCATCTGGTCCAACCCCCTGCTCAAAGCAGGATTCGCTAAATCATCCCAGTCAGATGTCTGTCCAGCCTTTGTTTGAAGACTTCCATTGAAGGAGAACTCACCACTTCTCGTGGCAGCTTGTTCCACTCATTGATCACTCTGTCAAAAAGTTTTTTCTAATATCTAATCTGTGTCTCCTCCCATTCCAGTTTCATCCCATTGCTTCTAATCTTTCCTTGTGCAAATGAGAATAAAGTTGATCCTTCTACAATGTGACAGCCCTTTAGATATTTGTAGACAGCTATTAAGTCTCCTCTCAGTCTTCTCTTTTTCAAACTAAACATTCCCAAATCCTGCAACCTTTCCTCATAAGACAGGGTTTGCAGACTGGTCACCATTCTGGTCGCTCTTTTCTGAACTTGCTCCAGTTTGTTGATGTCTTTTTTAAAATGTGGTGCCCAAAACTGGACACAATATTCCAGATGAGGTCTGACCAACGAGGAGTAGAGGGAAATAATGACTTCACGTGATCTAGACTGTATGCTTCTGTTAATACATCCTAGAATTGCATTTGCCTTTTTTGCTGCTGCATCACACTGTTGACTCATATTCAGTCTGTGATCTATTAGTATAGCCAAGTCTTTTTCACATGTGCTGTTGCTTAGCCCTATTCCTCCCATTCTGTATATGCTTTTTTCATTTTTATTGCCCAGATGTAGTACTTTGCATTTTTCCCTGTTAAAAACCATTCTGTTAGTTGCTGCCCACTTCTCCAGTTTATTTATATCTTTTTGAATCCTCTCTCTCTCTTCTCTAGTATTAGCTATCCCTCCTAGCTTTGTGTCATCAGCAAATTTAATCAGTTTACCCTCAATTCCTTCATCTAAATCATTGATAAAGATGTTGAACAATACAGGGCCCAGGACAGAGCTGTGTGTATCTGTGTATATCTGTGTGTATCTGTTTCATGATTTCAATAGTGTTCCCTGTTATTGTGGTTGTTGGTTGAACAGAGCTACTGTTGTGAAGTTGAGGATTTCAATGTTTTGTTGCTTTACACATCTATGCTAAAGGAGATGAAGTTGATGAAAGTCCTCATTTTTGGCAAATCAATAATCTGGTGATCTGGTGACGCCTACTTCATGAGTCATCATATACTGTACCGTTAGGATATATGCTGATTAGAGATATGGGATACAATGCAAAAAATATTTTTAATATCTTTGACTTGTATATATTGAAGGCAGAACCAGAACCAAATGTTCAAGAAGCTACAATTTCCTGCAAATAATTGTAATGTTATGTTTTTGTTAAAAAATAAAAAATAAAAAGCCAAAATGCTAACCTTGCAGTAATAGGAAGCCACAATCATGACTCCAATCTTCAACAGAGCCCACACGTGTAAAATTTGATGCAAGCACAGGCCACCAGTCAACAAATCCTAGGAAAAAAAGAGAGAAAAGCAACCGACACAGCATAGAGAAAAGACATGCAATGTGAATAAGGGAATCAATTGTCTAGTATTTTAATTATTTGACCCCCAGAGGTAATCATGATATCTGAAAGGCACACATAAGTGGCTCATAAACATGTAATCAGAATACATTAATGTACAAATTAGTGAAACTATTTAGGAATTTCAAATCCTCTACGTAATGATAGATATGTGATTAATTCGACTGTACTTCACAAATTACCGTACATTGTATTCAAAAGTAAGAACACTGACCTTATAAAAATGTTCATTTCCTATTGTAGTCACTATGTACATACATGGTAACGTGAAGGGTGAGGGTGGACCGGCTTCACAATAGCAATCCCTGGGGAACTAATCAATCCATAATTACAGTGCATGATTTTCATAACTTTAATAAAATATATGTTTCAACGTAAGTAAAAGAAATGTAAGTTTTGTATATGTAATATAATTATTAAATATATGTTTAAATGTAGAGTATGCCACATACCTTTCTAAGTGCCTTACTAGAAAGGAATGGTTGATATCTTTTTCCTCCTACCCGACCTTGTGGATGCAACCAATGCTATACATTTTGATGCTAGGATACATAAAACAATAAAGAATACATTATTCTACCCTTTCAGGGCACATTGCCCAATATCATGTATGAGGCTGGGATCACACATGCGAGAAACACGGCCGAGTCTCGCATGTTAATACCCGGCACTGCTGCCAGCACTCGGGAGCGGAGCGTGTGGCTGCATGTATTGCTATGCGGCCGCACGCTCCGCTCCTGAGTGCCAGTGGCAGTGCCAGGTATTAACATGCAAGACTCAGCCGTGTTTCTCGCATGTGTGATCCTGGCCTGACAAACATTATGGCCCTAATTCAACGAAGCGATTAAACCAGAATTCTGGAGCAAACTTTATTCCAGTCCCTGTCAAGAGTAGGATTTGTTGCAAGGTGAATGGAAGAATACATCACTTTTCAGATGTGCTTGATTCATTAAGAGACATGCCTCTTAATGAATCGGGTGCCTATGAATCCACCAACCCTCATTAAGACCTGCATGAACAATGTGAGCCTTGATGAATGATGGTCCAAAATAAGTCATGAATATCACTTTTTTGTTTTCTACTGCTGGGATATAAAATATGCATTTTGTATATAATGTTTTTCATTTTCTCCATGATGCACAATAAAAAAAAATTATGTTGTGCTACCCTGTTAGCCAGAAAAATCGATGTAAATATTTTTATGCCCAAATATGACAAAGGTATTCTCAGAGTGATACATTTATTGATAAATGAGAAAAATTATATTTGCAAGCTTCCAGGGCTCAAAGACTCCTTCATCAGGCATCATTTGTAAGCTTGCTCGATGAAGTTGCTTCTGGACTCTAAAAGCTTGCAAATATATTTTTTTGATTAGTCAATAAAGGAATCACTCCTAGAATAATTTTGTCTTTTTTATGCATAAAAGTATTTGCATCATTTCTTCTATGAAAGCAAATTTTTTGACTTAATCTTTTTTCAAACCCTAGCTTGAGTACACAAATAGTCAAAAGTATTGGTTTTGCATGATTTCCATATCTTTATTCACAAAACTATACTGTATAATTTACAGTTGTGTGAAAAAGTGTTTGCCCCTTCCTGATTTCCTATTCTTTTACCTGATGTCACACTTAAATGTTTCAGATCAAACAAATTTAAATATTAGACAAAGATAACACAAGTAAACACAAAATGCAGTTTTTAACCCCTTAACGACCAGGGGTATTTTCCTTCTTTCCAGAGCCATAACTTTTTTATTTTTCCATCTATATGGCCATGTGAGGGCTTATTTTTTGCGGGAAAAGTTGTACTTTTAAATGACACCATTGGTTTTACCATGTCATGTACGAGAAAACGGGAACAAAATTCCAAGTGCGGTGAAATTGCAAAAAAAAGTGCAATCCCACACTTGTTTTTTACTTGGCTTTTTTGCTAGGTTCACTAGATGCTAAATCTGACCTGCCATTATGATTCTCCAGGTCATTATGAGTTCATAGACAACAAACATGTCTATGTCCTCTTTTATCTAAGTGGTGAAAAAAAATTCCAAAGTTTGCTAAAAAAAAAATAATAAAATTTGCGCAATTTTCCGAGACCCGTAGCGACTCCATTATTCATGATCTGGGGTCGGGTGAGGGCTTATTTTTTCCGTGCTCGGCTGACGTTTTTAATGATACCACTTTTGCCCAGCTATGTTCTTTTGATCGCCCGTTATTGCATTTTAATATAATGTCTTGGCGACCAAAAAAAACGTAATTCTGGCGTTTTGAATTTTTTTCTCGCTACGTCGTTTAGCGATCGGGTTAATGCTTTCTTTTTATTGATAAATCGGGCAATTCTGAACATGGCCATACCAAATATGTGTATGTGGGATTTTTTTTTCACTGTTTTATTTTGATTGGGGCGAAAGGGGGGTGATTTGAACTTTTAGGTTTTTTAAAAAAAATGTTTTTTTAACTTTTTTTTACTTTTGGCATGCTTCAATAGCCTCCATAGGAGGCTAGAAGCATGCGCAACCCGATTGGCTCTGCTACATATGGGCGATGAGCAGATCGCCCATATGTAGCAGATTTACTCCTGTGCTTTCAGCGCCGTCCACCAGGTGACGCTGAAAGCCATATGCCTGGAACAACCATAGAGGTCTTATAGAGACCTCTGGTTTTCCAGGCAACATGACGCCGACCCCCGACCATGTGATGGGGGTCGGCGATGAGGTCATTTCCGGCCCGGCGGCCGGAAATGCTATTTAAATGCCCGCTGTCAGCTTTGACAGCGGGATTTAACTAGTTAATAGGCGCGGGCGGACAGCGATTCCGCTCGCGCCTATTGCGGGCACATGTCAGCCGTTCATAACAGCTGACATGTCCCGGCTTTGATGCGGGCTCAGCGCTGGAGTTCTCATCAAAGCAGGGGAGATGTCTGATGATGGACTGTGTATGTCATTGGACATTAAGGGGTTAAATGAAGGTCCATATTATTGAAGGAAAAAGAAATGCAAACCTACAGAGCCCTGTATGAAAAAGTGATTGCCCCCTAAACCTAATAACAGGTTGGGTCATCCTTTGAATCAAATCCACAACTGTAATCAAACATTTGCGATAACTAGCAATAAGCATTTTACAACTCACTGGAGGAATTTTGGCCCACTCATCTTTGCAGAATTGTTGTAGTTCAGCCACATTGGAAGGCTTCTGAGTATGAACCGCCTTTTTAAGGACTTACCACAGCATCTCAATCAGATTAAGGTTAGGGCTTTGACTATGCCACACTAAAGTCTTAATTTTGTTTTTCTTAAGCCATTTAGAGGTGTACTTGCTGGGATGTTTTGGATCATTGTCCTGCTGCATAACCCAAGGGTGCTTAAGCTTGAAGTCACAAACGTAATGGCTGAATATTCTCCTTCAGGATTTTTTGGAAAACAGCAGAATTCATGCCTCCATTTACCACAGCAAGTTTTCCAGGTCCTAAAGCAGCAAAACTGTCCCAGATGATCACATTACCACCACCATATTTTACTCTTGGTATAATGTTACTTTTCTCAAATTCTGTGTTACTTCTAAACCAGATGTAATTTGGCATACACCTTCTAAAACATTTGTCTAGTCAATTCACAGAGTATTATCCCAAAAGTCTTGAGTATCATCAAGATGTTTTCTGGCAAAACAGACTAGCCTTTATGTTCTTATTGCTCAGCAGTGTTTTTCATCTTGGAACCCATTTTTGCCCGGTCTCTTTCTTATAGTGGAGTCATGAGAACTGACCTTAACTGAGGTTCTTTGGATGTTGTTGTGGGGTCTTTTGTGACCTTGGTGCTGTGCTCTTGGGGTAATTTTGGCCACTCTTGGGAAGGTACACCGTTGTTCCATATTACATAGTAACATAGTTATTAAGGTTGAAGGAAGACTTAAGTCTAGTTGAACCCATATCCTATCCTAACTTGCCCTAACAAGTTGATCCAGAGGAAGGCAGAAAAAACCCATGTGGCAAACAGTAAGCTTCATATTGGGGGAAAAAAATTCCTTCCCGACTCCACATACAGACTAGTTCCCTGCATCAACACAATATGAAGTAAACTAGTGTATATAACCTGTAATGTTATACTTTTCAAGAAAGGCATCCAGACCCTTCTTAGAAGGGAATCACTTATTACAACATCATATGGCAGAGAGATCCATAGTCTCACTGCTCTTACAGTAAAGAATCCGCGTCTGTGAGTATGCTTAAACCTTCTTTCCTCTAGATGTAGAGGATGCCCCCTTGTCCCCGTTACAGGTCTAAGTGTAAAAAGATCATTAGAAAGGTCTTTGTACTGTCCCCGCATATATTTATACATTGTAGTAAGATCACCCCTAAGCATTCGATTTTCCAAACTAAATAACCCCAAGTGTAATAACCTGTCTTGGTATTGCAGACCCCCAGTACCCTAATATCCTTGGTCGCTCTTCTCTGCACCCACTCCAGTTCAGCTATGTCTTTCTTATACACCGGAGACTAGAACTGTACACAGTATTCTAAGTTTGGTCGCACTAGTGACTTATATAGAGGTAAAATTATGTTCTCCTGGTGAGCATCTATGCCTCTTTTAATGCATCCCATTATTTTATTTGCCTTTGTAGCAGCTGCCTGACACTGTCCAATAAATGTGAGTTTGTCATCCGCCCATACACCCAGGTCTTTTTCATTGACAGTTGTGCCCAATGTTTTACAGTTAAGCACAATATGCATCTTATATGCTCTACCCAAGTGCATGACCTTACATTTATCCCCATTAAAGCTCATTTGCCATTCATCAGCCCAAGCTTCTAGCTTACATAAATCCTCCTATAATATAAAATTTTCCCCCTCTGTATTGATTACCCTGCAGAGTTTAGTGTCATCTGCAAATATTGAAATTCTACTCTCTATGCCCCTTACAAGGTCATTAATAAATATGCTAAAAAGAAGTGGGCCCAATACTGACCCTTGTGGTACCCCTCTGCTAATCGTGACCCAGTCCGAGTGTGCTCCATTAATAACCCCCCTTTGTTTCCTATCCCTGAGCCAGCTCTTACCCCACTTACACATATTTTCCCCTATCCCCATTGTTCTCATTCATTGTATCAACCTTTTGTGTGGCACCGCAACCAAAGCTTTTGAAAAGTCCATGTACACCATGTACACTGCATTTCCTTGGTCCAGTCCTGATCTTAGCTCTCCATAAAAGCTTATCAGATTAGTCTGACAGGAACGGTCCCTCGTAAACACATGTTGATATTGAGTCATGAAGTTATTCTTCTTCAGATTCTCCAGTATAGTATATCTTAGAACACCCTCCAGGACTTTACCCACAGTAGAGGTTAATCTTACTGGCCTATAATTTCCAAGTTCAGTTTTTGTCCCCTTTTTGAATATTGGCACCACATTTGCTATACACCAGTCCTGTGGTACAGACCCTGTTATTATGGAATCTTTAAAGATTATAAATAATTGTTATCAATAACTGTAGTTAATTCCTGCAGTACTCGGGGGTGTATCCCATCTGGGCCAGGCAGAGGATTTGTCAATTTTAGTGATTTTTAGATGCCGTCGTACTTCCTGCTGGGTTAAGTAGGTGACATTTAATGGAGATTTTTTTTTATCACTGATCATGTTATCCATCAAGGGATTTTCTTGTGTAAATACTGTTGAAAAAATTAATTTAGCATATTGGCTTTTTCCTCATCCATGGTTTCACCCAGACTATTTTTAAGGGGACCAACACTGTCATTTTTTATCAACACTATAAGGGGACCAACAGTATCATTTTGTTGCCATTTGCATATAATGGCTCTCACTGTGATTTGCTGGAGTTCCAAAACTTTAGAGATGGCTTTTTGACCTTTTTCAGAGTTGTAAATCGCAATTAGCTTCTGTTTTGTTCCAGAATTTCTCTGGATCGCGGCATGATGTCTAGCTTTTAAGGGTCTTTTAGTCTACTTCTCTTTGTTAGAAAAGTCCTATTTAAGTGATTTCTTAATTGAGAACAAGTGTAGCAGTAATCAGGCCTTGGTCTGGCTATGGAATTTGAGCTCAGCTTCCCAAAGATGTGATAAACTACACATAATTTATGTTTTAAGGAGAGGCAATCACTTTATCATACAGGGCCCTGTAGTTTTGCATTTCTTTTTGCCTTAATAATGAAGACCTTCATTTAATAACTGCATTTTGTGGTTACTTGTGTTATCTTCATCTAATATTTAAATTTGTTTGGTGATCTGAAACATTTAAGTGTGACAATCATGCAAAATAGCAGGAAGTCAGGAAGGGAGCAAACACTTTTTCGCACAACTGTATATATAATCCAATATGGTAAGCAAAAAAATGCACTTTCTACAAGCTAAATATATTAATGAACACTAGTACCATAAAGCTAAATTGTGCATGTAACTGAAATTGCAACACCAAGAAGGAAAAATTGTGGAATTGTGAAAATCACATCATCGATAAACATGTTATTGCTATGCAAATGATGAAAAATTATAAACCCAATACACCGGCGCTCCTAATAGTGCAAACTGAAGCTGCAGGTGCTTTGGCCGCTTCTGTGCTAATAGCTGGCGGTAGTAATAATTACAAAAACAAAAAGTGCACCACGCTAAAGTTGCTGCTGCATGGGTGAAAATGCCTACTTGCAGTAAATAATGGCTGAAAAGGTATTGACAATGTGGCGTTTAAATGGTAAGGTGCCTGCCTACCTTAGGATGAACTGGTGCTCCAACAAGGAAATTAAGTAGTTTGTAGGGTCATGCAGAGTAGATTGCTGGGTTGCTGACCCCCGAAAATGACTGCAACAGGAAAGTCCTGGGTGCTGGAGCAGGGAGATGTGAACTAAGTCGTTCACCGGTAATCACACAGGATCACACCGACATGTGAGGTGTAGTAAGTGCACCAGGTGGAGGGAGACTGGGGACCGGAGAGCATCCTCCCCTAAATGGAACCCACCTAGCCCTCATTAAGGACTGGTTGCACGCAGCGTGCGCCGGCCGGGAGACGCTGGCAGTGTTGGAGTGTGGAGGGGGCGTGGTCTGGGTGACGTCACCTAGAACAGAGAGCTAGGAGCTGAGAGACGGAGGCTGAGAAGGGCCAATCGCCAATGCGTTTCGAAGGTGCACAGACCTTCTTCATCAGGGCTGCCCGGCACGCACGCTGCGTGCATCCAGTCCTCAGTGAGGGCTAGGTGGGTTCCATTCAGGGGAAGATGCTCTCCGGTCCCCAGCCTCCCTCCACTCAGTGCACTTACTACACCTCACGTGTCGGTGTGATCCTGTGTGATTACCGGTGAACCACACCCATCAGACCGGACACCAGGGTGAGTATAATCTAACTCGTTTTTCTTCTCTTTCAGTTTACATCTTTGGCTTATTTACAGCATTACAGAATGCTGTAGATAAGCCCCTGATGGGGGTGCTGGCAGCTGATAGGGCTAAATATAGGTGACAGATTCCCTTTAAACTGTTAACATTTCCTATTTTCACACCAAGCTACATTGCATTTCCTTTAATATTTCATTTACTAATACCGTGCCACTTTTATCCTGTGATATTGCTGAAGGGTTTTGAAACTAGAAATAAATTCAAATATTAAACAAATTCAGCAATAATAAATCATTTTTTTTTACCAGATTGCTTGAGGCATTTCCACCTTTTTATTGTCTTCATTTTAATGTTCATTTCTATTAAAGAGAGAACTGAATAGATAGATTACTTGGAATACATTAAATTTATGCTAACAGAGATTAAAAAAAAATACATTTTTCTTCTTGGTAGCTCGATTTTTGTAATATAGGCAGCATTGTACTGATTATACAAGATAAACAAGCATGCAGTGATTCATCCCTAGAAAAGATGGTAACATCTTATAATACAGTGTTGTTCTCAACTGTGTGGTATCAGCAGATTTCCTGTCAGAAGATAATTAGCAAGTGATAGCAACGCGCCTTCAATGTGACAGAGCAGACCTAATTTCAATATGTTTCAGGCTATAGCAGAATATTTATATATGAATATACACTGTCATTTACAATAATATGCATATATTACAGGTATATTACTAACTGTAATATTTTATCCAGCACAAACCTGTTTTATTATTCATAAAATACTTTAAAAAATTTTGACTTGAAGCCACTGTGACATGCATCGAATGTAAAAAAAGACAAACCTCTGGCCTTATCAAATCAAAATTTATATACAGCGGGTAAAATAAATATTGAACACGTCACCAATTTTCTAAGTAAATATATTTCTAAGTAAATATATTTCTAAAGGTGCTATTGACATGAAATTCTCATCAGATGTCGGTAACAGACCATCGAATAAACACAGGCAAAGAGATCAGATCATAGATGTCTATAAATTAAGTTGTGTGCCATAATGAGAAAAGACACAGATGAAAAATTTTGAACACATTAAGAAACAGAGGTGCAAAATCATGATCCCAGCTGAAATTTATCAGTAATTTAAAAGCAGTGCTGCCGCTTAGTGAAAAAGAATATCAGCTGGTTCAACTGATAGCATATAAAAAGGCCTCTCATTACCTAGCTGCCACACAAGAAACATCACATGATGGGTAAAATCAGTGAGCTGTCTCAAGACCTTTGCAACATTATTGCTGCAAAACCTAATGTTAGCATTGGTTACAGAAGAATTTCTATACTACTGAAGGCTCCATTGAGCAATGTTGGGGTTATAATCTAGAAAAGAACATATTTTCATCATAAACTGGCCACGACCAGGTGCTACCAGCAGGATTTCACGCACAGGAGTGAAAAAAATTATCAGAAGACTTGTTCAAGAGCCTAGGATCACCTGTGCAGAGCTACAGAAAAACCTAGAATCAGCGGGTACAATTCTTTCAAAGAATACTATAAGAAATGCGCTCAACCTCCATGGCCTGTATGCATGCTCACCACGTGAACGCGAATCTCCTTTTCAGAACAAAAAGCATGTTCAAGTGTGCTTATGGTTTGTTCTACAAGATTTAGACAAGCCTGTGAAATACTCAGAAAATATAGTCAGGTCAGATGAGACCAAAATTGAACTGTTTGGATGTCATAATACAGACCATGTTTGGAGGCCTAAAACCCCAAAAACACCATGCCAAGAGAGAAATTTAGAGATGGGAACATCATGGTGTGGTGTTGTCTTTCAGCATATGGCACTGGTAAGCTTCATATAATTGAAGGATGAATGAATGCACAAATGTACTGAGACATTCTTGATAAAAATCTGCTGATATCTACTAGGATGATGAAGATGAATTAAGGGTAAAATTTTCAGACAATGATCCCAAACACACAGCCAAAGAAACTTTCAATTGGTTTTAGAGAAAGAGAATAAAGCTGCTAGAATGTCGCAGCCAGTCACCTGACCTAAATCCAATACAGATTTATGGAAGGAACTAAAACTCTATAGAAGTCCATAGAAGTAATGTGTGGAAGAATGGGCTAAAATCATAACCTGAGCAATGCATGCGACTAATTTCTCCATAAAAGAGACGTCTTGAAGTTGTCATCACCAACACAGACTTTTGTACAAAGTATTAAATATGTTTCAGTAACAGTATCAATACTTTTTTCTGTGTCATGTCTCAATATTACACATAATTTATAGATATCCATGATTTGATTTCTTTGCCTGTGTGGATTGGTTGGGTTGTTACAGATATAATGTGAGAGTTTGATACCAATAGCACTTTTAGAAATATATTTATTTAGAAAATTGGTGACGTGTTCAATATTTTAATGCTTATTTCACCCACTGGATATGGCATGACAGAGAATGATAAAATGGGCAGGTACCCTTTCTTTTTTGATTAGTCATACATTACATTTTTTTTGTGGAAACCTCCAGGTTGAGAGCAAAATATGATTTTCATAATTTCTAAATCATTTTAGTTAGGAATTTTGCTGCTATATACCAGCCGGGGTCGTCTTTGCTGGACATAATAGACAGCATCCTACGCTGCTTACTTAAGGCAATCTGTCAACTGTCTTCAACCCCAATCTAGTTATATGTGTATATAGCTTCTTCAAAGACATGTCTAGAAATACCTTTACATGTTTTGTCTGTTCTTCCATCCATGAAAAATCAGTGTTTGAACTGATATGTACATGAGACTGAAAAAAACTATTTGTAGATCTGAAGCCTGTGTCACTCCAGCTCTATTGACCTCTCAATGGTGCTTCCCCCTGCTTAATTGATAGCATTGCTTGAAGTCACAAAGAGTAGAAGTTGTCAGACAAGCAGAAGCAGGTGGCGCGGGGCAGGGAATAGAACTGGAGTGATAGAGGCTTCAGATAAGTACTTTATAAGGGGGCTTGGACCAATATTATTTTATAAAGGTGTACTCTGGGCTTTAGTACATTTTAAGGGAGCACTTGGCTGAGTATAACTTTATACAGGGACACTTTAGATGTTATTATTTTATAAAGGGTCACTCAGTGCATAACTACATTGTAAGGGAGATTGCGCTATTAATATTTTACTTTGGGGCACATGGGGAATTATTAAATTATAAGGGGTATTGGCGTCATTATTATTTTACAAGGGTGCACTTGGGGAAAAACAACCGTCATAGAGACATACAGGGGGCTTCTATGATTTCTTCACATAGAATGTGGCTTTCAAAGCTGAATGTGGCTCTCAAGGTAAGAAAGGTTGGGGACCCCTGCTATGTAGGATTGTGGATTTTTTTTTTTATTTCCAATCAAACATCAGATTCACTTTTGATAAATGAGCTGCACTCAAGAATCCTTGCTCAGGGGCCATATTTTTCAATATATTTGCGCCTGAAAACATGCATAAGTATAGTGATAAATCTTTCCCGGTATATCTAAGGCTTCTTCCATATGAACATGTCCATACAATCAGACTCAAATTGTCCATAAAGCAGCAATTCTCAGCCTGGGGCCAACTGTTAACAGCACCGCTGTATATCAATATTGCAATTTGAATGCCTGGTTAGCGAAACCCTACATGTTAAAACTTTAGTCCAGCACCTCTGATCTCCCATTTAAAACTAATTTGTTTAGTAGTTACAAATGCCATCAGAACGGTAATTGGATGTGGGGCTTTTCCTAATTGAAATGTAGGATGTATCCATAAAGACCTTTAATCATTTCTTCTCAAAAAAGATCTCATTTAGAGTCAATTGACTTCGAGATGACGAGTTTTAAAATTGTGCCAGCAGTTTATAAAATGTGTATATCATCTTTTCTCAATTTGTCCTTGGTGGTGACCTGGTTACAGTGTTACAAGTATGTTTAAGAGATCAGCAGTAGCCTCATATAAAATGCATTGGACATTTGACACTAGTGCAAACTGACAAGGGGAAATGCACGTGTCACACTTTAAAAGGTCATAGTGAAACCTTTACTTTGTTCTGCATCAGGATTATAATGGGCTTTCATGAACCTGTTACTTGTGACATACTTTTTATCACAGCTATTTCTATGACTCACCTTGTTATCCTTTGGAAACTTTCAGAACTCTGAATATTAACAAGTAGAATTCTTCATAGTGACAGGAAAAGCAGTAGCGCTCAGGAAAATGGGACTTCATTATTTCTCGCTTAACATCTAAGAAAGATCAAAGAACAGAAAAAACGGGGTTATTAAAAAAATGAGTATAATACATGTCCACTTTTATATACCCCTCCAGTAAAAAAAAGATCATGTGAGTGTTTAGCTTGGTTAATATCTGTACCCTATTGTTTGATTTTTGGTCATTCTGGGACAGCCTTCTCTTTTCCTTTATGTATGGCTATACACCATGTGGTTTGCTGACTTTGCCCCAGGGTCTGCTATAGGGCTTGCAGGGATTTTGTAGGGGCAACCGCCAAGGAACGGGGGTGCCATTATCGTGATTTGTAGGGTGCCAACCTCCGTTGATAGGCAGACAACAGAGAAAGATTTGTACAGGGTACTAATAGCTGTTGACACATTATAAGGGTCTTGACATCATTGAGTAAAAAAACTGTCATTATTACCAGCCATTCCCTGCAACTCTTTTTTTTCCCAGGGAGGTATATCAATATACAGCTCTGGCAAAAATTAAGGGACCACCACATCAAATCCCTGTCATGGGCAGCCCATTTTCCAGACCTGAACCCCATTGAAAACCTCTGGAATGTAATCAAGAGGAAGATGGATAGTTACAAGCCACCAAACCAAGAAGAACTGCTTAAATTTTTGTGCCACACAAGCAGTGTGAAAGACTGATGGAAAGCATGCCAAGACGCATGAAACCTGTGATTACAAATCATGGTTATTCCACAAAATATTGATTTCTGAACTCTTCCAGAGTTAAATCATTAGTATTGTTGTTTCTAAATTATTACAGTATGATCTTGTTTTCTTTGCATTATTTGAGGTCTGACAGCACTGGTTATTTTATTTAATTTTGACCATTTCTCATTTTTAGAAAAAATAATACAAAATTTGTTGTTTGGAAATTCGGAGACATGTTGTTAGGAACGGTGGAACGCACTAAACAAAAATATAAATAAAGTGCGTTCGCCGCTCGGGGTCCACCGTGCGGTAGATGGAAAAACCGCAGCTAGATGGTGACAGAGCAATAAGGTGGTAGTGTGCACACCGTTTAGACGACACCCAGGTGCACAGAGCAATCTCTGTTGAACTCACAGAGCTGCAACAACAAAAGGAAAAACACAATAACGCTGAGCCTGTTAGAATCACAGGAGCTCAGCGAAACACACGCGGTAAATGGTCACAGGAGTAGCCCAAGATGGCGGTACTACATCCGACTAGACCTACCGTGACAACCGTGTGAATAGCGTTGCAACCGCGAACGCACAAAAGGCTGCTCCTGCAGCACGGCGTGGATAGTGCCGCAGAGTGACACCGCTGTAATGCAGGCGCGATGTAGGACACTAGCAAGTGTGCCTGAGGAGCAATAGCGCACTGGTGCTGGAGCTGGCGCTGGTACTGGCTATAACTCAATCCCTCACACAATCATAATATCCAAGGATATGGGTTTCAAATGAGTCGTTCACCAGATCATGCATCCATCAACATACACACAACAGCAAGTATGACTATACTAGCGCATGGCGGATCAGCCATGCGCGCTTTTTATAGCAAACGGGACCTTCCGGAAGTCTCCAGACCTCTGACCTGGACCAATGGAATCTGGAGCAGGACCTGAGCACCTGACTCCCGAAGTCAAAGGGAGATCGTCCCATGAGCATGCTCAGAGGATGGAAAGAAGGACTTAGCCTCCGGAGAGAGTTGCTGCAAAGCAATCTCCTCTGCAGTAGACAATGAGCAGGAGACTGCAGAATGTGAGGGTCTTGATTCCTGCCTAGTAATGGCAGAAATCTGACTCCTAACACATGTTGTCAGTAGTTTATAGAATAACAGAACAATTTATATTTTACTCAAAAATATACCTATAAATAGAAAAATCAGACAAACTCAACATTTTGCAGTGGGCTCTTAATTTTTTCCAGAGCTGTAAATCTATACTTTTACCCCCTTGGACACATTATTACCAAACTAATTCTAAGAGACTGTCCAGGGAATGTTTGTGGGTTTGTTTTTTTTTTGCCTTGGTCTGTCTTTTATATGGGTGAATAGGGACAGCCCCCGCTCCTCGACATATCCCACTAGGATGCCAACCTCCGCTGGTAAGCAGGCAATAGGAGAGGGAACAGGCTAGGGTGTGGATAGAAACTCCTTGTTTGTATTAGTGCCTTTGTTATGTAAGTTTGCTATTGGATGTTAATCATCATTTTAATGTATTTTTAATAAATGTTAGATTTTAGGTCTTTTTTTCTATGCTAAATACTATTATTGGTGACCATACACTATTTTTTCTTTTCATTACTCTTAGTTAATAGTCGTACCCAAAACCAACAAGATCAGAGTCCTGAGACTAAAGACTAGAGATGAGCGAATATTTCAATATTCGGTCCATACTTGCAATATTCGCCAAACATAGCCGAACGCCATTGGAGTCAATGGGAGTACAGATGAGCGAATATGTTTGGAAATGATCGTCAAACATAAATTAGGCACGAATATGGCAAATTCAGATTTGGCGATCGTTTTCCGAACATATTCGCTCATCTCTACTGAAGACCTTAGAATGTTCCCCTCCTTTATCTTCTATTTTATAGTGCATTGACTAAATGAATAAAACACGATCAAATTAACATAGAAATATGCACTCTAATAGATATTACAGGTTACAGCCAATATTCAATATGTTTTTATAGGGTGGATAATGATATAATTTATTTTCTAGGAAGTGGTGACGATTTCCTGAGGGGCAAACCCCCTCAAAGATCTGATCATTGTTGGGATTTTGAAGGAATATTCATTTGATGCAGTCTGCCAAGAAATGAGCCCGTCCATCAGTGCTTTATATATTTAACTCAGCTTAAATATTAATAGTTAGCAGTGCATATTCCTAAGTATGCAGGGAATGTGTTGTTGACAGTATAAAAACTGTATGGGAATAAAATTATTGGATTAAAGGGAATCTGTCAGCAGGTTGTTAGTATGTAACCTGAGAGCAGAATTACAGTATGTAGAGGTTGAGATCTTGATTCCAGCAATGTGTCACTTATTGGGCTGTGTGTTGCTGTTTTAAGAAAATCAGTGTTTTATAAGCAGGAGATTATCACTACAGGACTAACTGCCTTATGCTTCCTAGTCAACTGCTCTGTGTAACTCCACCCTTACCATTGAGTAGCAGGTTTCTGTTAACGTACAGTGTACACAGAAAAATCAGTGGTATGTGCCGGCTTATACCTATCTCATCACTCTGAACACTTCTGGATCTGCAGTGATTGTATCAAAATGACAATATGCAGACAGGCAAAAGACACATTGCTGGTATCAGAGTCTCATCTCCTACATGATGCTGCTCTTGGATTACAGAGCAAACACCAGGCGACAGACTCCCTTTAGATATTTCAAACCACCTGATATGCTTTGTATTGACCGGTCCATACATAGTTTGTATGCCTGACAAATGAAAATTCATCCAGCTCAGTCTTTTCTCCTGAAAAGTTAAACATCAGGTAATAGTAAGATAAAAAGCAGACAATAGTTTGCTGACCTAGGCATTCAATTTTATATCTGTTTTGTACAATATACTGCTCTGTAGGCTTTCAGATTTTACATTGGTTAAATTAAAACTAGATTTCACAAATATATGCATGGAGCCTGGCCCTAGATATTGAATATGTCATGTCCACCATGTCTGTTATGCCGCATGAATCTTGGAGCAGTGTGCACGCGCACCGAACTATCATGCCCGCCATGTCTGTTATGCCACATGACCCCTGGAACAGTGTGCATGCACACCGAACTATCATGCCCACCATGTCTGGTATGCCGCATGACTTCTTGAGCAGTGTGCACGCGCACCGAACTATCATGCCCGCCATGTCTGGTATGCCGTATGACTCCTGGAGCAGTGTGCACGTGCACTGAACTATCATGCCCGTTATTTCTTATGCTGCAAGATCCCTGGAAGCAGTGTGCACACGCACCTCGTGACTGTTGTGCTGCAAGATGCCTGGAGCAGTGTGCACGCGCACCTCATCTCATGGCTGCCTGCCATTGCCAGTGCGCATGTGTGTTTTACCTCATGGCTACACGCCGTTGCTGTGTGACCAGCCGTCTCTGCTCTGCCTGCAGTAATCCTCTCTGTGTTCCTGGAGACCCTGATCATGTGACCTTTCCTATGTTCCAGCACAGTCTGATCCAGCTATCCTCTCTGTGATCCTGGAGACCCTGACAATGTGACCTTTCCTATATTCCTCTCTATGGTCCTGGAGGACTCTAACATGTGGTCCTCTCTATGGTCTTGGAGGACTCGACCATGTGATCCTCTCTATGATCCTGGAGGATCTGAACCGGAAGTCCTCCCCTGGTCCTGACCTGGAAGTGCAGGTGCTAATGCCCTATATCAGACCGCCCCTTCCTATGGCCGGGGCCTGAGTATCGTGTTGCTTCCCTGCATGGCTGCTTGGTCTGCTCAGTTGCTCTATGTATTCTGTGCCCCTGCACTCTGCCCTGTAGTGCTTCTCTGCACATGCTCTGTGCTTGTATTCTGCCTCTTATCTCATGCCATGTCTTGTGTTGTCTTTTGTGCCATGTCTTGTCTTGCTATGCTTTGACTTGTAGTACTTCCTATGTTCTCTGCCTTTGCCTGTTTTCGCCAGTTGTGTCCTTGCTATGCTTTTCCTTGTAGTTCTTCCTATGTTCTCTGCCTTGCCTGTTTCGCCATGTCTGGTCTTTGCTATTCTGAGCCTTGCAGTACTTCTCATGTTCCCTGTCTTTGCCTGGTTTTCCTTACTCTGTCTTCTTGTGCTCGCTAGCACATTCCATGTCTAGTCTCAGGGTTCTACCTTGACCCGGCTCTGGGCTTCGGCCTACGCTCTGCTGCTAGACTCTGTCCTATGGTGCTCTCTAGCACATTTCCTGGCTAGTCTTAAGGTTCTCCCTTGACCCAGCTCTGGGCTTCAGCCTATGCTCCGCTGCTAGCCCTTTACTCTCTCTGACCCCGCTCTGTGCTTCTGCCTATGTTCCGCTCCTTGTTCTGTACTTTGCCTAGCCTTGCCTTGCTTCTTGCCTTGCCTTGCCTTGTTTCTTCGCGTGCCCTTTGCATGTGCCTGGCCTTCCCTAGCCTCATATTTGTGCCTCAGCCGTGCTCGTCGGCCAGTGACAGCTGTGTCGCCTGTTATACCTCAGCCGGGTTCACCTCAGTCTTGCTCGTCTGTCTGTGCCTCAACCCGACCAGCTGGCCAGTGCTCCAGCTGTGCTCTCTGTGCTTCTGTCATGATCCAGGTTGGATCTGACAGAGTAAATGCACAAAGTAACCTTTTTTTCTTTGGCTGTGTGCCAAAGGTGGTTTTGCCCCCGATGGACATTAGGGTCATTGAACTGTGGTGATTTCAGTTGTAGTTTTCCCCCCCAGTGGCCATTAGGGTCATTGCACTTTGGTTACCTTAGTTTGTGCACGTAATTAGGTATCAGGTGTGGTAGCTCTATAAGAGAGTATCAGGTGTGTTAATCACTGTTGGTGATAAAGTATTCATTTGCAAGCAAGACTTTTTGAAGGATGGAGCAAGAGGAGAGTCACGGGCAGCTCAGTGAGAGTCCGGGAGTGTCAGTTATGGTGTCAGCAAGGAGTGCTGGCATGGCGTGGTGGAGTCGCAGTAATGGTGTCAGCAAGGAGTTCGTGCATGGATTGGTGGAGTGGCAGCTATGGTGTAGAGCTGCATTCAAAATGCTGGACTTGGATGCTGAGAGCTGGACTCAAGCATGCTGGACTTTTTGGCAGAAAAGCTGGAATCATTTGCGGGACTCTGGTTCTGGACAGCTGCACGCAGGTGTGGACTCTGCTTGCTCGAAGGCTGCACTATGATGCTGAGAAGGTCCGTTTCTGGACAGCGCACCCAGATGTCAGACACAGTGGAGCAAAAGATGCACGCAGGTGGTGGGCTCTGTTGCTGGGAGCATAAGCAACAGAGCAAAGCTAAGTGGTGTTCCCCTGTTTTGTCAATTTTCCTTATGTGTGTTTAGTGCAGTGGTGGGATTAGTTTCCGCACCGACCAATTCCATAGTGAGGGTTTAGGTGCACGGTGAGTCAGGGTTTTTAGGTTCCTGATCGTTGCCCGGTGCGGAACCGGCCTAGTGAACGTTAGGAGTGTAGAGACACTGACTCAGGATGTCTCCACTTCCCCGTTTCCCTATCGCAGGACCACCATTGTTATTGTTACCCATGTTTTCACTATTCCCTTTGTCTTATTGTATTAGTTACCGGCCTGCGGGCCGCGTCACATAGGACAATTAGACGTGCCGCGTCCTGTTGTATCAGTTACCGGCCTGCTGAATGTGTCACTCAGGACGGGGCACATGACAGCTTCTTTGCACCCACGCTGCCTCTGCACTGTGCATTGCGTGCCCTCTTAGCACGTGCAGGCCATAGCCTGCTCCTTGGCATACCTCCCTGTGCTTCTGTAAAAGTACGCACAGGTCTTGCCATGTACCCTGTCATGCCCTCTAGGTGTTCCTCGCGCAGTACCTTGCCTTGGATCTTGAACCATGGCGTGTCCCTACACACGCACCATGTCTCCTACTTTGAATTTTGAACCCTAGCATGTCCCCTACACATGCACCGTGTCTCTTACTTTGAACCCTGACGTGTCCCCTACACACGCACCTTGCCTTGCACCTTACCCTGGACCCTGGTGTGCCCCTAGCACGCACCCTGCCTGGAACTTTGCCTTGGACTTTGGCATGTTCCCTAAAATGCACCATGTCTGGAGATCTGACGTGCCTCCTTGCGTAAACCCTGGTTTGCCTTCCGGATGCCCGGAACGTTCCGATCGCTGCCAGAGATCGTAAGCCTGACGACTGCGGCCTGATGTCCGGAGCTGATGTCCACAGCCCTGATCCTGTCGATCGTTGCCAGCTGTCCGGAGTCCGATGCCATCGAGCCTTGCTTATACCTAGGTGTGCCATCTAGCACGTACCATGCCATGGACCTTGGCGTGCCCTCGCACGCACCTTGCTGTGTTTTTCCTGTTATCCTGTTTTGCACTTGATGTAACCCTGAGTTTGCCTTAAAGAAGATACCTTGAATTCACGTCTTGTCTTGTCTTGTTTCCTGCATGTCCTTTGTCGTCAGACACTCGTGTCTCTCTTGAGCCGGCCATCTGGTTCCAGCAGTCGTGGTGGCTTACCCCCTTGGTCTTGCCCCTGACACTCCCTGGGGTGGTTCCTCACAAGGTTAGCTCGCCCTAGGTTGGTGGGTGCCACGACCCAGAGGGTCCACTCTAAGGAAAACGACTCAGCGTAAGCTGACTCCGTCACAGAATAACTCATATGTTAGGAGTATGCAACAGTTAAATTGTAACTACATTTTTTCACCTCCACCCAAACCTGAGCACCTGGCATGGTAAGAGGCTCCTGCGTTCTGGGCAGTGCAGGTGGTATGGATTTTATCTGAGCACTGTACTCTTCAGACGTGGTAAGGTTCGTGCACGGAGCCACACAGAACATGATACCAATATGTAAATGTAGAAACTGGGAGAAATAAGAGCGCAAAATAAGGTTTTAACTGTACAACATATGGAAAAGCAGTGAAGGGATCTGCTCAACTGGTGAAGTTGCACCTAAGCAACATGTAAAAATCGCATGTATCAGCTGCTGCACAACACGAGTCCAAAGGACTTAAGGAGAATACATATCCGGGTGAAGTGTCACTGGATGCGCTGCAGATAAATTTGACGAACAGATGATATCCTTGTTATTTGAACTGGTTTACAAAGTCAACGCATTTTGAGGTTCACACAGGATCTCTTCATCAGGACAAAAACCTATCACATCCAGTGACGCTTCACCCGGATATGAGTGATAAGAATATGGGGTTCACAAATTCATAAAAGCCATAAATTTAAGTATAAATATTTGGTTGTAGTGTTTTATGTATATTGAGTGTGATTTGTGTTTGTGTGTGTGTGTGTAATGTGCAAGTGTTATGTGTGTGTGATGTGTGTATGTGTGCGTGATGTGTATGTATGGTGTGTGTATGATGTGCATGTGTGTGTGTGATGTGCGTGTTTGATGTGAATATGTGATGTGCATGTGTGATGTGCATGTGTATGTGTGTGATATTTATGTATACGTGTGTGATGCGTGTGCTCCATTTTACTCTCTACAATTTCCACATGTATTTTGCACGTTGTCTGTGTAGGTTATGCATGTTTTGATTTTGAAATAATGTTTGTAAGCATATTGGAGTACAGTCCCTTTAAAGAAAACATAATTTAGATGCAATAGCCATTGTAGATATTTCCTACTTCTTCGTACATAAGGATCCATATGGGTTTTCTATCCTTTAATGACTACAATAGGGTAACAAGGCCTAAACATTCAGCACATTGTGCTTACATGGACTGTGCGTATAGTGCAGTCCATACTAACATGTGCACATTGAAGATCCTTTCTCTATGAATCACATACATACCCTGAATATGCTCAGCCACGTGAGAACAAAGAGCACACTTCTACCTTGTCAAGGTTCTTCATCCTTTCAATTATACAAAGGAACAGGAAATAGATTGTTGTCCTATTTGTGAACAAGCTACATAACTGATTTTCATTTTTGCTTGAAAAGCTCAGATTCCCTGAAACTCATTAGATCCATTTAATATCACTGCCAAGGGTTAATATCGTTTAGAAGACTTCAAAGAAGCTTCTGGAAATCAAACTAACAAGAAGATTTTGGCTGGCAGAAAACTGACTAGCATAAAGTGAATCAAGGGATTCTGCACATTTTCTTTGCTGTTGTGTCATCAAAAAAAGACCGCATTTTGCATTGTTTATATGAAATAGATATTTTCTACCCATTCTGTTGCAAAGTACTGACTGTGAAGCTCAAGAGGATACCGCTGAAGCGCCAGAACATTTAGCTCTATGTTTGAAAAAAAAAGCTTGTTAAGAACAGTGGGATCTTGTGAAATGAGGTGAATTAAATCAGGTTTCTTGCATACATAATCTCTCTGCCTTTTGGAAAGGGTACGGGGATCATTTCCATTTGTCGTCTACACACACGGATGAGATTAAAGGAAACCTGACGCCACAAAAAATGCTATTTACCTGCTGATATAGGGTTAATCTGTAGGTAAAGAGGGTTAAAAACCTGTGACTTCCGACTGACTTGAAATGCAACTACACAGAGAAAAAGAAGTTTTATCATGATGTAATCTCCGAGCAATGGCTCTCTCCGAGTCATCCGGGCGGTGGAGGGAGTGACTGCACCACCTCTCAGTTTGCTGGGAGCGCAGCTATAATCATGCCCTGGCACTTTGAGTGACAGCCTGCCTGCAGAGTGAGTGTGTACATCGAGCTCTCACATCCAGCACACTAAAGCAGTGACATAACCATTCCCCTGCATTGCCTGAGTGACTTGATGAGATCTGCTACACAGTGATTAAAGTATTTTCTCTGTGTAGCCAAATTTTTTCAGTTGGATTTTTACATTATGTTACCTGCAGATTAACCCAATATCTGCAGGTATATAGCTTTTTTTGGTGATGTCACAGATACTTGTAGGTGAATTATGATATGATTATGGCATTGACCTTTAACATTAAAAACATATCAAGAAGCACTGCTTATGATGGCACACATATCATGAGTTGTATGGTACTGTCACATTTGTCAGAGGACACAATCTCCAAAAGACTACCTTGGACGGTTGCCAAAGTCACTCTATCTGGCAGGAAACAGAAGAAACCAGACCTTCACGCTTTAACCTCTGTACAGAGATCTGGTTAGACAATGGGATTCAGTGGATTGCTTCCTAGGTCAACAGGAGGAATCAGGAAAACAACACAAGCCATTACTAGCACAAGCCAGGTAGCAAGACCAATTGACTATCAGTGGAAATTAGACACTCAGGGGTTTAAATAGCAGGATACTCCTCCCCACCCCGACGACATGCAAAATAAAATTTGGACTATTAGTCTCATAGTTCCCTGAACAAAGGGCACCAAAAGTCCCAGGAATAAAACAGGACTTATGCTGTCACGCATCACTCACAACAAAGGTGCTCCACCAAACAAAGAGGCTAAGGCAAAAAAAAGGGATAGGAATCGGCACAGATGTTAAAGGTACAAAAATAATTAATTTTCCTCCTTAGCTAAGCATTCTGGTTTTATTTATTAATGTTCATTATGGAAGTTATGGAAGTTTCTAATATCTAAGGTTATATCTCAGCAATATTTCATACTGAACCTAGCTCTGATCAGCCAGGCACAGGTATTACTTGAAGGTGATTTCAGCTCCTCTCCTAGATATGAAGAATCAAAGTATCTAAACACTGTCATCAAACAGAGATCTTAAAAATGGTGATATATTTATATACAAAGTATATTGAATGATTGCTTACACAGTGAATAAGCCTTATTTTACATAACTATGAAAAGCAACTTTAACACATATTCATCTGTGAACATATTTTTATTCAAGCAAAACATATATAAAATGTACAGTTGTAGAAGAGAGGACTGGGCTGCAAGGGCTGCCGGGTCCGGAACTGCTGGGGCCGAACCTCCTGTTGCTGGAGTGACTGAGATTGCTGATGGAGTGAGCCTGTAACCTGGGTGATGGGGACGTGGCCAGGGAGAGTAAGTTAAAAGGGGTTGCGAGGGAACGTAAGGGGGCTTCCTGTCAGAACGCTGAGCAGGTGCGGACTGTGGCTGCAGTGAGAGGAGCGATAGGCCGCAGCATGAGAGACTCACCCATATCGGCAGGTGCGCAGGGGAACAAACGACAGAGCATCGCAGCATGAACGTCCAGGTGTTGGCTGACACACAGAGAGGGGCACGACGGGCAGAGCATTGCAGCACAGCTATTCAGGTGACGGTCACTGTTCAGAGAGACACGTGCCAAGTGGAACCTTGCGGAGAGCTATACCATTTTGCTCCACAGTTAAATGGACTAGGGGCTCAGTAGGCAAAACCGGAGACCGTCCACTGCCGCCAGAAGCAGGACCATGTGTTGGGCGGGGATGCCTGAAGATTCTACACCGACCTCAGCATTCTACTACCCACTGGACCTTCAGAGTGTGATGGGCTGCGGAGCCACGATAAGTGAATCTGTTAACAAAAGACTATCTCGTGAAACAACCGTTATACAGTTCAGTTTTTTGCATCCTTTTTCCCTGCTATCTCCCTGCAAGGAGTTCATTGCTGTTGAACAATGAAATATAGTTAATCTCTTCTCTGCAGCATTTGTGTTACTGCATCCCAGCACCTGCATATTGCACAGTCATGGCCAAAAATATTGTGACTGGCACAGTTTTAGTTTTACATAAAGTTTGCTGCTTTAGTTTTTATATCTGGATGTATGATTGTTCAGGGAAGAAAAGGTGAACGCTACCATGAGTTTAGTATCCTGCCAACAGTAAAGCATCCTAAAACCATTCATGTGTGGGGTTGATTTTCATCCATGGATTGAGCTGGCTCACAATTTTGCCTAAGAACAACTGCCGTGAATAAAAAACAACTTCTCCCATCAATCCTGAAGCAATTTGGTGAAAAACAATGTTTTTTCCTGTATGATAGAGACCATGTCACAAGGTAAAAGAAATAAGTAAATGGCTTGGGTACAAAACATTGAAATTTTAGGTCCATGGACAGGACACTCCCTAGCTCTTAATCCTATTGACAACTGTCACGATCCCACCTGGTACCACCGATATGTCACGGACCGAGGGATGTGACCTTTGGCTGCACACGGCTATCACAGGCACAGGGGGAGGTTTATCTTAGTTATCCCACTGCTGGCACCATGTGATAAAAACAGCAAGCTAGTCTTGCCCTAACAATTTACCACAGGGGGTTTATTTTGGTTATCCCACCACTGCCACAATATGTTACAAGCTGTCGGGATTTATGGCTATCCCACTTTCCCAGTTCCACTTTGGAACTTGCAGCTCTCCGGGCCCCCTTACCCTCAGGTCAGTCAGGGAACTACAACTAGGATAATTGGTCGTCGAACGGGCTGCTTGCTGTGCAGTGGCTATTAGGCCCACTTGCAGTGAGAGAGTTATAAATGCTTTGGCCGCAGCCACACAATCAGCTTCTAAAACCCGCTCAGTCACTGCCAGTGCTACCTACCTAGCCAGAACACACTTCGCTGCCACCAGCTAATGATTCCTCTTACTAATATTTAAAATTAACAGAGGGGTTCGTAGCAAACCCGAATCAGTAGCGTAATTAGCTTACATGCACATGAATTCATCACAGAACAAGAAGGCAGAACTAATAAATTTTATAGTTTATTCCCAAAAGATGGGCAGTGTTTACAGAAGATAAAAAGGTTTTATGAAATGAGGCAATAAAATATGTACTATATGATTACAAATAAATGGGGTTTAAAAGCAGAGAGATACACTTACATATTGCTTAGATCATTTCAGGCAGAACCATGCTGGGGGTGGAGCCAGACATCATAGTTCATGGATGACGTCTTGTGGCACAGAGCTCCCAAGCAGCAACTAAATGGGGGGGCTCAGTTGCAGACTTATAAGTCTGGGCTTGTGACATCACCAAAAGGGGCTGGCTGGTGATGGTCCTCCCCTTTCTCAAAGTACATATTTGGGTCCTGAAAACTTATAACCATCATATCTGGGCTTGAGAACCTAGCAGAATATCGGCAGAACCATCATTCATCTTATATTGAAATTAGCTTTGTAATGACATCAAACTCTAGCTGTTTATTCCGCTCTGTTCAGGAGAACTCCATTTCTCGGATTCTGTTGATGCTAGAATTTAGCAAGAACCACTGTAGTGAAGCCCAATTGGCGCACATTTCCAATATGTAGTTTTCATATTTCTGTCACGGATGGGTTCCGAGGTACAGACCCTTTAATACTTTCCACACTTATATCCACCACATGTTGAGAACAAAGGAAAATTCTCTCCTGGGTAAATAACATCCCTTGCAGTGAGGAGGGGAGGACAGGAAAAAGCGGGTGAAGGGTTACAGAGAGCGTGTGTGAAGCTTCAGATGCAGTCACAGAGCTGCAATGTGTGACAAGGGGGAAAGAAGAAGAGGGGGTCAACTGGCTCTGGGCTGCTATGAATAGAAGGGTCTGGAATGTTCCAGAAATAGGGATAATCAGGGGAATCTTATGTCATATTTTACATTACCATTACAACAGCTTATGGTCAATCCCCAAAAAAACAGATGGGCAAAAAATAAAACAGAAACTCCAAAAACTTATTAGGTATGAATGTGTTGCCATCAGTCAAGATTTGGCCCATAAGCTGATATCCAGCAAGTTGCATTAGTCTTAAAAATAAGAGTCAATGTGATAAATATTGAGTCTTTGCATAATCTTAATGCATTTGTCAATGAAAGTGTAAAAAACATATGAAATACTTATAACTGTACTTCACTAACCATGGAAACATCTGATTAAAATATCTAAATGCACTGAAGTAGAAAACTTTGTGAAAACAAAAATTTGTGTCAGTCTCAAAACTTTTGGTCACAATTGTAGGCATAGATTTTCTCGGAGTTGTTGGGGACTCCCTATGACATACCATATTTTTCAGACAATAAGACGCACATTTTTCCTTCAAAATTCTAGAGGAAAGTGGTGGGTTCATCTTAGTCCGGATGTACCTATAGAAGTGAACCTGTCATCAAGATTTTGCTAAGTAAACTACAGACACTGTCAGGTGGTGCTGTTACCCTGATTAAAATGATACTCGGGTTGAAGAAATTCATTTTGTGGTTGTTGTCTAACCTTTGTTTTCATTTTTCAGTTAATGAGATTCTCGTGCTTTGTGGCGTGCCTGTGGGTGACGTTTTATTTGGTGCTCTCTGGTCTCATCTTCATTATTGTGGCTTAACTGACTGATCACTGACCCTTCAGTGACCTGCCCCTTATTTTAAATATTGCAGTTTATAGTGTGGGCTTTGAAAGAAAAAGTTATCTCCAGCAAAATGGCGGCGGTGGTGCCTGCGCAGTAGCATCTATTACTTGTCGGTATGCCCTGGCACCATTTTGCTGGAGATAATTTTTTTTATTCCTCCAGAAAAATGGCTCCAAAGGCAACGCCTGTTCAGTAGCATCTATAGACAAGTAATACTGTAAATCTACGCAAGCGTCACTCACCAGCAGATCCCCCCCTATAACAGGGCATCATGACCACATTTTTTGCTTCAATTTTTTTTCTATTTTCCTCCTCTAAAACCTAGGTGCGTCTTATGGTCCGCTGCAACTTATAGTCTGAAAAATACCATATGTAGTAGAAAATTGGTTGCAGATCTGAGACAGCACAATCGAAATAATACTATAGACATATCACTTGCATACTTGAAACAAGAATATTGCTAGTTGTATAAGGTATGATTCACTGTCATAAGAACAGGTTTTGCATTGTAAATATACAGTATTATGAAATCTTGGCAATTTTGTTTGTGACTATCTATATCAAAATCTTGAAAACTGCTATTTTTAGCCAGCAAACTAGGCTAGTATTTTCTCGTCTTTGAGCCAATTTGCTTGCTTTGCTGTATACAGTGGGGCAGAAAGAGCAGGGTCATCACATTATAATGAGAGGACAGGATTTACTGTACCTCTGGGACCTAGATAAGGCAGAATAGTGGCAGCATAGCAATTCAAGGTTTTAATTGCATGTTCTCTGTCATTTTTTGATATTTGGAAATAAACTCTACTCTATCACTTCTTCATGACTGTAATCTTCAATGACATTTCTATGCCCACTAACTTCATAGCATTTTAAGAATAAAGCATGTAGACCCTACTGTACTTACTGTACAGCCAATACAAGGAGATAAATATGTACATTCAATATAGCAAAATAACATTAATGTATTAAAATCAACCTTCTAATTGATAAGACTAACTTTCCAAGCATGAAAAATGTCGTTAAATCTTCAGCTGCTCAGTCCTTTTATCTGATTATAAAAAACATTGATAAATCTTTGTCATCACATTTCTTCATAATGTTTCGTCTATGTGTGGCCACATAAATGTCCAAGACAGCAAAAACTGCAAAGCATTAGTTAAAGTAATATTAATAAAGTCAATGCAATTGTCTGATAAATTTTCAAAGCATTTAGGCTGTGCTCCCACATAAGCTTTTTTTCGCGTTTTTAAGTGTTTTTCCTGGCAAAAACGCTTCAAAAACGCACACAAGAAGCATCCCATTCTTTTTACTGAATTCCACAATTTTTGCGCACGTGATGTGTTTTTTTCGCAGAAAAAAATGCAGCATGTTCATTAATTTTGCAGAAAAAAATGCATTTCCAGCTATATTCTATGAGCTTTCAATACTGTTGACCACCATCTCCTACTCTGTATGCTCCAGTCACTAGGTATTAAGGACACTGCTCTCTCCTGGTTCTCTTCCTAACTTTCTGACCGCTCCTTCAGTGTTTTGTTCTCTGGCTCCACTTCATCTCCTCTTCCTCTTGCTGTCGGGGTACCTCAGGGCTCAGTCCTTGGCCCCCTTCTCTTCTCTCTCTACACAGCCCCAATTGGACAGACCATCAGCAGATTTGGCTTTCGGTACCGTCTTTATGCTGATGACACACAACTATATACGTCTTCCCCCGACCTTACCCTCTCTGTACTACAGAACACCAGTGACTGTCTGTCCGCAGTCTCCAATATCATGTCCAATCTCTATCTGAAGCTCAACCTCTCCAAAACTGAACTTCTTTTGCTCCCGCCGTCTACTAACCTCCCTAAATCTGACATTTCTCTCTCCGTGGGAGGTGCCACAATAACACCCTGGCAGCAGGGGCGCTGTCTGGGTGTTATGTTTGACATCAATCTCTCCTTCAATCCCATATACAATCTCTTGCCCACTCTTGCCGCTTACACCTAAAGAACATCTCTAGAATCCACCCTTTTCTCACCATAGAAACAACAAAAACCCTCACTGTAGCACTGATCCACTCCCACCTGGATTACTGCAACGCTCTATTAATTGACCTCCCCGTCACTCGACTATCCCCTCTCCAGTCCATACTTAATGCAGCGGCCAGGATCGTCCATCTGGCTAATCGGTACTCGGATGTGTCCGCTCTTCGTCAGTCATTACACTGGCTGCCCATTCATTATAGGATCCAATTCAAAGTAGTTGTTCTCACCCACCAAGCTCTCCATGGTGCGGCACCCCCCTACATCTCCTCCCTCATTTCTGTCTATCGGCCTCGCCGATCGCTGCGCTCTGCAAACGACTTTCGACTAACCTCTGCACTAATCCGTACCTCCCACTCCCGAATCCACGACTTCTTCCGTGCGGCTCCTATCCTCTGGAATGCTCTACCCCAAGAAATTAGGACTAACCACAATTTGCATAGTTTTAGGCGCTCCCTCAAAACACATTTGTTCAGAGCGGCTTATCACGTTCACTAATCAAAGTCATTCTCTGTGTAAGTGTGCATGTGTAGCCCATTCACTATCTCCATCCATCCTTCACTCCCTCAAGATGGCTGGACCTTCATTGTAAATACGCCATCGTAAATACACACCTGTACTTTGTATCTCCCCCACCTCATTGGAGATTGTAAACTCTCACGAGCAGGGTCATCTTATTTTGTCTTATTTTGCTTTAATTATTGTATTAATGTTGCTACTTATGACTTGTGTTTTGAAACTGTTAAACAGTAAAGTGCTGTGGAATATGTTGGCGCTATATAAATAAAGATTATTATTATTATTATGAGCATGTGGATGCTCCTGTAAAAAACGCTTAAAAGACACGCGCAAAAAACGTGCATTTTTCCTGGAAAGGAGTCCGTTTTTTTCTGCATATGTGGGTACATATTACATTTTGCATGCACATTAATTTACTTTTTCTGCTCAGACCCAGTTTCTCATATGTGGGTACATAGTCTTAAAGTTCATCATGTAGCACTACAGCAACCCAACGTAAGCAACAACCAAATGGAATAATAATGTTGATCTTGAAGTAACGTTAATGAGAATGTTTCAGCTAGAGAAATTTGCTCCCCTTCTTTCCAGAGCTAGAGTATAACTTATTTATTTTACCGTCAAGTTGGTCTCGTGAGGGCTTGTTTTTTGTGGGACGAGTTGAGGGCTCAGCGCTGCAGCACGCATCAAAGGGAGGTAGATGACCTTGCACGTACCTATATGTCCAAGGTCGTAAAGGAGATAATAGTCAGTGTAAGGGTAATCTTCAAAAATAGCGAAAACTGAAGTTATATTCTATAGAATCATAGAATCATAGAATCATAGAGTTGGAAGGGACCTCCTGGGCCATCTGGTCCAACCCCCTGCTAAAAGCAGGATTCGCTAAATCATCCCAGTCAGATGTCTGTCCAGCCTCTGTTTGAAGACTACCATTGAAGGAGAACTCACCACTTCTCGTGGCAGCCTGTTCCACTCATTGATCACTCTAACTGTCAAAAAGTTTTTTCTAATATCTAATCTGTGTCTCCTCCCATTCAGTTTCATCCCATTGCTCCTAGTCTTTCCTTGTGCAAATGAGAATAAAGTTGAGCCTTCTACAATGTGACAGCCCTTTAGATATTTGTAGACAGCTATTAAGTCTCCTCTCAGTCTTCTCTTTTGCAAACTAAACATTCCCAAATCCTGCAACCTTTCCTCATAAGACAGGGTTTGCAGACCGGTCACCATTCTGGTCGCTCTTTTCTGAACTTGCTCCAGTTTGATGATGTCTTTTTTAAAATGTGGTGCCCAAAACTGGACACAATATTCCAGATGAGGTCTGACCAAAGAGGAGTAGAGGGAAATAATGACTTCACGTGATCTAGACTGTATGCTTCTGTTAATACATCCTAGAATTGCATTTGCCTTTTTTGCTGCTGCATCACACTGTTGACTCATATTCAGTCTGTGATCTATTAGTATACCCAAGTCTTTTTCACATGTGCTGTCACTTAGCTCTATTCCTCCCATTCTATATATGCTTTTTTCATTTTTATTGCCCAGATGTAGTACTTTGCATTTCTCCCTATTAAAAACCATTCTGTTAGTTGCTGCCCACTTCTCCAGTTTATTTAAATCTTTTTGAATCCTCTCTCTCTCTTCTCTATTATTAGCTATCCCTCCTAGCTTTGCGTCATCAGCAAATTTAATCAGTTTACCCTCAATTCCTTCATCTAAATCGTTGATAAAGATGTTGAACAATACAGGGCCCAGGACAGAGCCCTGTGGTACCCCACTTGAGACATTCTTCCAACTGGATGTGCAGCCATTTACGACCACTCTTTGGGTCCGATCACTAAGCCAGTTATGAATCCACCTAACAGTTGCCTTGTCCATTCCATACTTAGTCATTTTTTCAATAAGGATTGTATGAGAGACTTTGTCAAATGCTTTGCTGAAGTCAAGATATACTATATCTACAGCATTTCCTTGATCCACCCAATCAGTGATACCGTCATAGAAGGAAATTAAGTTAGTCTGACATGACTTATTAGTTACAAACCCATGCTGACTCTGTTTAATCACTTCATTCTTATCCAGGTATTGACATACATGTTGTTTAATAATTTGTTCAAAGATCTTTCCTGGTATAGAAGTCAGACTCACCGGCCTATAGTTGCCTGGGTCCACCTTCTTCCCCTTTTTGAAGATAGGAACAACATTTGCTCTTCTCCAGTCTTCTGGCACTTCTCCTGTTCTCCAAGAATTTTCAAAGATTATGGAGAGGGGTTCAAAAATTTCTTCTGCTATCTCCTTCAGTACTCTGGGGTGTAATTCATCTGGTCCTGGAGACTTGAATTCATTTAGGTTAGCTAAGTGTTTCCTCACTATCTTTCTGTTTATAGATATCCTGGATTCTTCTATTCCCTTAATAGGACAGTGAATAACAGTTGATGTTACATTTCCTTTCTGAGAGAAAACAGATGCAAAATAGGAATTTAAAAGTTCAGCCTTCTCAACATCCTGTCTTACCATTTCATCATTTTCATCCTGTAAAAATCCTATAGCATCTTTGACTTTTCTTTTACTTTTGACATATCCCCAAAATCCTTTATTATTGCATTTGACATCTCTTGCAAGCCTCAATTCATTTTCAGCTTTAGATAATCTGATTTGTGCCCTGCAGGTTCTGCAGACAGCATTATATTCTTCTTTAGATATGCCTCCCTCTTTCCATTTTATAAACATTTTTTTCTTCCTTTTTAGCATGTGCTTAAGTTCTGTGTTCATCCATCCTGGTTTCCTTAAATGCTTCCTATTCTTCCCTCTTTTCGGAATTGTTAACAACTGTGCTTTGAGAATTTCATTTTTCAAGATTTCCCATCCTTCCTGGACATTTTTGTCTTTAAGGATATCCAGCCATTGGATCCCTCCAATTCTCTTTCTGAATCCCTTAAAATCTGCCTTTCTGAAATCTAACCTTGACGTCTGAGTCTTCACAGGTCTTCAACCTCTAGTTATTAAAAATTCTAAAATAGCATGGTCGCTACCTCCTAGGGTCCCAGCCACTTTTACCTCCTCAACCATTTCCTCCCTGTTTATAAGGATTAGATCCAAGGTAGCAGTTCCCCTTGTTTTCTCCCTTACCTTTTGGAAGATAAAGTTGTCAGCAAGAGAGGATAAGAATTTCCTTGACCTGTTAGTTTTGCCTGAGAGAGATTCCCAACAAATGTCTGGATAGTTGAAATCTCCCATGACAACTATGTCATATTTTTTGGAGAACTTGGCCATTTGATGCATAAAGAGTTCATCCATATCTTCAGCTTGCACAGGCGGTCTGTAGTAAATGCCTACAATGGTGTCCTTTCCATTGTTCTGACCTTGTATTCTTACCCAAACAGTTTCCACAGAACTCCCAGTCTCTGAAGCTTCAATCTCTGTGCAGATATACGCATTTCTAACATACAATGCGACACCTCCTCCTCGTTTATCAAGTCTGTTTCTTGCAAATAAGTTGTATCCTTCTAGTCTTGTATTCCAATCATGTGTATTGTCCCACCAAGTTTCAGTGATTCCAATGACATCATATTTCTTTTCCTGTGTTAGTAGTTCCAATTCTCCTTGTTTGTTGCCCATGCTTTGTGCATTAGTATAGAAACATTTTATTTTGTGATTGGTTTCTCTTTCTCCAATATTTTTATTAATTAGAATCTTTCGTCTTTGTTCTTCCTTTCCACTTCTGATAGCAGAATTCTCAATAGCATTTGTCAGGTGTATGGCTTTTTCTGGTCTTTTGCTTCCCTTCCCATGTTGTTCTAGTTTAAAGCTCTCCTTACAAGTGTAGCAAGGCGACTTCCAAATACATGCTTTCCAGTCTTCGTAAGGTGCACCCCATCTCTAGCAAGTAGTCCATCGTATAAGTAGTTCACTCCGTGATCCAGAAATCCAAATTGTTGCTGACGGCACCATCGACGTAACCAGTTGTTCACTTGCAGAATCTTATTCCACCTCCTTGTTCCATGGCCATCCACTGGGAGGATGGAAGAGAAGACCACCTGCGCTCCCAGTTCTTTCACTTTCTTGCCTAAGTCTTCAAAGTCTCTGCAGATGGTTTCCAGGTCGTTTCTTGCGGTGTCATTTGTCCCCACATGTAGTAGCAGGAATGGATAGTCATCTGTAGGTCTGAAGAGTCCTGATATCCTGTCAGACACATCTTTAATTTTTGCACCTGGAAGACAGCACATTTCTCTTGAAGTTATATCCGGTCTGCAGATAGCGGCCTCTGTTCCTCTCAACAGGGAATCCCCCATGACCACCACTCTCCGTTTCTTCTTCACAACATTTTTCTTTCTCCATCCAGGAGGACTCTGAAGGCGTACAAGGTTGCTGTTTGTTGGCAAAGTCTTATCCTGATGTATTTCTTCATCGTTTTCCTGCGGGAGAGCCTGGTACTGGTTTCTGACCAGTATGGGTGCTGACTGCCTCCTGGTCCTCCTGCTTCTCTGGGTCACATGTCTCCATTCCTCTGTTTCTTCAGGTGCACTTCGAATCTCTTCTCTTTCTGTAACATGAAGAGATAATTCTGCTCTATCCAAGAACTCTTCACCTTCCTTAATGATCTTCAACGTAGCTAACCTCTCTTCGAGATTTTGCAACTTTTCCTCCAACAGGGACACAAGCTTGCATTTGTGGCATGTGAAGTTTGGCTTTTCCACTGGTAAATCTGTGAACATGTAGCAAGAAATGCAGCTCACCAAATGGCTCCTGGCCTCTTCCATCTTGAGATTTCTTAAAAACGCTGAAAGATGAGCGAAAATTCGCGCGCGCGGTTTTTCCGATTTCCACTTTTCAGCTGCAACTGATAAACTGATTAAATTGAGGGTAAACTGATTAAATTTGCTGATGACACAAAGCTAGGAGGGATAGCTAATACTAGAGAGGAGAGAGAGATGATTCAAAAAGATTTAAATAAACTGGAGAAGTGGGCAGCAACTAACAGAATGGTTTTTAACAGGGAGAAATGCAAAGTACTACATCTGGGCAATAAAAATGAAAAAAGCATATATAGAATGGGAGGAATAGGGCTAAGTGACAGCACATGTGAAAAAGACTTGGGTATACTAATAGATCACAGACTGAATATGAGTCAACAGTGTGATGAAGCAGCAAAAAAGGCAAATGCAATTCTAGGATGTATTAACAGAAGCATACAGTCTAGATCACGTGAAGTCATTATTTCCCTCTACTCCTCTTTGGTCAGACCTCATCTGGAATATTGTGTCCAGTTTTGGGCACCACATTTTAAAAAAGACATCAACAAACTGGAGCAAGTTCAGAAAAGAGCGACCAGAATGGTGACTGGTCTGCAAACCCTGTCTTATGAGGAAAGGTTGCAGGATTTGGGAATGTTTAGTTTGCAAAAGAGAAGACTGAGAGGAGACTTAATAGCTGTCTACAAATATCTAAAGGGCTGTCACATTGTAGAAGGATCAACTTTATTCTCATTTGCACAAGGAAAGACTAGAAGCAATGGGATGAAACTGAATGGGAAGAGACACAGATTAGATATTAGAAAAAACTTTTTGACAGTTAGAGTGATCAATGAGTGGAACAGGCTGCCACGAGAAGTGGTGAGTTCTCCTTCAATGGAAGTCTTCAAACAGAGGCTGGACAGACATCTGACTGGGATGATTTAGCGAATCCTGCTCTGAGCAGGGGGTTGGACCAGATGGCCCAGGAGGTCCCTTCCAACTCTACGATTCTATGATTCTATGATTCTATGATTCTAACCCAGTGATCGTTGAGCTCGCGGAGACTCTTCACTTATCCCAGAAGGCACTGGGAATATGCAAATGATCTCCTCAAGACTCTTCCCCTGGTTTTCCGATTTCCTCTTTTCAGCTGCAACGGCCAAAACCCAGTGATCGTTGAACTCGCGGAGACTCTTCACTTATCCCAGAAGGCACTGGGAATATGCAAATGATCTCCTCAAGACTCTTCCCCTGGTTTTCCGATTTCCTCTTTTCAGCTGCAACGGCCAAAACCCAGTGATCGTTGAGCTCGCGGAGACTCTTCACTTATCCCAGAAGGCACTGGGAATATGCAAATGATCTCCTCAAGACTCTTCCCCTGGTTTTCCGATTTCCTCTTTTCAGCTGCAACGGCCAAAACCCAGTGATCGTTGAGCTCGCGGAGACTCTTCACTTATCCCAGAAGGCACTGGGAATATGCAAATGATCTCCTCAAGACTCTTCCCCTTCTCTCTATTGTCACTCATTTCCTCTCATTATGGTGGTGCAGGTACAGTTGCAATCACAGGTCACTACACAGTGATTGTGGCTGTAATGATCGGGAACTATAACAGCTCCCTACAGTGATGACTGGAAGCAAGTGGTAGGGAGAATGAAACTTCATTTTTGCCTTGTAGCCATGTTTCCAGTAAGCCAGCTATACCCAGCTTAAATGCTATTAATCTGCATATTTCTCATAGCTGCTGGTTAATAACATTTCTTGAGGTAACAGGTTCCCTTTCATTTGTGATTGGAATGCCAATACTGTTTTTGAGCCTGATCAATGAGTTGGCATTTATCTAAAAAAATATTTTAACATTAACCATAGAAGCAGGTGGAAAGGAAGAGCAATTTTAAATACCCTCCATTGTAAGATGTTTGGATACCTGTAAGGTGACGTTCACACGGTCAGTATTTGGTCAGTATTTTACCTCAGTATTTGTAAGCCACAACCAGGAGTGGGTAGAAACACGTCACCGCTTCTGCATTTTTTACCCACTCCTGGTTTTGGCTTACACTTACTGAGGTAAATATCTCACCAAATACTCAAGGTGTCCATATGGCCTAAATGTTCCTACAATAGACATACACATTGTGCACAAAATGAATCAGATTCTTCCAATAGTATTAAGCTGGAGTCACACATAGCGACTCACCAGCGATCCCGACAATGATATCAACGTGTAAGGATTGCTGGTGAGTCGCTATGTGATCGCTGGTGAGCTGTCACACAGACAGCTTCATCGCGATCAGCACAGCAACGCCAAGCACGCGGCGTCGCTGTGTTCGTTAGTTACCAGCGCGCTGATGCAGGGAGCCGGTAACTAACGTACACATTGGGTATCCAAGGGAGTGCATTCCTTAGATACCCGATGTGTATGTTAGTTACCAGCTCCCTGCATAAGCGCGCTGGTAACTAACGTACACATCGGGTATCTAAGGGACGCACGTCCCTTGGATACCCAATGTGTACGTTAGTTACCAGCAGATCGCTGGTCTCCCACCTGTCACACGCAGCGATGCGTGCTGGCCAGCGGGAGACCAGCGACAAAAGAAATGTCCAGCGGTTTCCTACAGCGATCAGCGATACCGGCAGGGGGGCCGGTCGCTGATCACTGTCACACACAGCGATCTCGCTGGTGAGATCGCTGTTGTGTCACAAAACTTGTGACTCAGCAGCGATCTCGCTAGTGAGATCGCTATGTGTGACGGGGCCCTTAAACTCTTTTTGTGGCAAAAATTATAAATCCCTCACAAGAACTGCTACTGTATGGAGAAGCGTGCTCCTGATACATTTACATGCGTCTCTCAGTAACAGAATAGCTAAAGGTGAATTGCTTGCTTTCCCAAGTTAGGCATCATGGCTACAGTTCAAAGAAGAACATGGTTTGAAATTTGCATCTGTGGTACAAACCCACATTGTGTGGTGGCTTGTGTACCTCTGAGTGCCACAGTATTCTCATTGTAATATTTGATGTAGTGCCAAATGCCACATTTTGATTTATCATAGATTCTCATGTAATCTGCCACAAAAAAAAATTCATTGCAAAAATTGGAGTGACCCTAATTTATAGAATGAACCCATTAAATATCATGAGAGGTGTGTTTGTGATCAGAATAACATGTATACAAATTTATGTAAACCTAACTAAAAAGGAAAAAAGTAGACCCATTTTTTTAAAATCTTGCCTTGTTATTGTCTCTGATAGTATTCCTTTTCTCCTAAACACAGTATGTCTTAATGTTGGCAGCGGATAAGATTAATAGATCAGGAATAAATCATTTGTCTGTCTCTATCTGTGCAGCATCTACAGCAGGCTGCTTCTTCTCTCATACACAGACACAGGAAAAACAGGAAACACAGTCACATGCTCTCCCTGTGTGAGCCTCTGGGAGTTTTTTTTGTTCTAACTTTATAAACAGCATACAAATCTAGCAACTAAACACTCATAGACAGGAATGGAGTTATTGCACCAAACATTTTCCAACACTTAAATATAAAGCATCTTTATGTGACGTTTTATGACAAAATTAGACATGCAAGTCTTGATTTTGCCAAGACAATCCCTATATTATGAAAAGGGGTAAGGGTTCAGCAAAGTATCTCCAAAAAAAATAAAAACTCTTTTGGCGTGTTCCTGTGGGATGAGTCTTAAATGCCATTCATTTTGTATTTTAAATGTATTTTACAGTATCAAATACAGTTCACTGCTTTAGCTGAATATGTCCATATATCCTTCCTACTGATGCATCCATTTTTATCCTATTAAACCTGACCCATTGAAACCGGTAAGTTGAACTAAACAGCCAATAAATCTCACAGTTACAGTAGGTCACATATAATGTTAATCAGATTATTAAAAGGATCTGTTCACATCATATGAAAGCAATAAACTGAGAGAATTCCCCCCGACATGCCTTGGATGCATGTTGCTTAATTGCAATACAATGGCATACAAAAACTATTGACTATAATGTAAAAAAATGTATATGACGTCAAACGTTAAAATTTTAAGGCAGTGGCCTCTCTGTATAGAAAAGTACAGTCAGCACTTTATTGCATATAAAAGGTATAATTAAGCAAACTACCCCAACACAGATAAAAATGACACTCTTTTGGCCTTAGTCTGGTGAATGGGGCATATGGCTCTATTTGCTTCATGTACCAGGAGCTTTCCTGTCGGATACATCAAACATGGTCACATAAGGTGATTAGAACCAGGCCTAATACTACATGGTATGCTGGTTTTGGAAGAATTGTAGTGAGTGATTACTCTTTTGTGTCTACAGTAATCTCGATCACTAGTAATAAAATGTTTTTCATGAAAGGTCTGAGCTGTGTTATGTTAATTAACAGATTCATTACATTTGCTATACTGATAATTATAATTTATTTCATACTATTGTGTTTAAACTCATTTTATCCCTATTATTTTTTTCTGACTATTAGTACAAAGATACATACAATAATGTGTGTTTTTCACATTAAATATGAGATATTTAAGAAATCTTTTAATTTGTCAATGGAAACCAATGTCAGGTTATAACAAACACTATTGTAAATGATGAAGTGCTCTTATGAATTTCTGTGTGTATACTAGGCACAATGGGCATCCGAAGAGGCACGTGTTCCACACAATTAGTTTTAATTAAAGCAGAATGCTGACTCAAACATCAAATGTTCCAGCAGAATGAGAAATAAAGGGAAAAAAAATAATTGAAACTGTGTGCATCTGTACATCAGTAATGTTTTCTTCAGCTGTCACAAGATAATGAGCTTTGACCTTGGTAATTTAGTCTACAATAGCTTAAAATCTATGTTTCTTTTGACATTAGAATAAATTGACATTGTGAAGGTCACAGAGTGGTTATTATAATGGATGTTGTACCCAGCTTAAAGAGTATTTTTCACCCTTATGCCCTTTGCAAAAATTGCAATAATTTATTTGTTTTCTTACTTGCTTAATCTTTAGCATTTAACCATTTTGAGATTTAAGGACCAATTTGATAGTTTGAGTTCTGCCCTGTTTAAAGATGTACAAGTCAATCGGTGCTCATTGGTGATGATCGAGTACTAAAATGCCCAAGTGCTCGGTACTCAAATCGAATAGGTCGGACGCTTGGACAGGTTCGACTCGAGTAACGAGTATAATGGAAGTCAATGGGAAACTAGAGAATTTTTCCTGAAAACCCTACATAGAGGACCGGGGGGCAGGAAATTCACTGAAATTAATAAAAAAGAGGGCTCAAATGGAATGCAAACATCTTGGGGAAGAAGCCTGGATGAATCTCTGACTCCTTGGTTGGTGTCGGGGGAACAATGTTGTCACAGTATTATGCAAATTTTACAGACTGACAATAAATCTTACAAAAGCCAAAGATAAAATGGATTGTACAGGAAAAAATGTTAGGAAACATTCTTTCCTGTATAATAACTAGTATATAAGGCAAAAAGAAAAAGAAAAAAAAAGCCTCTTTCACTCCTTAATAGTCGGGCCCTCTCTAATTGTATTTCCCCATCCTCTATAGCTACAGCAGTTGACTTAGTAGAATAAGAAATAAAACTACACCCACTAGTAGTCACGATTAAATGTAATTTTAACATTTTACATGGTCAGACACCTCATGTTTAATTTATGAAGGGGGGACTCTAAAACTCACAAACCCTATTCAAACAATGTAAGAACAGCTAAAAATTAGAAGGAAGAGGGACTCTGATATGCCCTGTATTGGACATAAAAGATGGCCTCATACGCAATCTGTTAAAATTGTTAGGTAGCAGGACTCATAGACTCATAAAGCATGTGCACTAAATGCAAGAGCTGCCAAAAATTAGAAGAAGGAAATGCAATACACCCTGGAAGACAAACATTTTAAATCAGTGCCGCATGATGACCCTCTAAAAATTTAAAGAGAGTGTCGCATAATGACTTTCTAAATTTTGAAGAGAGTAGCGCATGATGACCAATTAACACTTTGGAGAGAGTGACACATAATAATGGGAAGTGCCTCATAATGTAGATATATATATATATGTATATATATATATATATAGTGACAAAGTCACTGGTAGAGTGCTGGAGGGGAGATATGTTTTAATACGCCTGATGGCGTCAGTGATATAAAACCCAGAGTTTTTCCTCCAGCACACTAAGTGTTACGAGGGTTAAGCTAAGTTGCATAATGGGTTGGGTTTTATCTGGACATCCATAGAGTGGATGGGAGGATGTCCACCTTACCTCCACCTGCAGAGTGAGCACTGCCATGTGCTGACAGGACCTTTTACAATAGAATGCCCAGTCAATTGCTGAAAAACATGTTCAGCCATGAAGGAGGAATGAACAATGAACCTTAGCCAGTGGATGTAGAAAAATACAATAGATTGGTAGCATCATTCCCCCACACATAGGACTGGACATTTCCCTCTTGTGCTGGACTTAAAAATCCCAACACACACATGATCCCACAATTAGTGCAAATAAGGTGAGGGCACAGTTGACCTATCAATATATGTCTGTCCATCGCTCATCTCTTTGGCACACATTTACCCCTGACCACCACTGCAGCCTCTGAAGGGCAGACATATATTGATCGGTCGACTGCCCTCACCTAAGGGTACCGTTACACCTAGCGATGCACCAGCGATCCTGACTTGCGATATGACGCTGTCAGGATCGCTGGTACATCGCTAGGTGGTCGCTAGTGAGCTGCCACACAGGCAGATCTCACTAGCGACATCGCTGGGGATGGGGATCGCTACTTACCTGTCAGACGAGGCGATCCTGCGTCCTCCCGCCCGGCTCCATGCGTCGCTCGTCGTCACAGCAGGAAGCGCCGCAGGAAGTGACCGACAAGAAATGGTCCAGCAGCTTCTCGCACGATCAGCGATATCCAGCGGGGGAGCCGGTCGGAGGTAAGTATCACATTCAGCGATATCGCTAGCAATATCGCTGCAACGTCACAAAATCGGTGACTTTACAGCGATATTGCTAGCGATATCGCAGTGTGTAACGGGGGTTTTATTTCCGCAGCAGGGACCCTCTATACGGAGCACATTAAGCCCCTGTGGCACCAGGACTGTAATCCTATTATAGGCACATTCTATGCCAGTACAAAGACTGCAACCCGATAAGGTCTACTATATGCTATCTTGCTACAGTTATATCTATTTTCTACACGTGAATTCTGATAGGAGCAACCCCTTTACCGAACTTCATAAACATTTTGAGAAGCCCATTACTCCAATCCTGTGTATACAATTTTACACCTTAATCCTTCTGTGACAAGCAATTGGACTGATGAAGGTCTAGATAAGACCGAAACATTTACAGTCTGCAACAATAAAAAATACTTTTGCAATGACATACTAAGTTGAGTGTCAAGTTCTTTATTTTATTGTTCATTTTCAGTGAGAGCCGCATGATGATCCTATGAAGATTTTGAATGAGGACCACTTGATTACCTTATAAAGATTTTGGGTGACTCTGTTGACTCTATAATGTTTTTAAGTGAAAGCCACCTGTTGACCTTATAAAGATTTTGAGGGAGACTCGCCTGATGACCATGCTGATATGGTGGAGTAGAAGGTGAAGAAGACAAGAAAAAGAAGAAACCATGAACCATATACACTTTTTGGGTGGGACGGGGTGCACGGGAATAAACCAGAAAAAAGGTTACATTTCAATTGGTTTTATGCTCTGCTGCTGTCATCCAGTGGGGTTGAGAAGTCTGGACCAATCAAGGCCTTGATTATTTTGATAAGAGTCAGCTTGTCAGCATTTTCAGTTGACACACAGCTGTGTCTATCAGATATTATGTTCCCAGCGGCACTAAAAGACCTCTGTGACAAAATGGCAGGGCAGGCCAGCACCTCCAAAGCATATATGGTAAGTTCATGCCACGTGTCCAGCTTGGATAGCTAATAGTTCTACGGTACAAAAGAATCACAGAGTACACTTTTACCATTGGCTAGATACTCATGTACCATCTTCAAAAACTTTTTCCTACTTGTCAGACTACCCCATGCATCAGGGTATGGATGTTGAGAGGGTCTAATGAAACTGTCACAAACCTTTGATAGTGTTCCCCTCTGTTTGACCTAGTGTGAGTCTCTCCCAACTATCCTCCTTGGTTGACCAAGAAACTGATGCCAGCGTTGTCAGATGGGAATTTTTTTATTAATTGTCCAACTAAGGCCTACTTGTATTGCACCATTTTACTAGCCCTCTCAGTCGCCGGAAGAAGAGATGGAAAGTTCTCCTTGTAGCGTGGGTCAAGAAGGGTGAACAATCAGTAATCAGTGTTGGCCAAAATGCATTAAATGCAAAAGTCATGGGAAAGGCAGCGGGGCATAAAGTTAGTCATGTGTGCCAGACTCCAAATAGGCAAGACATCCCTGTCCCCACCAGGAGGATTATTCTCCATCTTCTCCTCCTCTTCTCCTCCTGCTCTTCCTCTACAGCCCATCCACGCTATATAGATGGGATGAAGCTGATGTGGGTATTTTTCTCTGTAGCAAAGGCAACCATATTCTTTTCCAACTCCTCCTTCTCCTCCCTCTCATTATCGCCCAATTCTTGCAGAGAAGATGAGATGAGGCTGGGTTGGGTAGTATCAACCTGTCTACTTTCTTAATCCATCTACATCTGGTCCACTAGCAAAGATTATTTTTTAATTGTGAGCAGTGAGTTTGAGTGGACACAGAAGCGGGATGGTTACACTGATTATGGCATCACACACCAGTCATTGAACTGGCATTTGTAAGCGCTGCTGCAGCACTGGCAAGACCAGCAGCAGCTGTAGCTGACTTGCGGAAATGGGCACACAAGCAGAGTACTTTCACAAGTAGCTTGTTTAACTCTAGTTAGGCTTTCAGAAACTGTTGAACCACTAAGTTGAGCACATGGGTCAGGCATGATACATGTGCGAGCTTGCATGCTTGAGAGCCGCTACCAAGTTATGTCCATTATCACACACGATCATGCCCGGACGCAGGTTCAACTGCGAGAGCCACAGATCTATCTGGTATGTTATACCTTTCAACAACTTTGTGGCGGTGTGCTGTTTGTCATTCAAGAAAATTAGTTTCTCCAGAGCCTGTTACCGCTTCACCGAGGCAGTGCTGCGGTGCTTCCAGCTTGCAACGGATATGGATGACAATTCAAAGATGGAGGATAAGGAGGAAGAGGGGGTGTAGGAACTGGTGTAGGAGATGGAGGAAACCCTAATGGAACTAGGTCCTGCAATCCTTGGTGTTGGTAGCATGTGTGCCGTCCCAAGGTCCGACATAGTCCCGGCCTCCACTAGGTTAACCCAGTGTGAAATCAGAAAAATGTAGCATCCCTGGCCACAATAACTTGTCCACGTGTCAATAGTTAAGTTGACCTTCCCAGTAACTGCATTGTTCACTCAAGACACGGATGTTGTTATGGGACACATGCTGGTGTAAGGCAAGGATTGCCCACTGGTAAAAATATATGAAAAAAGGGAATTGGGGAATGAGAGAAGTCAGCTCATCATTTGCAGTCTCTTAACAAGAATGAGTTCCACGCACAGACTTGTTTGGTTGTGCAAGTTGCAAAGAATCAAGAAAAAAAGGTACTCCAGCGTACAGAAATATAGAACTTTGTCTTTAATGGAAAAATTCATAAAAACAGGCACAATGTGGACAACATATAGAACACAGAACGCTACCAACCGCCGAGTTTCGACACTCCGGTCTTAATCATGGTTAGTATAAGTTGTCAGACTGGAGGTTTAAAAACATTTGTGATGCAAACACAATGATTAAGACTGGAGTGTCGAAACGCGTCAGTTGGTAGCTCTCTGGGATCTATATGTTGTCCGCATTGTGCCTGCTTTAATTAATTTTTGCCATTAAAGACAAAGTTTTATATTTTTCAGTGCTGGAGTACCTTTTTTGCTCATTCTTTGGAACTGGCAAAAATAATGACGGCC
Organism: Dendrobates tinctorius; assembly: GCF_039654945.1. NCBI lineage: Eukaryota > Metazoa > Chordata > Amphibia > Anura > Dendrobatidae > Dendrobates > Dendrobates tinctorius. The sequence goes on along the minus strand of NW_027361741.1, from coordinate 18,345,309 downwards.
GGGGACAAAGTAACGAGGGACGACCACAGACATGAGGTTGTAAAAAACCTTAGAGTCCAGAAGCCTAAACGGAAACATTTTGAGGGCAAGCAGTCTGGAAATGTGCTGCTTATCTCTACAGTGTTCAAGCATATAATGTCTGGCTCCCAATGCACAAGAATTTAATGGCTGGTTCCCATCTTTTATACTGACTTTGATACCCCTCCTGATTGGCTGTACTAGACCATGCGATGTGATAGCTGAAGGGCTTTATCTCTGAGTCGATAGCAGCTTATGAAATGGTGTGAAGCATTTTTGTTCTGAGAGGGGTGAATCCTCACAAATCAAATCCAGGAGTTTTTCAGTTTGCGGGGAACCTACAAATTTCAGGAAATGTGGCTCAAAGTCAATCCTCCACAGATTGATCCTCTCAACTCAAAACCTCCGTAATCTAATACAAAATAGATGTTGTTCCTGACAGCCTTACTATGAATGCTGTGGTTGTTAAGCAGTAAATCCCTAGCAACTACTCTGACTGCCGACATCATTACCTGAAATAAAAGTTGGATTGAAACATTGCTAACATCGAAAATGGGGGTGATTACCATAGATTAACTACGTGATAGCAGTTAATGTATGCTCTTCCATTTTATTTTACTAAATAAATGCACAATCTGATTGGCAAATGTCCAAACCAATCACATGCCCCATTGATTTTTAGTTTAAAGGGGTTGCCCAGGCTGGGCACAAAAGTCTGAAGCCATGCTACGTGACTGCAGACTGCTGAATCGTGACAGCAAGCAGTATGCACATTTTCACAATTTTCCATTATTGCTGATGTGAAGGACAGTATGTGACTACATGAATGTGACTTGCTGTCACATACCAACTGGATGTGTTTGGCTTATCTCAGTTCACTCTAATTGAGAAAAGCAGTGTGTAAAGTGACATGTCGAGTGTAATATTGAGTGACTGCAGACTTTTGTTCCAAACCTGGACAACCCCATTAAAAAAGATCCTATTGAATTAAAATGAAAAAGCATATATACAGAACATACAGTACATATATATATATATATATACATATTAATTACACTAACAAATATTCAATCCTGCATTATCTTATTACTCTCAGCATCAGTTTTTATGTTAGAATTTTACAATATTCTCACATAAGGGGAGAAACTAATTAAACACAACTGGTAATAAATTATCATTTTACTGACACTCCTCCATTGTGAATTATCACAAGTATGATCAGAAGAGATTCTTTTGCTGTGAAACTTTGGCAGACACTTCCATCCTCTCAGTGTTGTTTCAGAATTATTCCTATGAGCATAGACCTGATTTACAAGTGTGAATCCATGTGTAAATGACTGTAGGAGGAATGGAAAAGCAAAAAGCTACTGTACAGTACAAACGCTTTTCCCAAGGCCACCCTTGTAGAAAGACATAAAAAGAAAGACACTGAGCAATTTTATTGCAGCAAGTACAATGATATACATTTTCATAAGGTCTCATAAATGTCCAAAACATGTAAATGACCTTCTGCCTTCAGTACCAACTGCGTCCCATACAGCCATCACATAATGCATGGATAGGAGAAATATGATCCTTAAACAATTATGATACTTTTAGGTTTAGCATTGTATGTGCAATCCTTATATTACTGATGATTACTTTTTGATGTCTGTTATTGCTAGAAAGTAATAAATTGATTTGATATAAATTTAATTCACTTTGAATTTTATATAATTCCCAGGTCCCGGTGAATATGAACACAATGTGTTTCGATTTATGTGAATACCCAAAACAATGCCCATTTTCATATCGCTCATCACAGAAGACTGCATCAGTCATCGAAGGCTCACATGACCTCAAGATCAACCACACGGGCTTTTCCATTGTAGCTACAGCATTAAATAGTATAGCGCAGCTAATCTGGGGGGATTGTGATAGCCTGAATAATAGTCGAGATGCAACGCAGCACCCATTTCATGTTGATATAGGACAGTAAAGCCCCCGTTACACACTGCGATATCGCTAGCAATATCGCTGTAAAGTCACCAATTTTGTGACGTTGCAGCGATATTGCTAGCGATATCGCTGCATGTGATACTTACCTCCGACCGGCTCCCCCGCTGGTTATCGCTGATCGCGCGAGAAGCTGCTGGACCATTCCTCGTCATCCACTTCCTACGGCGCTTCCTGTGGCGCCGACGAGCGACGCGTGGAGCCGGGCGGGAGGACGCAGGATCGGCGCGTCTGACAGGTAAGTAGCGATCCTCGTCCCCTGCGATGTTGCTGGTGAGATCTGCCTGAGTGGCAGCTCACTAGCGACCACCCAGCGATTCACCAGCGATCCTGACCGCGTCATATCGCTGGTCGGGATCGCTGGTGAGTCGCTAGGTGTAACGGTACCCTAAGAGGAAGTCAGAGTTCAGGGAACAAGAATAGTGATAACAAGGCTTAGTCCTAAAAACAATAGACAAATAGCCTAGACAGAAATGTATTTTACTAATGCATCACTGAAGAATATGTGTTGCAGCCTGAGAAAAATACAGAGATTCAAATGATAGGGGAAATAGATATAGGGGGCTAGCATTTTAGAGTAACACATCATTCTCCAATTCAAACAAGAGGAGTAAGGATTTTACTCACATGCTTAAAGGGGGTAATTGCTAACAGAGGCAACTACCCAGTTGTTGTACCTGGCATTGGTTAATGACCGCTCCTGCCAGAGATTCAGCTACTCCCTATCAACAGAGCATCAGTTGCTCTCCCTGTTGACAGGGCGGGACTACTGGTGTCATGTTGATTGACAGCTTACTCTCTGCTGCATAATTGGGGGTAGCCTGCTGTCAATCAACATGACACCAGTAGTCCCGCCCTGTCAACAGGAAGAGAAACTGTTGGCCAGTTGCCAGGGAGTAGCTGAATCTCTAGTAGGAATAGCCAATGATTGGGCCGGGTACAACAGGCAGATAGTTTTCTCCATTTGCAATTATGTGCCTTTTTTAAAGTCCCAAATATCCCCTTTAATAAACATGGCTCACACAAGAGGTCAAAAAGTGCTAGTATTGTATCATATGGTTCAACCATCATTATAATAAATAAATCTACTTGTGTAAGTCTGTATGAATTTATCATTAGATGGAATCAATATATGTACAAAGTGCTACTGAACCCAAGGAGCTTGTGGGAAACTGATACAATAGTCAAGATTCTGAGGAAAATTGTAGGAAAGGTGAAGGGAAAAAGTTAGATTTGTGTCGTAAATTGATAGGACTGCTTTAAAGGTGTTTTTAGGGCACCCTCAAAGCTGTGGAGACTGAGAATTGAAGTGTAAGCATTACATTAAGTTTTATTCCATATATTAATAGAACCAATGAAAATATGAAAATTTTTAATATATCTTATTAGAGAAATCTTATTCTTTATCCTCCTGGACTCACCTTTCACTCTCAGTTTACAAGTAAAAACCTGTGAAATATATATTCAGACTAGAGATGAGCGACTTTGCCTTTTTTAGGGTCGAGTCGGGTTTCATTAAACCCGACTTTCTCAAAAGTCGAGTCGACTGAAACCGGCCAACTATCGGGAAAAGTAGAAGGTCCGACTGAAACACGAAACCCAATGCAAGTCAATGGGGAAGCAATGTTGTCAGGGAGTGGAGGACAGTAAACACATCTACATGCCGGACCGCTTTTTAAGTGCACGAAAACTCTCTCTCCGTGGTCGCTGCACATGTCGTCTCATTGCCCACAGTGTACGTCCTTGCTCAGTGGCTGAAAAAAGTCACGTGGAAGCATTCTGGGAAATCCGACTTCAGCATTATGGGAAACGTGACTTTGGCGCTCGGGTCAGCGACCACATGGCCAACCTCACGCTGGTTGGGTTTCGCTCGGCGAAACCCGACTTTAGCGAAAGTCGGCGACTTTTCAATTTGTGCTTATAAGATTCTATGAAAAGGGAAGGGAAAGGAAACAGAAGAGGTATACAGACATTCTGCTGCAATTTCTCCTAAAACAACAGTTATACTTTGCCATTTTTTTACCACTGATTTAGAAAAATAAAATTACTGTCATTTCATGAGAACTTGTAGCAGAATGTTTGTCTGCCTCTAACTTATCCTGCCTTCATAGAGTCTGAATACTTATGACCATGTGATATTCCAGTTTTTCTTTTTAATAAATTTGCAAAAAGTTCCTGTTTTTTTCAGTCAAGATGGGGTGCAGAGTGTACATTAATGAGAAAAAAATTAACTTTTTTGAATTTACCAAATGGCTGCAATGAAGCAAAGAATAAAAATTTTAAAGGGGTCTGAATACTTTCTGTACCCACTGTAAGTAGCAACTGTCTTCTCCTGTCTCTTTAATGAGACATCTGTATTCACTGAGGACACATTTTACAAATTTTCTCCATCAATTCAATGCAGGAGGAGAACACAGCTGATTTCTCTGATAAGATATATTACAAAGTTGATTATTTTCAAGTGTACTATTGATTTATTAAACAGAGAGTAAAACAACGGTTAAGGGTCCGTCACATATAGCGATATCGCTAGCAATATCGCTGTAACGTCAGTGGTTTTTGTGACGTAGCAGCGATATTGCTAGCGATATCGCTACATGTGATACTTACATCCGACCGGCTCCCCCGCTGGCTATCAATGATCGCGCGAGAACGTCCTGGATCATTTCTCGTCGGGCGCTTCCTGCTGGGCTTCCTGTGGCACCGACGAGCGATGCGTGGACGTGGGCAGGAGGACTTCAGGATCGCCGCATCTGACAGGTAAGTAGCGACCCCCGACTGCTGCTATGTCGCTGGTGAGATCTGCCTGTGTGGCAGCTCACTATCGACCACTTAGCGATGCACCAGCGATCCATATCGTTGTCGGGATCGCTGGTGCATCGCTTAGTGTAACGGTACCCTTACTCTTTAAATTTTGATTTTATGGGGTAGTACTTTCCAAAGAGTTGGTTCCGCACAACAAAAGTCTTAGAGATAGAAGTAGCAAAAGAAATGAATTGTTTTGATAAATCCCTTCCCCAAATGACATTTCATAAGTGTTGAGTTTATATAAAAATAAAACATAAATTTTTCCAGTAAATGAAGTATTTCTCCCAAAAAATTACTGCATATCTTGTTATTCACATGTTTATCCCCTTGGTGTGTATTGGAACAACACAAAAAAATGAAAAAAAGACAAATTAGAAATCATTTCACACAAAATCCTCAAAATGGGCCAGATAAAATTGTTAGCACCCTCAACGTAATATTTGGTTGCACACCCTTTGAAATAAGTAACTGCAATCATTCACTTCCTATAACCATCAACAAACTTTTTACACCTCTCAGCTGGAATTTTGGACCACTCTTCTTTTGCAAACTGCTCCAGATCTCTCATATTTGAAGGTGCCTTCTACCATCAGCAATTTTAAGATCTATCCACAGGTGTTCTGTGGGATTTAAATCCAGACTCATTGCTGGCCACATCAGAAGTCTCCAGTGCTTTGTTTCCATCCATTTCTGGGTGCTTCTTGAAATATGTTTGGGGTCATTGTCCTACTGGAAGACCAACAACATACAATGCAAAAAAAAGTTCTCTTGCATGGGGCACTACATTGGGACCCAAAATCCTTTGGTAATCTTCAGATTTCATTATGATTTGCACACAGTCAAGGCACCCAGCGCCAGATGCAGCAAAACAACCCCAGGACATCTTAGAAGTACCTTCATCAAATTTGACTGTAGGTACTGTGTTATTTTCTTTGAAAGCCTCTTTCTATTTTCAGTAAACAATAGAATGATATGCTTTACAAAAAAAGCTCTACCTTGGTCTCATCTGTTCACAAGACACTTTCCCAGAAGGATTTTGTCTTACTCACATACTTTTTGGCAAACTGCAGACTTTTAATGTCTGTGTGTCAGTAGTCGGATTCTCCTGTATCTCCTGCCATAGCATTTCAATTCACTCAAATGTCAACAGAATGTTTGCTCTGACACTGATGCACCCTGAAACTGAAGGACAGCTTGAATTTCTCTGGAACTTGATTAGGGATGCTTATCCATCATCTGGACTATCCAGTATTGCAAACTTTCATCAATTTTTCTCTGCCTTTCATATCTGGAAAGATTATCTACAGTGCCATGGGTTGTAAACTTCTTGATTATGTTGTGCACTATGAACAAAGAAACATCCAGATCTCTGGAGATGGACTAGTAGCCATGAGATTGTTGCTATCTTTCAACAATTTTGATTTTTACGCCATCAGAGAGATCTCTTCTTTCTCCTCTTTTTGTTCTCCATGCTTAGTGTGATACCCACAGACACACAATGCAAAGATTGAGTCAACTTATCTATTTTTTTATCCTGTTTCAGTTGTGATTTTCAAATTGCTCACAACTGTTACTTGCCACAGGTGAGTTTGAACTAGCATCACATCCTTGAAAAAAATGTTGTTTACCCACAATTTTGGAAAGGTGCCGACAATGTCTGGCTCACTTTGGAGCTTTTGTGTGAAATGATATCAAATTTGCCTTTTTTCCCTCTATTTTTTTTGTGTTATTCCAATATACACAAATGAAATAAACATATGCAAAACAAAACATGTGTAATTGCAATATATTTGTTAATCATTTACACGTGGGCATCTCAGAATCAGCGTTTCAGTATTCTATGTATTTCAGTGGTCTGCATTGTTAATGCTTGTGATGATAGAAAATATTTTCTATCTAGATTTTGTAGAACAGTATATCTAGATGGATAGTACTTATATGATTTTTCAAAGTAATTTCATAATTTTGTACATAATTGGACGAGGCAGCATGGAGAATTTCAAAGCCAAGGGGTTGCAAGTTATGTGCTTGGGTTAAAAAAAATTTTAAGCTGCTTTGTCTGTTAATACTTTAATGCTGTAATGTATATTTGTCTATGCAAAATACCTTGTTTATGCTAGTTGAATATCTTTAGCTAAAGATGAAATTGTAAGTTACACTTGTCAAATAATTCCAAAGTCACTAAGCTTACAAACACATTAGAGATGGCTAACAATAAGAAGTATAAAACTTATCATTTAGAAACTAAAAGAAAGATTTTGAAACCCAACATATACAAATAATTTATTCTAAGAGGGTAGATAATGACCTATACTGCATGTTCACGTAGCGTTATTATTATTAGATTAAATATTAAATTTAAAATGGACTGAAATGTAAGAAATAGATTCATAACTAACCTAAGTACAAAATATTTTAAAATTTGTAATAGGGCTTCAAACAATTTTTATTAAAGCTGATAAAAAGCTAAATCTAGATGGCAGAAGCTTTCTAAACCGTGGAGTCATAGTTCCATAAATAAAATACTGTCTTGAGTTTTATCTTCTTAAGTTGTCCTATCTGGCAGTAATTGTCTGAATCACAGATCAGAACACCTGAAGACATTTTAGACAGTCATATAATAAGCAAGGAAGCTTTTTGAATTACAGTTGAGCTTTTTCACTACAGAAAGAAATTGTAAAAGGTTGAAAAAATATTCTCTCTCTTTCTTGGAGGTAGAATGTGAAAAATATAACCATTCAAATGAGAGATATAAATAGATATTACATAGATAGATGGATAGATAGATAGATATGAAAATATCAGGCAAGGTACCGTAATCACATTTTTATAGAACAGTTATCCAAGACGTACATCATCCTTGTGAAAGAAAATAATATATTGTCCAGGATTAAGAAAAATACCTTTTATCAGAACAGCGCCACTTTTGTGGGATGTGTCTCGTAATGTTGTTAAGTCCCAGTCTTATATTATGCCACACTACATATTACACAGTCTTTCTTGTAACCTGTTTTCAAAACACGACAAAAGCCAGTTTCTTTGGATGCAATAACCCAAGAAGTCATCCAGTAACTCTAAACATCACAGAAAAACATTTAAAAACCTTTGGGCCATAAAAGACCTCAATAATGGATATGTTCATAACGCCACAATAAATAACTCTCGAAGGGAGGAATTTATGGCTTGCCAGAAAATGTAGTACCTGTTTGTCATCAGTTGCTAGTGGAACTTTATGGATGATACAACACACATCCCACAGTAAGTATACCAAGGCAATAATAAAATAATGTATTTAATTGTGTGAAATTTCATGAATTTAAAGACAATATATCGCAAAACCTTTTTTTAGATGACTACTCAAAATTGCAATACAAAAATGGTCTTCAAGCATGTGGTCTTCTCAAAGAAGGTTGCCAGTATGCATAATAACTAGTAGAAAAATCAAAGTTCGTCAAATCTCATCTGGCGGTGGGGTACGTTCTCGAATGTGGTATTTTGGAAATGTTCTACTCTAGTTTATCTTTGTGCAAATTATTTTTGGGGCTCTGCTCACACTACCCTAAGTGCTAAAACTACTGGACCTGGGCATATCTCATTTTCTTAAGTAAAAACGGTTTGTTTAAAAGGAATAGACATGAACACATTTTATGCACAAAAGATGACAAGTTTTTGTGCGCTTTTGCACAAGATTTAACAGAATATAATAACTTGTGCTATTGCCTATTTGACATATTTTTAGAGTTTTACAGTGAAAGAATGTTAAATGTTTTATACTCTTGAAATGGGTCTGTGTTTTTATTTAATAGAAAGTGTTTTAAAGAAATTTGCAATATCTACCCAATAGTACAGTGGAGCATAGACTTCCAGCACTCTACAAAGGATTTCCATGATATAAAGGCAAGTTTTCTTTTTTTTTAACCAGAATGTTGGGGTTAAGATTTCACAGATTCTCCAATTATAGTTTTTGTCATTAAAATAAGGACAGGGCTAAATCTTTGTATAAAAGAGTCAGTGATAAGCGGTCATAGAAGAGCGCTTAGGAAGCAACCCAGGGGCAGACAAAAATGTCAGGTCTCCACCGCAGCTCCAGCCGAAAACCTCCAATGGAGGATAGGAGCAATGAGAAAATGGAAACGGTCTTAGGAGCGTAGGAAAGAGACTCAGACAAGAGATGGGGTTAAACCACAACGCGTTTCGACGGAGAATCCATCTTCATCAGGTGGAAGTTCACCTGATGAAGACGGATTCTCCATCGAAACGCGTTGTGGTTTAACCCCATCTCTTGTCTGAGTCTCTTTCCTGCGCTCCTAAGACCGTTTCCATTTTCTCAAATCTTTGTATAAAGGCAGATTATACTTTACTACAACAGAAAATCTGTCTATTTGCAATTTTTGTCATTATAAGGCAAGCCACGAATGTGAACATATTTAGCTTCAGACCGTTTGCCGGTTATGTTACTGTCCCTTTGTGTTGGTGTGTTTTCTCTTTGTAGGTCTATGAAGTTTCCATTTATCTGATCATTTTTAAGATTGTACATGTTTTCAATGTATGTCAATTCTACAGTAATTGCATTAATTAACGCGTTGTAAGCCTTATTCATTGATATTCTAGAACTCTGTAATTATTGTTAGTTTTAATTGAATAATATAGTGCAAACATTGACATGTTTTATCATGCAGCTGCCTAAACTATCTTTTTGGATCTATACTTGATATAAATACATCATTTACCCAAGTCTGTGAGCTATTAGCCTAAAAAATGAGAATTTCATAGAAGAGATCCCTTGGCTTTACAAATGATTAACAAAAATAACTTTGTTATTGTGATTAGTTAATGCTTCTTTACATAAGAATACGTGTAAAGAACATTTTTAATGCCGCATATATACATGGTGAAAACTAGAGATGAGCAGATTAATCTACGGAAGATTGACTAGGAGTTGAAGTAAATGAAATTTTAATATATTAACTAATTAAAAATCCCTCTGGATTTAAATTTGCAAGGACTCAGAGAGAAGGTTAATGGCTTCAGGGGCGGCCATGATGGCTTCCTGAAAAAGCTGTGCATCGTATGGTCTGGTGCAGCCAATCAGAGGGGCTATCATAGCCAGTATAAAAGAAGGAGGCCAGCCAAGGAGTATCTTTTATGCTTGTACAGTGTAGGGATAGGAGGTCACAGCACACAGTTCATTCCTCCTAGGGACAGGACAAGGCCTAATCTGATGGCGGTCTACTACTTTCAGTCCTCTAGCAGATTGAAAATGTGGGTGCTGGCCTCCGTCTGTGAATGCAAATCCATAGATTAAAAGTGATATAAAGGGAAGTGCTGTAGCTCTATATTCAGTGTGACTGATTCTCTCTTCAGTTTGTGGCTTAACAGTACTGTGATTCACGGCAAATATATTTGGTGCACATCAAATTTTAAGGGCAAGTTCGGCAAGCCAGGCAACCTCGAATTTCAAAAATCTGCTCATCTCTAGTGAAGTCTGAACACACCAAGTTTTGCACATGTTAAACCTTTAATACTTTTGTCCATAGAATTATTTTACATACTTAAAACCTAAATGAAAGTGTATATTTATATAAAAGGAGGAGAGTCCAAGTTTGCGTTTTCTGGTCTACCTTCCATTGGAATCAATTCATATTTGTAGATTGCATAGACATAATGATCACCGATAGTGCTATTAATACGAAAGAAAGGGAGGCAACCAATTCTGCACCTGGGGGAAGGGCAATTTAACAGAACCCTACAGGAGGATTTTCTCTGTCTAAGGGTACCGTTACACTTAGCAATGCATCAGCGATCCCGACAACGATATGGATCGCTGGTGCATCGCTAAGTGGTCGCTAGTGAGCTGCCATACAGGCAGATCTCACCAGCGACATAGCAGGGGTCAGGGGTCGCTACTTACCTGTCAGACGCGGCGTTGCTGGCGTCCTCCCGCCCGCCTCCACGCGTCGCTCGTCTGCGCCACAGGAAGCCCAGCAGGAACGCCCAACGAGGAATGATCCAGGACCTTCTCGTGCGGCCAACGATGAGCAGTGGGGGAGCTGGTCGGAGGTAGGTATCACATGCAGCGATATCGCTAGCAATATCGCTGCTACATCACAAAATTGGTTACTTTACAGCGATATTGCTAGTGATATCGCAGTGTGTAACGGGGGCTTAAGGCTGGGGTCAGACAGGTAGTGTTGTCTAGCACTCTTGCCTGGAGAGTTCTGAGGTGCTGGTGAAGTGGGATGGCAATCCCAGTAGTAGAGAAATATTCAATCACCGCACACTCTTGATAGATGCTTGTGAAAATTTTATTGTATAGATGCAGCAAAAACACAATTTGGTTGCAGGGATAAAGGAAATGGTGAGGCGACAAGAACATAATGTTTCGACCCTCACAGGGTCTTATTTATATAGTCGCTGTTGGCAAGGTTCACTGAACGATATAAAGGATATTCTGATTGCAAAGAACACCTGAGTCCAGGGGAGGTCTAGCGCACGGCACTCGAGACCAGAGTGTGCGGCTGCATGTATTTCTATGTACCCAATCACCTCTAACTTATCTGTCCCCAGCCTCATCTCCTCCAGATCATATGCTCCAATGAACTGGGTCAACATTTGCTTATTTTTTTATTTTGGTTTGTATCGTGCGTCCTCTGGTGATAAACACTAAGGTACTGTCTAATGCTATTGCAATAAAGGCCGTTATTAACATTTAGTAGTATACATATGTAGTAATGTTTAAAAATCAGTAAAAAAAAATTAGTCAGTTATGAAATAAAGGTATCTCCTACCTTACCTGTAGAGCTAAATGATGCAAGAGATGGTTTTTAGCCTTCATAAATACTATGTACAATATTACTACAAAGTGATAATCCTATTCTTTTCTTCTTTTCTACTGTTTATTATTTATAACATTTCATATGCAGTATGAGTTCTCAATTAAATTATTGGGATTGTATCAATTACAATTGTGGTGTAATTATAAGAAATGCATGTTTGTATGCATGGGTGTATATGTCTGTGTTTGTGTATGTGTCTGTGCTTGTGTGTATGCATTTGTATGTGTCTGTGTGTGTGTCTGTGTTTGTGTCTGTGCATGTGTGTGTGTCTGTGTGTGTGTCTGTACGTGTGTGTCTTTCCGTGTATCTGTGTGTGTCTGTGTATGTGTGTGTTTGTGTATGTGTCTGTGCTTGTGTGTATGCATTTGTATGTGTCTGTGTGTGTGTCTGTGTTTGTGTCTGTGTATGTGTGTCTGTGCATGTGGGTGTCTGTATGTATCTGTGTGGGTCTGTGTGTGTATTTGTATATGTGTCTGTGCGTGTGGGTGACTGTATGTATCTGTGTGGGTCTGTGTGTGTGCATGTGTGTGTCTGTGTGTATCTGTGTGTGTCTGTGCGTGTGTGTGTCTGCGTGTATCTGTGCGGGTCTGTATGTGGGTGTGGGTGTGTGTCTGTGTATATCTGTGTGTGTCTGTGTGTATATGTGTCTGTGTGTGGGTGTGTCTGTACGTGTGTGTCTATGTGTACCTGTGTGTATCTGTGTGTGTCTGTGGGTGGGTGGGTGTGTGTCTGTGTGTGTGACTGTGTGTCTGTGTGTGGATGTGTGTGAGTTTCTGTGTGTCTGTGTGTATCTGTGTGTCTGTCTGTGTGTGGGTGTGTGTGTGTCTGTGTTTGTGAGTTTCTGTATGTGTCTGTGTTTGTGTGTATCTGTGTGTGACTGTGTGTGTGTGGGTGTGTGTCTGTGTCTGTCTGTGTGTGGGTGTGTGTCTGTGTGAATCTGTGCGTGTGTCTGTGTGTGAGTTTCTGTGTGTATCTGTGTGTGTCTGTACGTTTATCTATGTGTGTCTGTTTGTGGGTGTGTGTGTCTGTGTGTATCTGTACGTGTGTCTGTGTGTCTGTACGTGTGTGTCTGTGTGTGTCTGTACATTTATCTGTGTGTGTCTGTGTGTGGGTGTCTGTGTCTGTGTGTCTGTACGTGTGTGTCTGTGTGTCTGTGTGTGTCTGTGTGTATCTGTGTGTGTCTGTGTGTGGGTGTGGGTGTATCTGTACGTGTGTGTCTGTACGTGTGTGTCTGTGTGTATCTGTGTGTGACTGTGTGTCTGTGTGTGGGTGTATCTGTACGTGTGTGTCTGTGTGTCTGTACGTGTGTGTCTGTGTGTATCTGTGTGTCTGTACGTGGGTGTCTGTGTATCTGTATGTGTGTGTCTGTGTATCTGTACGTGTGTGTCTGTGTGTATCTGTGTGTGACTGTGGGTGTGGGTGTATCTGTACGTGTGTGTCTGTGTGTCTGTACGTGTGTGTCTGTGTGTATCTGTGTGTGACTGTGTGTCTGTGTGTGGGTGTGGGTGTATCTGTGTGTGACTGTGTGTCTGTGTGTGGGTGTGGGTGTATCTGTACGTGTGTGTCTGTGTGTCTGTACGTGTGTGTCTGTGTGTATCTGTGTGTCTGTACGTGTGTGTCTGTGTATCTGTACGTGTGTGTCTGTGTGTCTGTACGTGTGTGTCTGTGTGTATCTGTGTGTGTCTGTGTGTCTGTACGTGTGTGTCTGTGTATCTGTACGTGTGTGTCTGTGTGTCTGTACGTGTGTGTCTGTGTGTATCTGTGTGTGTCTGTGTGTCTGTACCTGTGTGTCTGTGTATCTGTACGTGTGTGTCTGTGTGTCTGTACGTGTGTGTCTGTGTGTATCTGTATGTGTCTGTACGTTTATCTGTGTGTGTCTGTTTGTGTGTGTGTGTGTCTGTGTGTCTGTACGTGTGTGTCAGTACGTGTGTGTCTGTGTGTATCTGTGTGTGTCTGTGCGTGTGTGTGTCTGCGTGTATCTGTGCGGGTCTGTATGTGGGTGTGGGTGTGTGTCTGTGTATATCTGTGTGTGTCTGTGTGTATATGTGTCTGTGTGTGGGTGTGTCTGTACGTGTGTGTCTATGTGTACCTGTGTGTATCTGTGTGTGTCTGTGTGTGGGTGGGTGTGTGTCTGTGTGTGTGACTGTGTGTCTGTGTGTGGATGTGTGTGAGTTTCTGTGTGTGTCTGTGTGTATCTGTGTGTCTGTCTGTGTGTGGGTGTGTGTGTGTCTGTGTTTGTGAGTTTCTGTATGTGTCTGTGTTTGTGTGTATCTGTGTGTGACTGTGTGTGTGTGGGTGTGTGTCTGTGTCTGTCTGTGTGTGGGTGTGTGTCTGTGTGAATCTGTGCGTGTGTCTGTGTGTGAGTTTCTGTGTGTATCTGTGTGTGTCTGTACGTTTATCTATGTGTGTCTGTTTGTGGGTGTGTGTGTCTGTGTGTATCTGTACGTGTGTCTGTGTGTCTGTACGTGTGTGTCTGTGTGTGTCTGTACATTTATCTGTGCGTGTCTGTGTGTGGGTGTCTGTGTCTGTGTGTCTGTACGTGTGTGTCTGTGTGTCTGTGTGTGTCTGTGTGTATCTGTGTGTGTCTGTGTGTGGGTGTGGGTGTATCTGTACGTGTGTGTCTGTACGTGTGTGTCTGTGTGTATCTGTGTGTGACTGTGTGTCTGTGTGTGGGTGTATCTGTACGTGTGTGTCTGTGTGTCTGTACGTGTGTGTCTGTGTGTATCTGTGTGTCTGTACGTGGGTGTCTGTGTATCTGTATGTGTGTGTCTGTGTATCTGTACGTGTGTGTCTGTGTGTATCTGTGTGTGACTGTGGGTGTGGGTGTATCTGTACGTGTGTGTCTGTGTGTCTGTACGTGTGTGTCTGTGTGTATCTGTGTGTGACTGTGTGTCTGTGTGTGGGTGTGGGTGTATCTGTGTGTGACTGTGTGTCTGTGTGTGGGTGTGGGTGTATCTGTACGTGTGTGTCTGTGTGTCTGTACGTGTGTGTCTGTGTGTATCTGTGTGTCTGTACGTGTGTGTCTGTGTATCTGTACGTGTGTGTCTGTGTGTCTGTACGTGTGTGTCTGTGTGTATCTGTGTGTGTCTGTGTGTCTGTACGTGTGTGTCTGTGTATCTGTACGTGTGTGTCTGTGTGTCTGTACGTGTGTGTCTGTGTGTATCTGTGTGTGTCTGTGTGTCTGTACCTGTGTGTCTGTGTATCTGTACGTGTGTGTCTGTGTGTCTGTACGTGTGTGTCTGTGTGTATCTGTATGTGTCTGTACGTTTATCTGTGTGTGTCTGTTTGTGTGTGTGTGTGTCTGTGTGTCTGTAGGTGTGTGTCAGTACGTGTGTGTCTGTGTGTATCTGTGTGTGTCTGTGTGTCTGTACGTGTGTGTCTGTGTATCTGTACGTGTGTGTCTGTGTGTATCTGTATGTGTCTGTACGTTTATCTGTGTGTGTCTGTTTGTGGGTGTGTGTGTCTATGTGTCTGTACGTGTGTGTCTGTGTGTCTGTATGTGTGTGTCTGTGTGTCTGTATGTGTGTCTGTACGTGTGTGTCTGTGTGTCTGCATGCGTGTGTCTGTACGTGTGTGTCTGTGTGTCTGTACGTGTGTGTCTGTACGTGTGTGTCTGTGTGTCTGTACGTGTGTGTCTATGTGTCTGTACGTGTGTGTCTGTGTGTGTCTGTGTGTCTGTACGTGTGTGTCTGTGTATCTGTAAGTGTGTGTCTGTACGTGTGTGTCTGTGTGTCTTTACGTGTGTGTCTGTGTGTATCTGTGTGTCTGTACGTGTGTGTCTATGTATCTGTACGTGTGTGTCTGTGTGTCTGTACGTGTGTGTCTGTGTGTATCTGTGTGTCTGTACGTGTGTGTCTATGTATCTGTACGTGTGTGTCTGTGTGTCTGTACGTGTGTGTCTGTGTGTATCTGTGTGTGTCTGTGTGTCTGTACGTGTGTGTCTGTGTATCTGTACGTGTGTGTCTGTGTGTCTGTACGTGTGTGTCTGTGTGTATCTGTGTGTGTCTGTGTGTCTGTATGTGTGTGTCTGTGTATCTGTACGTGTGTGTCTGTGTGTCTGTACGTGTGTGTCTGTGTATATCTGTATGTGTCTGTATGTTTATCTGTATGTGTCTGTTTGTGGGTGTGTGTGTCTGTACATGTGTGTGTGTATGTGTCAGTACGTGTGTGTCTGTGTGTATCTGTGTGTGTCTGTGTGTCTGTACGTGTGTGTCTGTGTATCTGTACGTGTGTGTCTGTGTGTCTGTACGTGTGTGTCTGTGTGTATCTGTGTGTGTCTGTGTGTCTGTACCTGTGTGTCTGTGTATCTGTACGTGTGTGTCTGTGTGTCTGTACCTGTGTGTCTGTGTATCTGTACGTGTGTGTCTGTGTGTCTGTACGTGTGTGTCTGTGTGTATCTGTATGTGTCTGTACGTTTATCTGTGTGTGTCTGTTTGTGGGTGTGTGTGTCTGTGTGTCTGTACGTGTGTGTCTGTGTGTCAGTACGTGTGTGTCTGTGTGTATCTGTCTGTGTCTGTACGTTTATCTGTGTGTGACTGTTTGTGGGTGTGTGTGTCTATGTGTCTGTACGTGTGTGTCTGTGTGTCTGTACGTGTGTGTGTCTGTATGTGTGTCTGTACGTGTGTGTCTGTGTGTCTGTACGTGTGTGTCTGTGTGTATCTGTATGTGTCTGTACGTTTATCTGTGTGTGTCTGTTTGTGTGTGTGTGTGTCTGTGTGTCTGTACGTGTGTGTCAGTACGTGTGTGTCTGTGTGTATCTGTGTGTGTCTGTGCGTGTGTGTGTCTGCGTGTATCTGTGCGGGTCTGTATGTGGGTGTGGGTGTGTGTCTGTGTATATCTGTGTGTGTCTGTGTGTATATGTGTCTGTGTGTGGGTGTGTCTGTACGTGTGTGTCTATGTGTACCTGTGTGTATCTGTGTGTGTCTGTGTGTGGGTGGGTGTGTGTCTGTGTGTGTGACTGTGTGTCTGTGTGTGGATGTGTGTGAGTTTCTGTGTGTGTCTGTGTGTATCTGTGTGTCTGTCTGTGTGTGGGTGTGTGTGTGTCTGTGTTTGTGAGTTTCTGTATGTGTCTGTGTTTGTGTGTATCTGTGTGTGACTGTGTGTGTGTGGGTGTGTGTCTGTGTCTGTCTGTGTGTGGGTGTGTGTCTGTGTGAATCTGTGCGTGTGTCTGTGTGTGAGTTTCTGTGTGTATCTGTGTGTGTCTGTACGTTTATCTATGTGTGTCTGTTTGTGGGTGTGTGTGTCTGTGTGTATCTGTACGTGTGTCTGTGTGTCTGTACGTGTGTGTCTGTGTGTGTCTGTACATTTATCTGTGTGTGTCTGTGTGTGGGTGTCTGTGTCTGTGTGTCTGTACGTGTGTGTCTGTGTGTCTGTGTGTGTCTGTGTGTATCTGTGTGTGTCTGTGTGTGGGTGTGGGTGTATCTGTACGTGTGTGTCTGTACGTGTGTGTCTGTGTGTATCTGTGTGTGACTGTGTGTCTGTGTGTGGGTGTATCTGTACGTGTGTGTCTGTGTGTCTGTACGTGTGTGTCTGTGTGTATCTGTGTGTCTGTACGTGGGTGTCTGTGTATCTGTATGTGTGTGTCTGTGTATCTGTACGTGTGTGTCTGTGTGTATCTGTGTGTGACTGTGGGTGTGGGTGTATCTGTACGTGTGTGTCTGTGTGTCTGTACGTGTGTGTCTGTGTGTATCTGTGTGTGACTGTGTGTCTGTGTGTGGGTGTGGGTGTATCTGTGTGTGACTGTGTGTCTGTGTGTGGGTGTGGGTGTATCTGTACGTGTGTGTCTGTGTGTCTGTACGTGTGTGTCTGTGTGTATCTGTGTGTCTGTACGTGTGTGTCTGTGTATCTGTACGTGTGTGTCTGTGTGTCTGTACGTGTGTGTCTGTGTGTATCTGTGTGTGTCTGTGTGTCTGTACGTGTGTGTCTGTGTATCTGTACGTGTGTGTCTGTGTGTCTGTACGTGTGTGTCTGTGTGTATCTGTGTGTGTCTGTGTGTCTGTACCTGTGTGTCTGTGTATCTGTACGTGTGTGTCTGTGTGTCTGTACGTGTGTGTCTGTGTGTATCTGTATGTGTCTGTACGTTTATCTGTGTGTGTCTGTTTGTGTGTGTGTGTGTCTGTGTGTCTGTAGGTGTGTGTCAGTACGTGTGTGTCTGTGTGTATCTGTGTGTGTCTGTGTGTCTGTACGTGTGTGTCTGTGTATCTGTACGTGTGTGTCTGTGTGTATCTGTATGTGTCTGTACGTTTATCTGTGTGTGTCTGTTTGTGGGTGTGTGTGTCTATGTGTCTGTACGTGTGTGTCTGTGTGTCTGTATGTGTGTGTCTGTGTGTCTGTATGTGTGTCTGTACGTGTGTGTCTGTGTGTCTGCATGCGTGTGTCTGTACGTGTGTGTCTGTGTGTCTGTACGTGTGTGTCTGTACGTGTGTGTCTGTGTGTCTGTACGTGTGTGTCTATGTGTCTGTACGTGTGTGTCTGTGTGTGTCTGTGTGTCTGTACGTGTGTGTCTGTGTATCTGTAAGTGTGTGTCTGTACGTGTGTGTCTGTGTGTCTTTACGTGTGTGTCTGTGTGTATCTGTGTGTCTGTACGTGTGTGTCTATGTATCTGTACGTGTGTGTCTGTGTGTCTGTACGTGTGTGTCTGTGTGTATCTGTGTGTCTGTACGTGTGTGTCTATGTATCTGTACGTGTGTGTCTGTGTGTCTGTACGTGTGTGTCTGTGTGTATCTGTGTGTGTCTGTGTGTCTGTACGTGTGTGTCTGTGTATCTGTACGTGTGTGTCTGTGTGTCTGTACGTGTGTGTCTGTGTGTATCTGTGTGTGTCTGTGTGTCTGTATGTGTGTGTCTGTGTATCTGTACGTGTGTGTCTGTGTGTCTGTACGTGTGTGTCTGTGTATATCTGTATGTGTCTGTATGTTTATCTGTATGTGTCTGTTTGTGGGTGTGTGTGTCTGTACATGTGTGTGTGTATGTGTCAGTACGTGTGTGTCTGTGTGTATCTGTGTGTGTCTGTGTGTCTGTACGTGTGTGTCTGTGTATCTGTACGTGTGTGTCTGTACGTGTGTGTCTGTGTGTATCTGTGTGTGTCTGTGTGTCTGTACCTGTGTGTCTGTGTATCTGTACGTGTGTGTCTGTGTGTCTGTACCTGTGTGTCTGTGTATCTGCACGTGTGTGTCTGTGTGTCTGTACGTGTGTGTCTGTGTGTATCTGTATGTGTCTGTACGTTTATCTGTGTGTGTCTGTTTGTGGGTGTGTGTGTCTGTGTGTCTGTACGTGTGTGTCTGTGTGTCAATACGTGTGTGTCTGTGTGTATCTGTCTGTGTCTGTACGTTTATCTGTGTGTGACTGTTTGTGGGTGTGTGTGTCTATGTGTCTGTACGTGTGTGTCTGTGTGTCTGTACGTGTGTGTGTCTGTATGTGTGTCTGTACGTGTGTGTCTGTGTGTCTGTACGTGTGTGTCTGTGTGTCTGTACGTGTGTGTCTGTACGTGTGTGTCTGTGTGTCTGTACGTGTGTGTCTGTGTGTCTGTACGTGTGTGTCTGTACGTGTGTGTCTGTGTGTATCTGTGTGTCTGTACGTGTGTGTCTGTGTGTCTGTACGTGTGTGTCTGTACGTGTGGGTCTGTGTGTATCTGTGTGTCTGTACGTGTGTGTCTGTGTATCTGTACGTGTGTGTCTGTGTGTCTGTACGTGTGTGTCTGTGTGTATCTGTGTGTGTCTGTGTGTCTGTACGTGTGTGTCTGTGTATCTGTACGTGTGTGTCTGTACGTGTGTGTCTGTGTGTATCTGTGTGTGTCTGTACGTGTGTGTCTGTGTATCTGTACATGTGTGTCTGTGTGTCTGTACGTGTGTGTCTGTGTGTATCTGTATGTGTCTGTACGTTTATCTGTGTGTGTCTGTTTGTGGGTGTGTGTGTCTGTGTGTCTGTACGTGTGTGTGTGTCAGTACGTGTGTGTCTGTGTGTATCTGTGTGTGTCTGTGTGTCTGTACGTGTGTGTCTGTGTATCTGTACGTGTGTGTCTGTGTTTATCTGTATGTGTCTGTACATTTATCTGTGTGTGTCTGTTTTTGGGTGTGTGTGTCTATGTGTCTGTACGTGTGTGTCTGTGTGTCTGTACATGTGTGTCTGTGTGTCTGTATGTGTGTGTCTGTGTGTCTGTACGTGTGTGTCTGTACGTGTGTGTCTGTGTGTGTCTGTACGTGTGTGTCTGTGTGTCTGTATGTGTGTGTCTGTACATGTGTGTCTGTACGTGTGTGTCTGTGTGTCTGTACGTGTGTGTCTGTGTGTATCTGTGTGTGACTGTGTCTGTGTGTATCTGTATGTGTCTGTACGTTTATCTGTGTGTGTCTGTATGTGTGTGTCTGTGTGTCTGTACGTGTGTGTCTGTGTGTCTGTACGTGTGTGTCTGTACGTGTGTGTCTGTGTGTATCTGTGTGTGACTGTGTGTATCTGTATGTGTCTGTACGTTTATCTGTGTGTGTCTGTATGTGTGTGTCTGTGTGTCTGTACGTGTGTGTCTGTAGGTGTGTGTCTGTATGTGTGTGTTTGTGTGTCTGTACGTGTGTGTCTGTACGTGTGTGTCTGTGTGTATCTGTGTGTGACTGTGTGTCTGTGTGTATCTGTATGTGTCTGTACGTTTATCTGTGTGTGTCTGTATGTGTGTGTCTGTGTGTCTGTACGTGTGTGTCTGTACGTGTGTGTCTGTATGTGTGTGTCTGTGTGTATCTGTGTGTGACTGTGTGTCTGTGTGTATCTGTATGTGTCTGTACGTTTATCTGTGTGTGTCTGTATGTGTGTGTCTGTGTGTCTGTACGTGTGTGTCTGTGTGTCTGTACGTGTGTGTCTGTACGTGTGTGTCTGTGTGTATCTGTGTGTGACTGTGTGTCTGTGTGTATCTGTATGTGTCTGTACGTTTATCTGTGTGTGTGTGTCTGTATGTGTGTGTCTGTGTGTCTGTACGTGTGTGTCTGTACGTGTGTGTCTGTGTGTCTGTACGTGTGTGTCTGTATGTGTGTGTCTGTGTGTATCTGTGTGTGACTGTGTGTCTGTGTGTATCTGTATGTGTCTGTACGTTTATCTGTGTGTGTCTGTATGTGTGTGTCTGTGTGTCTGTACGTGTGTGTCTGTACGTGTGTGTCTGTACGTGTGTGTCTGTGTGTCTGTGCGTGTGTGTCTGTACGTGTGTGTCTGTGTGTATCTGTGTGTGACTGTGTGTCTGTGTGTATCTGTATGTGTCTGTACGTTTATCTGTGTGTGTCTGTATGTGTGTGTCTGTGTGTCTGTACGTGTGTGTCTGTACGTGTGTGTCTGTACGTGTGTGTCTGTACGTGTGTGTCTGTGTGTCTGTACGTGTGTGTCTGTATGTGTGTGTCTGTGTGTATCTGTGTGTGACTGTGTGTCTGTGTGTATCTGTATGTGTCTGTACGTTTATCTGTGTGTGTCTGTATGTGTGTGCCTGTGTGTCTGTACGTGTGTGTCTGTACGTGTGTGTCTGTACGTGTGTGTCTGTGTGTCTGTACGTGTGTGTCTGTACGTGTGTGTCTGTGTGTATCTGTGTGTGACTGTGTGTCTGTGTGTATCTGTATGTGTCTGTACGTTTATCTGTGTGTGTCTGTATGTGTGTGTCTGTGTGTCTGTACGTGTGTGTCTGTACGTGTGTGTCTGTACGTGTGTGTCTGTGTGTCTGTACGTGTGTGTCTGTATGTGTGTGTCTGTGTGTATCTGTGTGTGACTGTGTGTCTGTGTGTATCTGTATGTGTCTGTACATTTATCTGTGTCTGTCTGTGTGTGTCTGTACGTGTGTGTCTGTACGTGTGTGTCTGTACGTGTGTGTCTGTGTGTCTGTACGTGTGTGTCTGTGTGTCTGTACGTGTGTGTCTGTATGTGTGTGTCTGTGTGTATCTGTGTGTGACTGTGTGTCTGTGTGTATCTGTATGTGTCTGTACATTTATCTGTGTCTGTCTGTGTGTGTCTGTACGTGTGTGTCTGTACGTGTGTGTCTGTACGTGTGTGTCTGTGTGTATCTGTGTGTGACTGTGTGTCTGTGTGTATCTGTATGTGTCTGTACGTTTATCTGTGTGTGTCTGTATGTGTGTGCCTGTGTGTCTGTACGTGTGTGTCTGTACGTGTGTGTCTGTACGTGTGTGTCTGTGTGTCTGTACGTGTGTGTCTGTACGTGTGTGTCTGTGTGTATCTGTGTGTGACTGTGTGTCTGTGTGTATCTGTATGTGTCTGTACGTTTATCTGTGTGTGTCTGTATGTGTGTGTCTGTGTGTCTGTACGTGTGTGTCTGTACGTGTGTGTCTGTACGTGTGTGTCTGTGTGTCTGTACGTGTGTGTCTGTATGTGTGTGTCTGTGTGTATCTGTGTGTGACTGTGTGTCTGTGTGTATCTGTATGTGTCTGTACATTTATCTGTGTCTGTCTGTGTGTGTCTGTACGTGTGTGTCTGTACGTGTGTGTCTGTACGTGTGTGTCTGTGTGTCTGTACGTGTGTGTCTGTGTGTCTGTACGTGTGTGTCTGTATGTGTGTGTCTGTGTGTATCTGTGTGTGACTGTGTGTCTGTGTGTATCTGTATGTGTCTGTACATTTATCTGTGTCTGTCTGTGTGTGTCTGTACGTGTGTGTCTGTACGTGTGTGTCTGTACGTGTGTGTCTGTGTGTCTGTGTGTTTACAGAGGTAGCAAATCGTATCATGACTCACAATGCACCATCTTTATAATTTGTCACAGAAAGTTATCTCTCTTGAGAAGATGAAGATAACATAACATTGCACTTTCCATTGACCGAAGTCAAGTAAGGTGTCACATTGCCCTTTTCTGTGCCTTGAGTACTCTGCTGTCTGAGTCAGTCTATGGGTATGTTCACATGTTAAGTATTTGCAGATGATTTTTTGTCATACAAAAAAATGTAGGCAAAAAAACACTGTGTATTATATCTGTATATTGATGCATTTTTATTTGCATTTTATTCATCACTGCGGTTCAAAAAGAAACCTCTGTATAGCTCAAACATACAAACAAAAATGCTCCTTGTGAATGAGGAAATCTCATTTATTTTGCTGCTACGGTAAAATGTTGCATTTTTTCATCAATAAAATATGCAAAGAAAAAAAGTTAGTGAAAAGGCCACATATTAACATAACCTAGCATTTGGT
>NW_027361741.1:18147500-18317500 GCF_039654945.1 Dendrobates tinctorius | reverse complement strand
ACATGTCTGCCAAATCAAAAAGGGGGGAGATGAATAAGTCAGAAATGCAATAAAAAAAAGAGGCTTGTCAATACAAACCTAAGAATTTTCACACACAGTCTTCTCTCCCTTTCCTTGGATGGACATAGGAGCCATTCCCTGGTCACCGCCACATGAGTCAGCATGGAGCCCAGGAGCCAGGTATATCCTTACTAACAGATCACTCCTAGGTCTCATCTTCTCCCTTTCCTTAATATATCTCACACCGCCTTTCACTAGGTTAGCAGCATGCCATTCTCGGTAATCACCGACCCCCAATGCTCTAATGCAGCATTGGACAAGTGTATCGTCGGAAACGCCTCCGAGCTATAGCAGGATAAATGAGAGGAAAAAAAAAAAGCTGCTGTGTTCTTTCATCTTAAAATCCCATCCCAGAGCAGCAGCTAATTGCACAGATGCCAACATTAAAGAGGGCAGCACTGATATAATGGACGTGGCAAGAATAATTGCCAAGAAGTCCAAAAATAATCTCTAGCTGCTAATTAGCATAGTCCAAAAACAACAGAATGGCGTCAACTTTAGAAGCCTTTGTATATGTTTTCACGCCATACCAATTCTGTGAATACGACTGCAGCATTACAGAAGCCTCCAATAACGGCTGAAACAGAAGGAGTAATACCTGCATTATTTCATTTGTTGTGCAGCCTAGTTTTTCATGAATTTTGACATTTCCTATTGCTAAAGATACACCCTCATAAATCTATTTTCCGTTTTCCATCCCGTGCAATGTAATCTGATCGACGTAGGTTTGGGAATACTGCTCGCTGCAATGCTCTCGCCTACCAGCTCTAGAAGAAAGACGCTGCTTACGCCTCCACGTATGAAAGGTACCGGGAGATCATCACCAACGAAAAGAACTTTCAACGTTTTAATAACGGAGGTGGGAAATATTTACCTGCCGTCGAATTCATTCCTTCCCTTACGGTGCGATGCGCTCCCTGAAATAGAAGAAAAAGGAAATGTACGTATGGATAGAGGGCGGAATGAGATTGGCTTTTTTTTTATTTTAAAAACTATGAATATTATGATAAACTAATAGTGACGGGTTTCTATAGGTCGTTTATAAGAAATCGAAATCTAGCGCGGCAGCCTTGCAGCACTGGGGTCCTGGGTTCGAATCCCACCAAGGACAACATCTGCAAGGAGTTTGTATGTTCTCCCCGCATTTGCGTGGGTCTCCTCCGGGTACTCCGGTTTCCTCCCACATTCTAAAGACATACTAATAGGGAGTTTAGATTGTGAGCCCCATCGAGGACAGTGATGATAATGTGTGCAAACTGTAAAGCGCTGCGGAATATGTTAGCGCTATATAAAAATAAAGATTATTATTATTATTATTATTATTATTAAGGAGCATCCAATCAAAATCGCAGTAACGTGCTTCTAAAGTCTCGCATTTTATGGTTCGTTAGATGACTGATGTGCACCCATTAAAATAGAAAGGTGAGATAACACCTGAAAATATATATATAGAGAGAGAGAAAGAGATAGATAACTATCTATTTATATATAGAGAGATATATAAATATGTATAAATATATATAGATCTATATATATACATATCTATCTATATATACTTATATGAATGTATTTTATATATATATACACCCTGAACATATGGCTGGTAGAAGTTAGTGGCAGTCATTTCTGATAGTAATGGATTTTCTTATCTTCATACAGCCCCTTCTTCTGGACACTGCAGAGGAACCCTATCTGTTTGCAAAAAGCTTCATGTTCCCTATTGAGACCGTTTTGTATTGCAGATGGCTCGGACGCAATACACATTGAAATACAAGGACGTCGTCTAGGAATACGAGCTAAAGACAAACACACGTAGGATGAAATAACCTTCTTTAGGTCCCTCAGAAGATACAAGAAATAGGACGGAGATGTCTCGCGATCGCTCGTAATGATTCAATAATATAATTCCGGTTTCGTTAAAGGGCAGCCTAACCGGTGACTTGGATCTTAGTTCTTACCTGATCTTGGCAAATCGTCCGCCACCGACAGGTTGTGCAGCGGCCAAGCGTGTGATGTCTGTTGAAATACACAGATCTTTTTCCTTTGTGCTGAAGCTTAGCTCTTCAGAAAAAAAAAAATACCGGGGAGATTGTGTCTGTCAATCTCCTCCCACTTTTCAGTAAACGGATCTCCTTATAAGCACAGCCCATAGAGAAAGCAGAAGACAGGGAGGCAAAAAAAAAAAAAAGTCTGCTGCAGATACTATTAAATTTTAATGCCAAAATATCTCCAAGTCACCTTCGCGAAGGCCCGATCTATAAAATCGTTTGTACTTTGCTTTGGCCGGTTTCCCCGAGGAGCTGGGAGCAGATCTGCCGCCGCGGCGTGTGCCGAATCCAGTGGGCTGTTTTCCCGTAGAATGAGTGCGGGTCATTTCATGACAATCCAAAGTAATTAGTGTCTACGTGAATAAAGGGGGACCACTGAAAAGCTTCGAATAATCAACCCATCTGTACTTTGTTGAATGGGCTGTGTCGAAAACCAGCTGCTTGCTTATTCAACAAAGAATGCCTGTCTATTATTCACCTTCTGCTGGAGCCTAGAGTTAAGTACCATCTGTGCTGCCATAGCAACATACCATTTACATCCAGGGACAGAAAGATAGTAGGGATGGAATTTTTAGGAAAAATTTAAAAAAAAAAAAAAAAAAAGCCTACACTGATATTAGTCTTTTTCTTAATGATGATTTTGACTTTATCCATTGCATGAATCTGAAATATGCAATTACGTATGTTTCTAATGGAAGCTTAATATTACTGTAAACAGGCGGTCAGCTTTTCCCAAACATCAGTTCTAATATTTATACATTATTAATGCTGCACATTAACATTCTCATAATATTTTTTAAGGTCGGCCTTGAGCGATAAAAGTACAAGATGTCATTTCTTCTGATATGTATTTCCATATGCATCAGGGCCCCAAGTATGTATCACATACGCCTTCATCAGATCCATTTTCACACCCCAGATTGTATAACTGCTGGATCTGTCCGTAAATCATGGAGTGATACATCCATTTATGTGGCACATTGGCCACATTTCTCTTATATATAGCTTATATGGCGGCTACGTGATACATAAGACTGAACAGATCTTGCAACTATTATGGAAGATGCAAAAAATACTATATAAGAACGA
The DNA here is from genome assembly GCF_039654945.1 of Dendrobates tinctorius. Taxonomy (NCBI): domain Eukaryota; kingdom Metazoa; phylum Chordata; class Amphibia; order Anura; family Dendrobatidae; genus Dendrobates; species Dendrobates tinctorius. The sequence goes on along the minus strand of NW_027361741.1, from coordinate 18,314,303 downwards.
TGCACATCCACAAGGAAGATTGAAGATGGAAGCAGCGATTTTGCTAATTGCATTCTAGTACCTTCTATGCATATTCATAAAATTCCAGTTGGGCACTTGATTGTGCGTTCTCAGCAATCAGTGTGATACAGTAGGTCACACATAAACATGAATATCGTCCTAAAGTATCCAATGCTACATTTAATTAAAGTGTCAAGCGAACACAGACCAACACTCGGGCCCAAAGGTACTTCTCTGTGTAGGGGAGCAGGAGCGCGCTGTAACATCTTATTTCTCTGCCCATGGGGAAAGTACAAAGCAGGGTCATCATCTTGGTCAAAATAACAGGTCGAGGAGCTTTAGAATAAGCACTGAAATGTTGGAATGATTTTCCAATGGAAACCAGCACTTATTTTTTAACAAAAATCAAGATGCTTCATGATCTACAGCAGCCTAGATGCTTATTAAAGAGATTTTTACAGGACAGATATTGCTAAAAATATCTCCAGGATATGCAATCAAGGAGGATCCAACTGTTGTGACCCCTTTGCTCACTAAAAATGCCAGCTACATTAGGGAAGCATTGCTTCCTCTTATCGATTTTATTAAGCCAACAAAGCGGTTTCTAATAAAGGGAGCTGACACAGACAAAGTGGTTCCACACTTTCCTAAGGGCTTGAAGAGTTCCTACTGATCACACAGTGAAGGTGTAGGCTAGCATAAATATGCCCTTTAGAGGGAATCTGTCAGCAGGTTTTTGGTATGTAATCTGAGGCCAACATGAGGTAGGAGCTGAGACACAGATTTCAGGGATTTGTCACTTATTAGATTGTGTGCTGTTGTTTTAATAGAAATGAATGTTTTATTACTAGGAAATGATCACTGCCTGGATCTCAGTTCATGTGAGCCCTGGTCCATCCATGCCCTTGCCTCTATAATAAGCAGCTCACTGTCATTAGACATATATACAGAAAGCTGTGTTGTGGGCAGGGCTAGCTTTCTCAGCTCGGCTGCATGCTACATGTAAAAGCTCTGATTGTGTCACAACTGCTGCACATAGTAAACTAAGTGATACATTGTTGGAATCAGGGTCTCTTCTTACATTGCGCTGCTTTCAGTTGAGGTAGCAAAAACCTGATGACAGATTCCCTTTAAGTAAGAGTATATATAACATAGAGTCTACTACTATGATTGTTATGTAGCTAAAAAAGTGAAGGTAACAGTCACCATGGTCACACTGAGCATGCACGCTCTTCCTTTCTCTGTAGGATTGTGAAGACAATGTGAGACAGGTCATCATCTTGCCTTCATGGTGTAGGAACAGACACGCCGTTTTCCTGGGAGGAAGGTAAAATGCTTTGGATACAAGACAATGCAGGAGGCAAGGCAATTACCTTTACGCCAAGTATTTAAGCATTTTTTGTTAAAAAAAATTCATGTTCTACCTCTGGGGTAACTAGACCCAGTAGTGTGGGGAGACAGCCTATGTGCCTCCAGATTTATAGGAGCCTAGGAAACAGGAGCGGGAGACAACCTATGTGCCTCCAGATTTATAGGAGCCTAGGAAACAGGAGCCCCCCAAGTTGCATATAAGAGACTATATTAAACAAGTTGCCTACTACTGGGCAATCCAATAGTAATGGCTACAGAGTGTTGCATAAGTACAAAAATATATATTTTTACCTCCTGGAACAGCATGACTCTTCTGCTCTTTTAATCCTGTGTACCCCCCGATCTATAAACATAAAATTGTTACGTGACCACTGCAACCAGTCATAGGCTGTCGATCAGCTGCAGCCTTTACATTTCCTTCCGAGTGAAATAAATATTGTTCTTCAAAACTTACGGAATAGTGAAGACAATATTGAATCAGCAGCCTCCCCCAGGCCACATTGCCCCATGGCATAGAATATGTCAGGAATCTGGCGGAGGAAAAAAGGGCCGAGGACAAAATTTAGATGTATTAAAAGCAGGGTAAATATTTAGCTATTGGAGAACAAGCAATTGTCTTGTACAAGGGTATCTTCCCAACAAAAAATATAACAGAAATACTTAGTCCATGTATTAATCAGTTTAGTTGTATGCAGTCTCAGATGTGAGCTGCAGAATCGGCCATTATGCTTATGTTGATTAGTGTTTTGTGAAGAGAGCGTCTGCCATGTCTCCATTTTACTTTTCGTCTTTTGTATTCTGGAAAGCGTGTTATTTCTCTCGCTTCACTATTATCTCCACAATTTCAACGCCGGAGAATATTGCTGAAAAACATGTTTAATTAAATTGTTTGAAAAACAAGAATGTAATTTAGTCGCGACTCCAGGGTCAGAGCCATTAAATTCACTTTTGATGGCAGCCACCATACGTAGTTTTCGCAGTCACTTTTAAGAGGCAGACGTCTGAAATGAACGAACAAGGGTCAGATGCCGTTTCTGTTTCAGCATGCGTTATTTCCTCTGATGGAGGATTTCGCCGCAGTTAGGGGTGATTACTTGTGCTCTGCATATTGTAAACTCAGCATCGGCGAAGTCTGCTAACTTAAAACTTGCCTGATCAATACTCTACTGCCACTTCTGACATCTAACATCTATGTCAGACGGAATTCTCACTGCACTGCAAGCCGTCTCTCATTGTCTATGCTAAGGAACATGTACCGCTAATATAAAGTAATTTGTTTTATTCCGTGTGAAGTGACAGGTTGAAGCTATTGTAATGATTTTAGAGCGTTGCATAACAAGCAACTCCACAGTAAACTGTTATATGAAACAATAGATGTAGAGAAATCTGAGATTATCCTTGCCAAGAGTGCACTGCGGTTAAAGGCTGTACCCATGCCTAATCCCGGAAAGGAGAAGACCAGAAGATGTACCACATTTTACACAGTGGTGCATAATGTATGATACATTTGGTGGATCATTATATAAACTATTTTCTAACTTTGCACCATCTATTGGTTGGCTGACTTTGTGCTTTTATTTTCTTACCAAAATGTTTTTGCAATTTGAAGTATATTTTATCATTTAAGTCATCTCTAGTGCTGAGCATTCCGATACCGCAAATACTTTTTGCATATCAAATACCGGAATCGGAAGTTCCCATAATGCTATGAGCCAGTTTGATTTGATTCAGCCAATGAGGAATCCTCAGAAGTGTGGGCACATCTTGTTAGGCATGTAGGCATGTTAACTAATGGCATGGCTGTGATTGGCTGCTGAAATGATGTCATGATGCACTATAAAAGCCACCGACGCCATTTAGGGTTCACTCTGCTGTGAATTCAGTTAGGGACAGGCTGCTGTTCAAGAATCTGAGGGACAGTTAGAGATAGCGATTTGCTATATAATATTGTGCTTTACCTAGGCTACATTATCAATCACTGTAGCTTTCTTTTGCCTTGCAGCGCTGTTCACAGCTGTCTGCAAGGTCTGTGTGAGTGCAGCTCATGCTGTAGTGTGTCCTGCAGCAACCTCTGGTTGTAGGCAGCTCAGCGTGCGTCACTGCCTCATACATATTTATTTTTGTTTTATTGCTGCTCATTTTTCATTAATTCTCCTATTAGTGTGCATCCATCCGTATCCATCTACATTGATTGCAAACACTATATAGGAGTAGACAGTGGAGCCTTTCTGCAGCCTCTCAGTGCTAATGCCCAGTTCTCTGCAATGTTCACGGCTGTCTGTGAGGTCTCTGTGTGTGAGAGTGCAGCTCACGTTGTATTGTGTTCTGCAGCCACCCCTGGTTGTAGTCTGCTCAGTGTGCGTCACTGCCTCATACATAGTCCATTTTTTGTTTTATTGCAGCTCATTTTTCCTGATTTTTTTTCTCCTATTAGTGTGCTTCCATCCGTATCCATCTACATTGGTTGGTTGCAAACACTATATAGGAGTAGATAGAGGAGCCATTTTTCTGGCTTGTGCCCTGCAGCTGCAGCCAGATTAGTATTAGCCTATTTTTTGGAGCCTCATCTATTGCATTGTAGGTTACCTTCCTGCATTGTAATAGCTCCAAAAAGTTTGTGATACTATCGCTTTCACATCTTTGGTCACACCCTTTTTGTTTTTTTGAAAAAAACACGTAAATAAAGTTCACCAAACACTCCACTTGACAGTTGTGTAGGCCACATTAACTCATATTAAGTGTCGTCCACACACTTTACAAAATTAGTGTTTCTTATACCTGTTAGCAGCTGTTCAGGAATAAGCACACAACACCCCCCTTTGTACTTTTATGCCTATCTTTATCAGTCTACCAAGATGAAGAAGGCAGGGAGTAAGGCACGTGGTCGTGGGCATGGAGTTTCAGCAGGGAGAGGACGTGGGGATTCTGTGCCTGCTGCGGGCACCAGTGACTCAGCATCCCCCAGTTTCACCAGGCAACAGTCCTTTATGCGCAGCTTTGTAGGACCTCGCCGTACCCCACTGCTGCGGGACAAACAAATTGAAGCCGTTGTCGGATGGATGGCAGCTAACGCATCGACTTCAATTACTTCCACATCCTCTCAGGGCCAGAGCACTGAAGAGCAACCATCTGTCTCTTCACCACCTGCCAAATTGCCCAGGCAGTCAGAGAGCCCTGGACATTAGCCATCTCTACTTCTGTTCTCTGAATCTCTTGGCTTGGAAACAGGGGGCCAGCCAAGCAGCATTCTAGAATGTGAAGAAGAGGGAGTATGCAGTGATGTGCAACTGCTTTGACCCTTTGAATCTGAAGAGGCGGGTGGGCCAGTGCCTATGGTCAGCACACCTCAGTACGCATCAGATGATGAGACTCAGGTGCCACTTTCTGGTGAGTACTGTGCTCGCGAGACTACCCAGGAGAAGCAGGTGTTTGAAGAGGGGAGTGTAGATGATGAGGTCCTTGACCCATCATGGCGTGAGGAAAAGGAAGGTGGTGGGAGCAGCTCTGAGGAAGAGATTCCTCGAACGGCCAAAACAGGAGGGAGCGGGAGGGGGCAGACGTGGTTGCCTGTATCCTCCACTTTGGCACCCGTTAGGAGCATTCCTCTTCCAAAACCCAAAACGGGCGCTCCCAGGACATGCAGTGCCTGGTCCTTTTTTGATACAGTTGCAGATGACATATGCTTTGTCAAATGCAAGCTGTGTAATCATAAAATCAAAAGAGGGAAAAGTGTCAGCAACATGAATACCACAAATATTTGGAAACATGTGCGGACCAAGCACGTGGTGGAATTACAAAGACACACTGAAGACGTAGGCCAACCTACAGCACCACCTACCACCTCTTCAGCTTGTGTTGTAGCCTCTTCCTCCAGCTCACACACAGCTGGTTCGGCTTCCTCACAGGATCGCCATGGAAGAACCTCTGGCACTGTTGTCCAGAGACCCAGTGACATTCCACCCACAGCACCACGTTCCCTGTCATCCTCACACTCCCAGGCCACTCTACAGCCATCGGTAGCACAGGCATGGGAAAAAAGGTGGCCATACCCGGCAAACCATCCCCGAGCACAGGCTCTGAATGCTGGCATTGCAAAACTACTGGCCCTTGAAATGCTCTCATTCAGGCTGGTGGAGACTGACACCTTCCATAACGTCATGGCATTGGCAGTCCCACAATACACCGTGCCCAGCCGCTTTTATTTCAGCAGGCAAGCCGTCCCTGCCCTGCAAAAGCATGTGGAGGGAAAAATTAAACATGCGCTACTAAACACAGTCAGTAGCAAGGTCCACCTGACCACCGATGTGTGGACCAGTAACCATGGACAGGGACGATACCTTTCCCTCACTGCCCATTGGGTCAAAGTTGTGGAGTCGGGTACAGATCTTGAGAGTGGCGCTGTACGTGTTGTGCCAATCCAAGGATTGCAGGAATCCAGTCTGTACACATTGACTCCTCCTCACACTCCAGTTCCTCTGAATCAGCGCTGCAGGAGCTTGTTACGACCGATATGAGCATAGCCGTGGCCAAACGTCAACAGGCCATACTGAAATTAATTTCTTTGGGGAATCGAAGCCACACAGCGCAGGAGCTCTGGAATGCCATCAAGCAGGAGAGCGACGTGTGGTTTGTGCCAGCGAATCCCTTGCCAGGCTTGGTAGTGTGTGACAATGGCAGAAATCTGGTGGCAGCTCTGGGCCTAGGCAACCTCACTCACATCCCATGTCTGGCACATGTGCTCAACTTGATCGTGCAGAGCTTTCTGAGGGACTATCCAGATCTTGATGCACTGCTGCACAAGGTCCGCATAGAGTGCGCTCACTTGCGGCGCTCCAGCATGGCAAGATTGCGCATTGCAGCTCTGCAGCGCCGATTCTGCCTTCCAGAACATTGCATCATATGTGGCCTACCCACCAGGTGGAATTCAATGTTACATATGTTGGAGCGGTTGTGTGAGCAGCAGGCAGCAGTAATGGAGTACCAGCTGCATCAGGCGCAAACAAGTCGCACTGTGCGCCAGTCACACTTCAGCACCACTGAGTGGGCCTCTATGAAGGACATCTGCCACGTTTTGCGTGCATTCGATGATTCCACGCGGATGGCGAGTGCTGATGATGCACTAGTCAGCATGACTGTCCCCCTTATCTGCCTGCTTCAAAAAACACTGCAAGCACTAAGGGAGGAGGTTTTGGAAGAGGTGGAGGATGAGGAGTCACAAATGCCATCTGCTTCTGGACAGTCTGCGCAACGTGGTTCCTCACAAAGGCCTAGGCAGGGGACACTTTGTGAGGAGGATGATGTGGAGTCAATGGAGGAGGAAGACATCTCTCCAGAGGAGGGAGGTACACAATGCTCTAGTAGTCAGTATGTAGAGCGAGGTTCGGTTGATGCAGTGCAGGCAGAGATGACGCCTCAAGCAGGGGACAGCGTTTCTTGGACAATTGGGAGTCTGCAGCACATGGTTGATTTCATGCTGCAGTGCCTGAGAAACGACCGCTGCATCACCCACATTCTCAACACGGCTGATTATTGGGTATACACCCTCCTAGATCCTCGCTACCGGGACAACTTACAAAGCCTCATAACACCGTTGAACCGGGAGCATAAAATGCTGGAGTACCAAGACACACTGGTGCATTCCATCATGTTCTCCATTCCACCCAAGAGCAGTGCTGCTAGTGCTTTACAAAGCAGCTCTGTGCGTCGAGGCAGTGGAGGAAGCTCTGCACAAAGAGGGAGCAGAGGCAGCGCCTCAGTACAAGGCAAGACCAGTATGGCCCAAATGTGGCAAAGATTTGTGTGCCCGCCACAAATGTCTACACCATCACAGACGGCTCCATTCAGCAGGAGGCAACGTTTCCATCAGATGGTGACAGGCTACATGTCTTGCCCTGTCAGTGTACTCCCAGACGGCACTTCCCCCTTCAAGTTTTGGGTCTCTTAGCTGGATACATGGCCAGGGCTTAGTCAGTATGCACTGGAGGTGCTGGCTTGCCCTGCTGCTAGTGTATTATCGGAATGCTTCCTTAGTGCCGAAGGTGGTGCACTAACAGACCGTCACACGCGACTATCCTCCGATTACGTTGACCGGCTTACTTTTCTGACAATGAACAAGGCCTGGATCTCACCGGAATTTGCCAGTCCTCTTCCATAATAAATAATTGGTTGGCAACAGTATCCAGGTCTCCTGTTGTGTTCATGTTTCTACCACCTTAACAGTAATCCCTGGGCTCCAACACCGCCAGTTGTTGCTCAGAAGTGCCATCTGCACAGAGAAAATCACTAGCTCCTGTGTTAGTGGGGTTCAGTAACGCCAGCTGTTCCCCTGCTGTGTGTCTGGCAAAGTCTCCTGCTGCCTCCACATTCAAACTACATCAGATTTTACACTTGCTCCAAGTAGGCCTCAGCCTAGTCCATGATTGACCCTGGGCTCCAACACTGCCAGTTGCTGCTCAGAAGTGCCATCTGCACAGAGAAAAACACATGCTCCAGTGTTAGTGGGGTTCAGTAACGCCAGCTGCTCCCCTGCTGTGTGTCCGGCAAAGTCTCCTGCTGCCTCCACATTCAAACTACATCAGATATAAAACTTGCTCCAATTAGGCCTCAGCCTACTCCATGATTGACCCTGGGCTCCAACACCGCCAGTTGTTGCTCAGAAGTGCCGTCTGCATAGAGAAAAACACTAGCTCCTGTGTTAGTGGGGTTCAGTAACGCCAGCTGCTCCCCTGCTGTGTGTCCGGCAAAGTCTCCTGCTGCCTCCACATTCAAACTACATCAGATATAAAACTTGCTCCAAGTAGGCCTGAGCCTAAACCCTGATTGAACCTGGGCTCCAACACCACCAGTTGTTGCTCAGAAGTGCCGTCTGCACAGAGAAAAACTCTAACTCCTGTGTTAGAGGGGGTCAGTAACGCCAGCTGCTCCCCTGCTGTGTGTCCGGCAAAGTCTCCTGCTGCCTCCACATTCAAACTACATCAGATATAAAACTTGCTCCAATTAGGCCTCAGCCTACTCCATGATTGACCCTGGGCTCCAACACTGCCAGTTGCTGCTCAGAAGTGCCGTCTGCACAGAGAAAATCTCACGCTCCAGTGTTAGTGGGGTTCAGTAACGCCAGCTGCTTCCCTGCTGTGTGTCCGGCAAAGTCTCCTGCTGCCTCCGCATTCAAACTACATCAGATATAAAACTTGCTCCAATTTGGCCTCAGCCTAAAACCTGATTGAACCTGGGCTCCAACACCACCAGTTGCTGCTCAGACGTGCCGTCTGCACAGAGAAAAATACTAGCTCCTATGTTAGTGGGGTTCAGTAATGCCAGCTTCTCCCCTGCTGTGTGTCCGGCAATATCTCCTGCTCCCTCCACATTCAAACTACGTCAGATTTTACACTTGCTCCAAGTAGGCCTCAGCCTACTCCATAAATGACCCTGGGCTCCAACACCGCCAGTTGTTGCTCAGAAGTGCCGTCTGCACAGAGAAAAGCTCTAACTCCTGTGTTAGAGGGGGTCAGAAACGCCAGCTGCTCCCCTGCTGCGTGTCTGGCAAAGTCACCTGCTGCCTCCACATTCAAACTACATCAGATATAAAACTTGCTCCAAGTAGGCCTCAGCCTACTCCATGATTGACCCTGGGCTTCAACACTGCCAGTTGCTGCTCAGAAGTGCCGTCTGCACAGAGAAAAACACATGCTCCAGTGTTAGTGGGGTTCAGTAACGTCAGCTGCTCCCCTGCTGTGTGTCCGGCAAGGTCTCCTCCTGCCTCCACATTCAAACTACATCAGATATAAAACTTGCTCCAAGTAGGCCTGAGCCTAAACCCTGATTGAACCTGGGCTCCAACACCACCAGTTGTTGCTCAGAAGTGCCGTCTGCACAGAGAAAAACTCTAACTCCTGTGTTAGAGGGGGTCAGTAACGCCAGCTGCTCCCCTGCTGTGTGTCCGGCAAAGTCTCCTGCTGCCTCCACATTCAAACTACATCAGATATAAAACTTGCTCCAATTAGGCCTCAGCCTACTCCATGATTGACCCTGGGCTCCAACACTGCCAGTTGCTGCTCAGAAGTGCCGTCTGCACAGAGAAAATCACATGCTCCAGTGTTAGTGGGGTTCAGTAACGCCAGCTGCTTCCCTGCTGTGTGTCCGGCAAAGTCTCCTGCTGCCTCCACATTCAAACTACATCAGATATAAAACTTGCTCCAATTTGGCCTCAGCCTAAAACCTGATTGAACCTGGGCTCCAACACCACCAGTTGCTGCTCAGATGTGCCGTCTGCACAGAGAAAAATACTAGCTCCTATGTTAGTGGGGTTCAGTAATGCCAGCTTCTCCCCTGCTGTGTGTCCGGCAATATCTCCTGCTCCCTCCACATTCAAACTACGTCAGATTTTACACTTGCTCCAAGTAGGCCTCAGCCTACTCCATAAATGACCCTGGGCTCCAACACCGCCAGTTGTTGCTCAGAAGTGCCGTCTGCACAGAGAAAAGCTCTAACTCCTGTGTTAGAGGGGGTCAGAAACGCCAGCTGCTCCCCTGCTGCGTGTCCGGCAAAGTCACCTGCTGCCTCCGCATTCAAACTACATCAGATATAAAACTTGCTCCAAGTAGGCCTCAGCCTACTCCATGATTGACCCTGGGCTTCAACACTGCCAGTTGCTGCTCAGAAGTGCCGTCTGCACAGAGAAAAACACATGCTCCAGTGTTAGTGGGGTTCAGTAACGTCAGCTGCTCCCCTGCTGTGTGTCCGGCAAGGTCTCCTCCTGCCTCCACATTCAAACTACATCAGATATAAAACTTGCTCCAAATAGTCCTCAGCCTACTCCATGATTGACCCTGGGCTCCAACACTGCCAGTTGTTTCTCAGAAGTGCTGTCTGCACAAAGAAAAACACTAACTCCTGTGTTAGTGGGGTTCAGTAACGCCAGCTGCTCCCCTGCTGTGTGTCCGGCAAAGTCTCCTGCTGCCTCCACATTCAAACTACATCAGATATAAAACTTGCTCCAAGTAGGCCTCAGCCTACTCCATGATTGACCCCGGGCTCCAACACTGCCAGTTGCTGCTCAGAAGTGCCATCTGCACAGAGAAAAACACATGCTCCTGTGTTAGTGGGGTTCAGTAATGTCAGCTGCTTCTTTGCTGTGTGTCCGGCAAGGTCTCCTGCTGCCTCCACATTCAAACTACATCAGATATAAAACTTGCTCCAAGTAGGCCTCAGCCTACTCCATGATTGACCCTGGGCTCCAACACTGCGAGTTGCTGCTCAGAAGTGCCGTCTGCACAGAGAAAAACACATGCTCCAGTGTTAGTGGGGTTCAGTAACGCCAGCTGCTCCCCTGCTGTGTGTCCAGCAAAGTCTGCTGCTTCCACATTCAAACTACATCAGATATAAAACTTGCTCCAAGTAGGCCTCAGCCTTCTCCATGATTGACCCTGGGCTCCAACACTGCCAGTTGCTGCTCAGAAGTGCCATCTGCACAGAGAAAATAATAATAATAATAATAATAATAATAATAATAATAATAATCTTTAATAATAATAATAATAATCTTTATTTATATAGCGCCAACATATTCCGCAGCGCTTTACAGTTTAACAGTTTCAAAACACAAGTCATAAGTAACAACGTTAACAATACAATAATTGAAGCAAAATAAGACAAAATGAGACGACCCTGCTCGTGAGAGCTTACAATCTACAATGAGGTGGGGGAAATACAAAGTACAGGTGTGTATTTACAATTGTGTATTTACAATGAAGGTCCAGCCATCTTGAGGGTGTGAAGGATGGATGGAGATAGTGAATGGGCTACACAAGCACACTTACACAGAGAATTACTTTGATCAGTGAACGTGATAGGCCGCTCTGAACAAGTGTGTTTTGAGGGAGCGCCTAAAACTATGCAAATTGTGGATAGTCCTGATTTCTTGGGGTAGAGCATTCCAGAGGATAGGAGCAGCACGGGAGAAGTCTTGGAGTCGGGAGTGGGAGGTACGGATTAGTGCAGAGGTTAGTCGAAAGTCGTTTGCAGAGCGCAGCGATCGGCTAGGCCGATAGACAGAAATGAGGGAAGAAATGTAAGGGGGTGCGGCACTGTGGAGAGCTTTGTGGGTGAGAACAAGTACTTTGAATTGGATCCTATAATGAATGGGCAGTCAATGTAAGGAGTGGCGAAGAGCGGACGCATCTGAGTACAGATTAGCCAGATGGACGATCCTGGCCGCTGCATTAAGTATGGACTGGAGGGGGGATAGTCGAGTGACAGAGAGGCCAATTAAGAGAGCATTGCAGTAATCCAGGCGGGAGTGGATCAATGCAACAGTGAGGGTTTTTGTTGTTTCCATAGTGAGAAAAGGGCGGATTCTAGAGATGTTCTTTAGGTGTAAGCGGCAAGAGCGGGCAAGAGATTGTATATGGGATGTGAAGGAGAGATTGGTGTCAAACAAAACACCCAGACAGCGTGCCTGCTGCCTGGGTGTTATTGTGGTACCATCCACGGAGAGGGAAATGTCAGATTTAGGGAGGTTAGTAGACGGCGGGAGCAGAAGAAGTTCAGTTTTAGAGTGGTTGAGTTTCAGATAGAGAGTGGACATGATATTGGAGATTGCGGACAGACAGTCACTGGCGTTCTGTAGTACAGTGGGGGTGAGGTCGGGGGAAGATGTGTATAGTTGTGTGTCATCAGCATAACGATGGTACTGAAAGCCAAATCTGCTGATGGTCTGTCCAATTGGGGCCGTATAGAGAGAGAAAAGAAGGGGACCAAGGACTAAGCCCTGAGGTACCCCAACAGCAAGAGGAAGAGGAGATGACGTGGAGCCAGAGAACAAAACACTGAAGGAGCGGTCAGAGAGATAGGAAGAGAACCAGGAGAGAGCAGTGTCCTTAATGCCTAGTGACTGGAGCCAAGAGAGTAGGAGATGGTGGTCAACAGTATGAAAAGCTGCAGATAGGTCAAGAAGAATGAGCAGAGAGTGGTCACCGTTACGTTTTGCTGTCAGAAGGTCATTGGTCACTTTGATGAGTGCAGTTTCAGTCGAATGTAAGGGGCGGAAGCCAGACTGTGAAGGGTCTAGAAGGGAGTGAGTAGAGAGGTAACGGGTAAGGCGGGAGTAAACTAGGCGTTCCAAAAGTTTAGAGATGAAGGGGAGATTGGAGACTGGTCTGTAGTTGTTTGTGCAGGATGGGTCGAGAGCAAGTTTCTTTAGTAATGGAGTAACAATGGCGTGTTTGAAGAAGGATGGGAAAATGCCTGAGGAGAGGGAGAGAGTAAAGATTGTAGTTAGGTGGGTTGTGACGACTGGAGAGAGAGACTGGAGGAGATGTGAGGGCATGGGGTCGGTAGTGCATGTAGTCAAACGAGAAGAAGAGAGGAGTCTGGAGACTTCTTCTTCTGTGATGGGATCAAATGTGGAAAGTGAGCCAGGGGAGATGCAGGAAGGGATGGGAGTCACAGCACTTGGTGGTTGGGAGCAGATTTCTTGACGGATATTATCTATTTTTTCTGTAAAGTGGGAGGCCAGGTCATCAGCACAAATGTCTGTGATAGGGGCTTGTGCTTTTGGCCTGAGGAGGGAGTGAAAAGTGTCAAAAAGTTTCTTGGGGTTGTTGGCTAGTGAGGAGATCAGGGTGGTGAAGTAGGTCTGTTTGGCGAGGTGAAGGGCAGCGTTATAGGTTCTTAACATAAATTTGAAGTGGATGATGTCTTCTGGTGTGCGGGTTTTTCTCCATAGGCGTTCAGCACTCCTGGAGCATCGCTGGAGAAGTTGAGTTTGCGATGTGAGCCAGGGCTGTTTTACTCTGTGTTCGGAGGTTCTGAGGGTGAGGGGAGCTACTTGGTCAAGGGTGCTTCTAAGAGTGTCATTGTAGTGATGAACAGCCAGATTAGGACAGGAAAGAGAGGAGATTGGGGACAGTGATGAGTGTAGGGAATCTGAAAGTGTCTGAGGGTTAATGGCTTGTAGATTTCTGAATGTGTGATAGGTAGGAGTGTGCTGGGGTGGGTGAGGATTTGTGAGCGTGAAGGAGAGAATGTTGTGGTCAGAGAGTGGAAGCAGTGAGTTATTTAGGTGGGAGATTGAACAGAGCCGGCAGAAGACCAGATCAAGGGTGTTACCGTCCTTATGTGTCTCAGAGATTGAAAGCTGTGAGAGGCTTAGAGAGGTGGTTAGTGATAGAAGCTGGGATGCAGATGTGGAAGTAGGGCTGTTATTGGGGATGTTGAAGTCTCCCAGGATGAGGGTTGGTAGTTCTGAGGACATGAAGTGCGGCAGCCAGGCTGAAAAGTGGTCAAGGAAGTGGGTGGGTGAGCCTGGGGGCCAGTATATGACCGCTACCCTGAGGGAGAGAGGACGGAAGAGCCTGATGGTGTGGACCTCAAAAGAAGGGAATGAGTGATGGAATTGGGGGGATGACCTGGAAAGTGCATTGTGGGGACAGGAGTATGCCGACTCCACCACCATGTCTGTTTGTGGGTCTCGGGGAGTGAGAGAATTGTAAGCCACCATAGGAAATGGCAGCAGGAGAGACAGTGTCAGAATCCTGAATCCAGGTTTCAGTGAGGGCCAACAGATTAAGAGAGTGTCACGGGGGCTTAGTTCAACTAAGGCTGTAATTCCCGGGCCCCTGTGATGTCCCTATAACTAGGGAAAACCCTGTCTGACCCTCAACCCAGGGTTTTTGCTGAAGGTGCAAATGCCTGAGCCTCCGACCTTTCGTTATCTCCTGCTCAGCCCTGCACTTAATCCTCCACCCTCCACCCAGTGAGGAGTCACACCACCAAAGCTCCCACACAAATAATGACAGACAGGGAGAACTTAAACTGCACTGCGCCGCACACACACAGGAATATACAGTAATGTGAACAGGGCACAACTAAACACAAATATGGGAAGGAGAAAGGATAACGACGGATCATACAACACCAGATACGAATCTCTCTCTCTCTGCAACACCTCCACTCCAGACCGGAACCACTTGGTATGAAACACAAGCTATAATCGGCGACGCCCATATGCCAGTATGACTATTTAAAGACCGTGGGCGTGACTAACCTTCCAACCTGGTCTCCAGCAGGATTAACCCCCGAGAGCCTGAAGATCAAGCCGGCGCCACTGAGGCTATAGTGGCTGGAGGTGGAGCTACCTCTGCCTGCCTGACATGACAGAGAGTTGTTCAGAAAGTAGTTGTGTAGGAAAGGAAGCTTGTTACAAGCAGACCGTGGATTCCAGAGGGCACAATTAAAAGATGTAGATGAGGGAGAGCAAGTAATGTTAGTAAGATTATTATGGTTTCGATATGAGGTAGGGTAGGGGTTGAGGTTGGGGGATGGTGGACCAGGGTTGGGGGAGATGTCCCCTGAAATCAGTAGGAGTAGGAAGATAAAGAGCAAATAGAAAAACACATGCTCCAGTGTTAGTGGGGTTCAGTAACGTCAGCTGCTCCCCTGCTGTGTGTCCGGCAAGGTCTCCTGCTGCCTCCACATTCAAACTACATCAGATATAAAATTGCTCCAAGTAGGCCTCAGCCTACTCCATGATTGACCCTGGGCTCCAACACTGCCAGTTGCTGCTCAGAAGTGCCATCTGCACAAAGAAAAACACATGCTCCAGTGTTAGTGGGGTTCAGTAACGCCAGCTGCTCCCATGCTGTGTGTCCGGCAAAGTCTCCTGCTGCCTCCACATTCAAACTACATCAGATATAAAACTTGCTCCAATTAGGCCTCAGCCTACTCCATGATTGACCCTGGGCTCCAACACTGCCAGTTGCTGCTCAGAAGTGCCATCTTCACAGAGAAAAGCACATGCTCCAGTGTTAGTGGGGTTCAGTATCGTCAGCTGCTCCCCTGCTGTGTGTCCGGCAAAGTCTCCTGCAAAGTCTCCTGCTGCCTCCACATTCAAACTACATCAGATATAAAATTGCTCCAAGTAGGCCTCAGCCTACTCCATGATTGACCCTGGGCTCCAACACAGCCAGTTGCTGCTCAGAAGTGCCATCTGCACAAAGAAAAACACATGCTCCAGTGTTAGTGGGGTTCAGTAACGCCAGCTGCTCCCATGCTGTGTGTCCGGCAATATCTCCTGCTCCCTCCACATTCAAACTACATCAGATTTTACACTTGCTCCAATTCGGCCTCAGCCTACTCCATGAATGACCCTGGGCTCCAACACCGCCAGTTGTTGCTCAGAAGTGCCGGCTGCACAGAGAAAAACACTAGCTCCTGTGCTAGTGGGGTTCAGTAACGCCAGCTGCTCCTCTGCTGTGTGTCCGGCAAAGTCTCCTGCTGCCTCCACTTTCAAACTACATCAGATATAAAAATGCTCCAATTAGGCCTCAACCTAAACCCTGATTGAACCTGGGCTCCAACACCGCAAGTTGCTGCTCAGAAGTGCCATCTGCACAGAGAAAAACACCAGCTCCTGTGTTAGTGGGGTTCAGTAACGCCAGCTGCAACCCCTGCTCTGTGTCCGGCAAAGTCTCCTGCAAAGTCTCCTGCTGCCTCCACATTCATCCCAACATCAGATATTAAACTTGCTCCAATTCGGCCTTAGCCTACTCCATGAATGACCCTGGGCTCCAACTCCGCCAGTTGTTGCTCAGAAGTGCCGTCTGCACAGAGAAAAACACTAGCTCCTGTGTTACTGGGGTTCAGTAACGCCAGCTGCTACCCTGCTGTGTGTCCGGCAAAGTCTCCTGCTACATCCACATTCATCCCAACATCAGATATTAAACTTGCTCCAATTCGGCCTTAGCCTGCTCAATGAATGACCCTGGGCTCCAACTAGTAGTGGGAATGTGCACAGAGCAGGAGACATTGCTGGACACACATCAGGGGATCAGCTGACGTTACTGAACCCCAGTAACACAGGATCAAGTGTTGATTGTGCAGACGGCACTTCTGAGCAGCAACTGGCGGTGTTGGAGGCCAGGGTAAATACTAGAGACAGAGTGGAGCCAGAGGCTAATTGGAGCATGTTTAAAATCAGTAGTAGTCTACAACAGATATTAAACTTGATGAAATTAGGCCTCAGCCTACACCCTGATTGACCCTGGGCTCCAACATCGCCAGTTGCTGCTCAGAAGTGCAGTCTGCACAGTCAACATATGCTCCAGCGTTATTGGGGTTCAGAAATGTCATCTGATCCCCAGCTGAGTGTCCAGCAATTTCTCCTGCTCTGTCAACACTCACACAACTACAGATTTTAAACTTGCTCCAATTAGGCCTCTGTCTGCACTCTGTTTGTAGTATTTTCCCTGGGTTCCAGCACCGCCAGCTGTTTCCCACCATTGTCTTTTGCACAGGTACTCCCTCCTGCCCAGCCTGGTTCCAGCACGCCTGCTGTTTCCGGATAGTGTCAATGTCACTTTGCCACCAATACATTGTCCTGTCGTGTTGCGGTCGGGTTAGCCGAGTCTATTGTGCCTGCAGTTTATGGGCTTCCTATGTGGGCTGAGGGATCTGGCAACAAAGGCTGGTTCCGCAGTGCCAATAGGACAAGCACCCCCTGTAGGACTGTGGGTTTCGGTAACTGCGGCCCTCTCGCGGCCTTGCAACTTTGTTTTTCAAGGGTACCTTCTGCTACCCATCCAGGTTCCAGCACCGTCAGCTGGTCCTCGCTATTTCCATTGGCTCTTGCAGCTTCTGCTAGTCATCCAGCTTCCAGCACCGTCAGCTGGTTCTCGGCAGTGCCTTTGGCTTAGGTGCCTCCTTCTTGGTATCCGAGTTGCAGCAACGTCTGCTGGTCCTTGGTAGAGCTTTCTAGCACAGTACCTCCTGCTTAGTAACCGGGTTCCAGCACCGTCAGCTGGTCCTCGGTAGTGCCATTGGCTCTTGTTCCTTCTGCTGCCCCTCCAGGTTCCAGCACTGTCAGCTGGTTCTTGGCAGTGTCTTTGGCACGGGTACTCCCTCCTGCCCAGACTGGTTCCAGCTCGCCTGCTGTTTCCGGGTAGTGTCAATGTCACTTTGCCACCAATACGTTGTCCTGTCGTGTTGCGGTCGGGTTAGCTGAGTCTATAGTGCCTGCAGTTTATGGGCTTCCTATGTGGGCTGCGGGATCTGGCAACAAAGGCTGGTTCCGTAGTGCCAATAGGACAAGCACCCCCTATAGGACTGAGGGTTTCGGTAACTACGGCCGGCTCGCGGCCTTGCAACTTTGTTTTTCATGGGTACCTTCTGCTACCCATCCGGGTTCCAGTACCGTCAGCTGGTTCTCGGCAGTGCCTTTGGCTTAGGTGCCTCCTTCTCGGTATCCGAGTTCCAGCAACGTCTGCTGGTCCTTGGTAGTGCTTTCTAGCACAGGTACCTCCTGCTTAGTAACCAGGTTCCAGCACCATCAGCTGGTCCTCGGTAGTGCCATTGGCTCTTGTTCCTTCTGCTGCCCCTCCAGGTTCCAGCACTGTCAGCTGGTCCTCGGTAGTGCCATTGGCTCTTGTTCCTTCTGCTGCCCCTCCGGGTTCCAGCACCGTCAGCTGGTCCGCGGTAGTGCCATTGACTCTTGTACCTTCTGCTACCCATCCGGGTTCCAGTACCGTCAGCTGGTTCTCGGCAGTTCCTCAGCCTTCTTGTACCTTCTGCTACATTTCCAAGTTCAAGCTTTTGGAAATGGTTTTTGGTTATCACTCTGGATCTCCCTGACGTCGACCCTGAAGACAACGACCCTGAAGACCACCCCGAAGAAGACGACGACCACGAAAACGATGACCCTGAAGACGACGACCTGGAATACCACCCCGAAGAAGACGAAGAAGATGACCAAGAGGACAAAGAACATGAAGACAACCACCAAGATACAGAACAACAAGAGACAGAAGACCAAGAAGCAGAAGACCAAGAAGCAGAAGAACAAAAAGCAGAAGAACATTAATCATAAGACTAAAAATCAGAGCAAAAGATATTATCTAAATTATAAGCAGAAGAAAACTAAGCAGTGCATGGGGGTGAGTCCGTTCCTCCTCGTGGTGCCCCTGGAAAATGCCTGCTGCTGCAGGCCAAACTGTACGTGGACAAATCCTGTTGTAAATCTTTTGTGACAGGCAGAACGGAAGGTGTAATCTTCAAACTTTTATAGATAACAACTACAGGAATGACTGTCACAAATAAGAATATGATGAAGAAGAAGAATAGGAAGAAGATGAAGAAGTAGATTATGAAGAATAATAGTTGAATAAGAAGAATATGAAGAATGTAAAAAAAAAGAATAATAGGAAGAAGGTGAAGAAGAAGATGAATAAGGTGAAGAAGAAGTTGATGAGAAAGATGTTGCTGCTGCTGAGGATCATGAAGGAGAAAGTGTGGGAGAAGTAAAAAAGAAGGTGAAGAGCATGGAAGTAGTGAAACATACATATCTGACAAAATATAAAAAAGGTTAACATAGTCAATATCTTTGTAACTCCGAACGTCTTTAAAAAAAATTTTTATTCCTTCTATTCCATTTGATTGGGCTAAACCTCTATGCCTTTAATGTCTCCTCCACCTCCCCCAATACATTCTACATTATTATTAGTTGTTTTTCTTCATGTAGAATTAACCTACAAGGAAAGAAAGGGTTTTTTTTAATTCCGATATTTCTGTCCCATTGACTTGCATTGGTTTCCGGTATCGGAATCGGCGATATCCGATACTTTTTGGGTATCGGTCTGATCCAATCAGATCCGATATTTCACGATATGTCATCTCCCTTTTTCTCAAAGCCACGCTCCTTTTAAAGAGAAGAGCAAAAACATGTCTATTACATGATAAAGCATATTCATGCATTTAGTTTACTAAATCCAACCCCCAATATGCAAATGGCACTTTATGAGCAGCACAGTGGCTTTACATTACTGGGGTCCTAGGTTCAAGTCTCACTAAGGACAACTTCTGCAAGGAATTTGCATGTTCTTCCCGTGTTTGCATGGGTTTCCTTTGGGTTATTCGATTTGCTCTCACACTCCAAAAACATAGGGAATTTAGATTGGGAAGAATAAAAGTGCTGGTTAACGGGGGCATTAGAGAGTTTACATCTTAGCTGGGAAGCTGAGGGTCGGCCTCTCCTCTAATTGCATCATGCACATACTTAGGTAACCCCTTTCCGACATTGGGCATAATAGTACGCCGATGTCAGACTCCCTCACTTTGATGTGGGCTCCGGCGCTGAGCTCACATCTTTTCTGGCACATGTGATCGCGGGTCACCAAGGGGTCAGCATGACTGTCAGAGGTCTCCAGCAGACCTCTATGGTTGTCACTGCTGGATTGAGGTAAGTGTCGCCCGGTGGTCGGCGCTCATAGCAAGTGAGCAATTCTGCTACATAAAGGCGATCTGATCATCGCCTGTATGTAGCAGAGCAGATTGGGTTATGTCACCTACTAATTTCCCATGGAGACTATTGAAGTGTGCCAAAAGAAAAAAAAAAATATTTTAAAAGAATTAAAAATTAAAAAAATAAATAAAAGTTAGCCTCCCTAAATCTGACATTTCCCTCTCCATGGGTTGCACCATAATAGCATCCTGGCAGCAGGTGCACTGTCTGGGTGTTATGTCTGACACCAATCTCTCCTTAACATGCCATATACAATCTTTTACCTGTTCTTGCCGCGTACACCTAAAGAACATCTCCAGAATCCACCCTTTTCTCACAATGGAAACAACAAAAACCTTCACTGTTGCATTGATCCACTCCCGCCTGGTCTACTGCAATGCTCTATTAATTGGTCTCCCCATTACTCGACTTTCCCCTCTCCAGTCCATACTTAATGCAGCAGCCTGGGTCATCCATCTGGCTAATCGGTACTCGGACGTGTCCGCTCTTCGCCAATCGTTACACTGGCTGCCCATTCATTATAGGATCCAATTCAAAGTACTTGTTCTCACAAAGCTCTCCACAGTGCGGCACCCCCCTACATCTCCTCCCTCATTTCTGTCTATTGGCCTAACTAACTGCTGCGCTCTGCAAACGACTTTCGACTAACCTCTGTGCTAATCTGTACCTCCTACTCTCGACTCCAAGACTTCTCCCGCGCTGCGCCAATCCACTGGAATGCTCTACCCCAAGAAATTAGGACTATCCACAATTTACACAGTTTTAGGTGCTACCTCAAAACGCATTTGTTCAGAGCGGCCTATCACGTTCACTAATCAAAGTCATTTTATGTGTAAGCGTGCGTGTGTAGCGCATTCACTATCTCCATCCATCCCTCCCTCCCTCAAGATGGCTGGACCAGTATTGTAAATACACCATTGTAAGTACACACCTGTACTTTGTATCTCCCCCTCCTCATTGTAGATTGTAAGCTCTCATGAGCAGGGTCGTCTTAGGGTACCGTTACACCTAGCGATGCACCAGCGATCCCGACCAGCGATATGACGCGGTCAGGATCGCTGGTGCATCGCTAGGTGGTTGCTAGTGAGCTGCCACACAGGCAGATCTCACCAGCGACATCGCTGGAGACGGGGATCGCTACTTACCTGTCAGACGCGGCAATCCTGCATCCTCCCACCCGGCTCCACGCGTCGCTCGTCGTCACAGCAGGAAACGCCGCAGGAAGTGGCCGACGAGAAATGATCCAGCATCTTCTCGCGTGATCAGCGATAATCAGCGGGGGAGCCGGACGGAGGTAAGTATCACATGCAGCGATATCGCTAGCAATATCGCTGCAACGTCACAAAATCGGTGACTTTACAGCGATATTGCTAGCGATATCGCAGTGTGTAACGGGGGCTTATTTTTGCTTTAATTATTGTATTGTTAACGTTGTTACTTATGAATTGTGTTTTGAAACTGTTAAACTGTAAAGTGCTGCGTAATATGTTGGCGCTATATAAATAAAGATTGTTATTATTATTATAAAACTTCAAATTGCCCCCTTTTCGTCCCATTCAAATTAGAACAATAAAAAAATCAAACATACACATATTCAGTATCGCTGCATTCAGAATCGCCCGATCTATCAATAAAAAAAAACAATTAACCCGATTGCTAAACAGCATAAAGGGAAAAAATAGTCAAAATGCCAGAATTGCGTTTTTATGGTCGCCTCAACATTGCATTAAAATGCAATAACGGGCTATCACAAGATCATATCTGCACCAAAATGTTATCCTAATAACGACAGCTTGGCATGCAAAAAATAAGCCTTCATCCAACTCGAGATCACGAAAAACGGGAAAGGTCAGAGAGGCTCAGCGCCTGTGCGCTGCAGTACTTTGCTCTGCAGATAAGTACACCGGCACAGGAGCATGATGCTGGGGAGTGATGAAGCAAGCAGGAGGGCGGTGTCGCAAGAAGTTGGGAGAAGCCAGACCCGGATCTGCAACTCCCATTGGACCGGACCATCTTTGTAAGTGGACAAACTTACAAAATCAGCAAGGGATCAAATACTTATTTCCCCACTGTACATATAGTATAATATATATATATTTCTATATACAGTATATATATCCACACACATACATGTATATATATTGCTTAGTCTCTTTTACTATGTATATTGCTGTCCCTTATTACACAGTGCCCTCTCTTGTTATGTACAGCACCGTCTCTTACATATCGGATTATATAGAGCCCTGTTCTTTATTACATATCGGCCCCTCTTGTTAGATATATAATGCAATGACAGCTGATGGAGCAAAAGAAAGCTTCTTTTCTACTGGAGGAGCTGCTGGACGGGTCGTCTAGTCACTGGCTGCTCCATCAGCAGTAATTTGATATCTAATAAGAGAGGAAAATTTAATAAAAGAGGGAGCTGTGAATAACAAAAATAACAAGAATAAACTATGTAAGATACAGCACTGTACATAACAGCAGAGGAAGCTATATAATAAGGGACGGCACCATATATACCTAGAGAGGATAGTACGTAATAAGGGATGGCGTTATACATAATAAGTGAGTACACTATATGCTAAGGGACTGTGCTATAGATAATAAGGCTACATCACAGTATCTGTGTGCTGTGTTGGTGTTCCACCCGCTTTTACAGATGCATTGAGCATGTCTTATTCTGATCCTCAAAATCGGATAAGAACAGAACATTCTCTGATCCTCACAGATTTCATTTTCAGGTCTGAGATTTTCATGTATGTGTGAATGGTCCTAAAAAACTCTATGAGCCCGTGTGCCATCCGATAAAAAAAACTGGAAGCACATGGACATTTCACACAAATGTGAGAATGGGATTTTACAGATAACATTATCACTCCAAGTCACACAGTGCAGATGCAGAGTACTATCTACATTCAGGCATTTACTACTGACGTCTCTCCTGTTTCTTCTCCATCTGGTCAGACCTTCATGTCAACATCTCCCAGTCTCCCAGCCATGACTTGTCTTGCCCTGAAAATAACAAGGTCACATACAGCTCTTGCAAAAATTAAGAGACCACTGCACAGTTTAATAACTATCAGCTTCTCTACATGTATGACAGCCATTCCATTCCAGTGTCAGTTGAATTCTAACCAGAGTACACCTCATTCTACGTAATGTGCTTCTGATTAGGTGATCACCTGAACCAAATTTTATTTCAAGAAAGGAATGTATAAAAAATCCTGCTGTGGTGCTCACAATCCTCTTGCAATAGGACAAGCTGGATGGCAAAACAAGTGCTAGTAATATCCCAAATGTAATAGGAATTAAAAAATAACTTTTAATCATTCCAAAGGAGTTGAAAAGAAAAGTCTAGAGTGAGGAAAAGATGGGCTCAATTCTGCCTTTACTAGCAGAGAGATACAGTGAGCGTCATGTTGCCTCCATCCTTAAAATTTCTAGGACGGCAGTCCATTACAACAAGATCAAGCAGCAGACATTGGGGACAACGAAGCTACAGACCGGCAGAGGGCAAAAGCGACTTTCCACTGACCAGGATGACTGTCATCTTATTCAAATGTCACTCAGTAACCGCAGGATGCCATCAAGTGACCTACAAAAGGAATGGCAAATGGCAGCTAGGGTGAAGTCAACGGCAAGAACAGTTCGTACAGGCTCTTAAAGGCAGGCATCATGTCATGTAAAGCTAGAAAAAAGCCTTTCATCAATAAGAAGCAAAGTAGAGCCAGGCTGAATTTTGCCAAAGACCATAAGGATTGGACCATAGAGGACTGGAGTAAGGTAATCTTCTCTGATGAGTCTAATTTTCAGCTTTGCCCAACACCTGGTTGTCTAATGGTTAGACTGAGACCTGGAGAGGCATTCAGGCCACAGTGTCTTGCACCCACTGTGAAATTTGGTGGAGGATCGGTGATGATCTGGGGATGCTTCAGCAAGGCTGGAATTGGGCAGGTTAATCTTTGCGAAGGACATATGAATCAAGCCGCATACAAGGTTGTCCTTCTGCTCAGTCAATGTTCCCCAACTCTGAGGACTGTTTTTTCCAGCAGGACAATGCGCCATGCCTCACAGCTAGGCCAATCAATGTGTGGATGAAGGACAACAACATCAAATCCCTGTCATGGCCAGCCCAATCTCCAGACCTGAACCCCATTGAAAACCTCCGAAATGTAATACAGTGGAAGATGGATAGTCACAAACCATCAAACAAAGAAGAACTGCTTACATTTTTGTACAAGGAGTAGCATAAGGTCACCCAAAAGCAGTGTGAAAGAGTGGTGGAAAGCATGCGAAGATGCATGAAAGCTGTGATTAACAATCATGGTTATTCCACAAAATATTGATTTCTGAATTCTTCCTGAGTTAAAACATTAATATTGTTGTTTCTAAATGATTATGAACTTGTTTTCTTAGCTTTATTTGAGGTCTGCAAACACTGCATTTTTTGTTATTTTGACCATTTCTCATTTTCTGAAAATAAATACAAAATTTAGTGCTTGGAAATTCGAACACATCTTGTCAGTAGTTTAGAGAATAAAAGAGCAATTTACATTTTACTCAAAAGTATACCTATAAAGAGAAAAAACAGACAAACTGAAAATTTTGCAGTGGTCTCGTAATTTTTTCCAGAGTTGTACATTGTATAGATATGTGTCTACCCCAGAATACAGATATGTATTCATCATTAAAATACAAGTGCATCTCACAAAATTAGAATATCATCAAAAAGTTATTTTATTTCAGCTCTTCAATACAAAAAGTAAAACTCATATATTATATAGAGTCATTACAAACAGAGTGATCTATTTCAAGTGTTTATTTCTTTTAATGTTGATGATTACGGCTTACAGCTAATAAAAACCCAAAAGTTATTATCTCAATGAATTAGAACACTTTATAACACCAGCTTGAAAAATTGATTTTAAAATCCGAAATGTTGGCTTAAGGAAATGTATGTTCAGTTAATGCTCTCAATACTTGGTCAGGGCTGCTTTGGCATCAATTACTGCATCAATATGGCATTATAAGCCCCCCTTCCTCCCTTCCCAATCCCCTACATAACATCATTGTCCTCTCCCCCACCTCCATCATTGCCCTCTCCATCACCTCTATCATTGCCTTCTCCGACACCCCCATCATTGCCTTCTCCCTCAACTTAATCATCGCCCTCTCAACCACCCCTATCATTGCCCTCTCCACCACCTCCATCTTTGCCCTCTCCCCACACCAATCATTGCCCTCCCCATCACCTTAATCATTGCCCTCTCCACCACCTTCATCATTTCCCTCTCCCCACCACAATCATTGCCCTCTCCATCACCTCCATCATTGCCCTCTCCACCACCTCCATCATTTCCATCCTCACCACCTCCATCATTAAACTCTCCACCACCTCCTTCATTTTTATACCCCTCCACCCCATCACTGTCCTCTCCCCCACCTCCATCATTGCCCTCTCCATCACCTCCAATCCATCATTGCCTTCTCCACCACCCCATCATTGCCTTCTCCCCACCTCAATCATTGCCCTCTCCTCCACCCCTATTATTGCCTTCTCCACCACCTCCAACATTGCCCTCTACACCACCCCAATCATTGCCCTCCCCCTTCACCTCCATCGTTGCTCTTTCCACCACCTCCATCATTACCCTCTTCACCATCTCCATTATTGTTCTCCCCCTCCACCCCTATCATTTCCCTTTCCACCACCTCCATATTGCCTTCTCCCTTACAGCCCCCATCATTGCCCTTTCCAGCACACACACACAGCACCACTCTGCACGTTCCCCAACAGCCACACACACAGCATCACTCACCTCTCTGCACATTCCCCGGCAGCCACACATACACAACCACTCTGCATGTTCCCCAACAGCCACACACACACAGAGCACCACTCACCTCTCCGCACGTTCGCCGCAGCGGTAGCAAGTCTCCACAGCATCTCATTGCCCACAGCTCTCTCTGACACAAATATGCGCGGAATGGTGACATCATCCAGTCGCGCTTCTGTGTCAGACAGGAAGAGCAGACTGTGAGGAGAGTGGATCCCTGTGGCTCTGCTGACATTTTCCAACACTGAACAGCTGAGATATTCCAGGTTGGAGAGCTCCAGGAGATCAGCTGAAATGATTCACCCTTACAATGCCAGCAAGGAAAAAACTCCACTGTTTAATAAGATGGTGAAGCAGTTCTAATTAGAGCAGGAGTGCGAGACACCATACACCTTAATCCTCTGGCCCCTCCTTGTCACAGTGTCTACGTGACAGCAGACCTGCAAAGTAGCATATTTACAACAAGTAACAGTGGTGGTAGTCTCTTCTCATAGCAGGCAAGTTGAGAAACCTAATGTAAGTGAATTTTAAGTAAGTCTCAATGTTAGTGAGACCTGGAGGTCTTTTTTTGAATTAATACAGGATCAGCCAGACTGGGACATATCTGTAAGGTGGTAGGTGGGAGAGCTCACTTACTCTCAGAGTGTAGCATTGGTCACAGTTGTCTCAGCTCAACACATCGACCAAAGTGGCCCTGTACTGGGTAGATGGAGGTTCTCAGCATGGCCTCTTATTATTTGCAACTTTCTACACAAGTAATGTGCTGCCATTCACAACAGTCAAGTGTAGAACCTCTGTTCTAATGTACAGGTGAAAATCTTAAGCATTATTTCTGCTACCCATTGTACATATGTTCCAGACCTAATGTTGGAAATAATAAACCATGGCTACATAACAGCATGCTTGTGGTTTAGTGGCCCAAATCCTAGTGACAGGTATCTTTCATTGAAATTTTCCAGGATACTTTATTTTGTAACTCATCAAAGTTTTCATAATCTCTTCTTGCTGCCAGTGTATGGAACCTATTGTGCTTTAAAAAAAAACACTCATCCTTAGTGCAGCTAAGGCGACTAAGTGTTTGTTGCACTAGTGTGGGTAAGAACTGTCCACCAAGAAGACAGGTAATTTGTGTTCTGCCAGAGTTTTGCTCAGACTTTGGCCTAGACAAGATGCACTTTAATAAATCTTCAGCTATGTGCGCAAAATCAAGTGAGTTTGCAGCTTCTGAATAGAAAATGAGTGATTACATTATCTAACACCAGGGATACCATCTTACCAATATTGGAATGAAACAGATGGGAGTCGATATGTATAAATACTGGTCTGTTGAAGTTAATTGTGCCAAATACATTTTTTTTAATGGCCCATCCAACCTTGGACTGTTCCAAAGTTAAAAAATGCACCAATTTGTGACTTTTAGCTAAATCTTTCAAAATCTTTGGGACAACACCAACACCAAATTTTTAATTTTGGCACATGTGGCAAAAGGTTGAATATCATTGCTTCTATTATTTGCATGCCATGATTTCTGACTTGGTAGGTGATATTTACACCTAAATGGGGTGTAAACTTTTCATAGTTGTGGGTCTATGTATATTTGGAAATTGTTCTTTAAATACCAATTATGTAACAATGAAAACCTTCTTGAAGATTGCTCAGGGTTTACAGCCATTTTCTTCAGCTGTACTTGACTTGATACTTGACCCTTCTGACTGTATAAGAGGAAAAAACATATGAAGTAGAGTGTCTATAGAACTCATCCTCAACAGAATCCTCGTTAGAGATGTACAATGCATGAAATCTTAATTACATAGATATTGCTATAGGTCAAAACTGTGCTCCTATGTTGAGATATTGCTAATGGACATGGAGCTAGAAAAGTCTCTCCATTATTTTCATAGAGGATAGCTAGTTTGCCATCATTATAAAGGGATTAGTTGGTAAATTTATGAAATAGATATCCTAAATGTCATATTACAATGCTAAAAAGCCAGTTAAAATTAAAGGGTTTGAAAACTCTTGTATGATAGTTCACGACTATGAGATCGGTGGAGGGCCAACATCACCCAGCAGCTTCACTGATCAGCTAATATCTGCTCTGGCAGTGGCTATATAAGATGAAGGGACCAGTTCAGTGCATTGTTAAGGCTATGTTCACATATCCAGTAATTAATCGTTGGAAGGGATCCAGCAGCAATCAGTGGACAAAAAAGTTGTGCCGACATACGGCTAAAAAAATGATATCAACCTGATTTGTCTTTTTAACACTGAAGTCTATGGAAAACAGATCCATTACAAAGCCATGAGCAAGTATACTCGTTACTCGAGATATCCTGAGCATGTTCGGGTGATCTCCGAGTATTTGGATGTGCTTGGAGATTTAGTAGCTGCATGAATAGCGGCTGCTAGACAGCCTGAATACATGTGGGAATTGCCTAACAAACAGGCAATCTCCAGATGTATTCAGACTGTCTAGCAGCCACAAATCATGCAGCTACTAAATCTCCAAGCACATCCAAATACTCGGAGATCACCTGAGCATGCTCTGGAAATCTCGAGTGATGAGCATACTCTCTCATCACAATTAACAATGTGTTTTTCTTTCATTTGAAAATGATCTGTTTCAAATGAAAGACAATGAATGGCTTTTTAACAAATCCATTTTCCATAGACATCAGTGTAAAAAAAGCGGATCCTGTAGAATGTTTTCAATCTTTTTCAAGCTGAGCAGATATAAGCGGATTGGTGTGGTGTCGGACATCCAAACCCCCCTGATCACATATTGATGACCTATTATCTGGATAAGGCATAAATAGTTTTTTCCACAAAACCCTTAAAGCCAGAAATAAAGTGCTAGCCTCGCAGAAAAATTAAGTGAAGAAATGGCTACAGTACATACACTTGTAATGACATTTTAGAAGATGTTTTCACCTGTTTATTCATTCGAAAGTTACTTTTTTTTAATGTGAGCACATGATGGATAACACATACATTTCTCTACGTGGTATATTGCTTTCGGAACACTGTGAATTTTAATGTTTTTTTTAACATCCTTAGCTTTGCCAAAATTTCACAGTATGTGGGCAAGTCCTGAACATGAGCAATAACTTGCACTTGCAGCAAACAGCTGCCGGAGACAACCACGCTTTGTAGAGATTAGCAGTGTTGACACGTTCTTTTCAATTTCTGAGTCAACCTGTTTATCATGGAGTATTTGCCATTAACATGACTTGAATAAACACACAGGCTTCAGAGTAGGTTAACAATTACACTAAAAATACTATTACTCATCTTAGATATGTTCTTTAAAGGGTTATATAGGAGTTAAAAAAATGGCCGTCTTTTTCCACAGTTACTAGACAAAGCGTATCAACACGTATGGGACTGTTTTTGGAAGGAAAAAGGCACTTTTTCTAATCCATGACAACCTACAGTGTTTAGACTTGGAGTACATTGAGATTGATACAACAATGCTTCCGATCTGAAGAACTATGTGGAAAGCTCAATTTGTAGCTATCTTATAAAGTATACCGAGTAATTACACTTTGACCGTATTATAATGTAATGTGGTTAAAATAAAGCCCTTCAAACAATTGTAAACATTAATAGAGATAGGCACAGTAAGACTTACTGTGGGCACAATTTAAAGGGAACCTGTCACACCAACCATACTGCCCAATTATCCAGTGCCTTGGATCAGGACTGCAGCCTGGTAAGTTTTACTCTGAAACACTCCAGCGTTTCAAAGAAAACATAGCTTGAAGAGCCAGCTTCTTCCCGCATCGCTTTAGCTGATTGTTTCTCCTGTGTGTGTATAGGGAGACACCTGTCAATCACCTGGAGTAGAGGGAGCAGAGAAGCCGACCAGAGGTGGCACTGACAAGTATGGGTTATCTCTATAGTCTCCAGCTTATATATGTTTTCTCTGAAACTCCAGATCACAGTTAAGCATATGTGGCGCCCCTGAGGCTCAGTCGCCACAGAGGTACTGCACCTTCTCCTAAGGTGTAGTGCCCCACCATCCAGGTAAGGTGGGAACTCCTTGCCACACTCCAACACCTGCATCCCACACACAGGATAGTTCAGCAGAGGACCAGATTGCAGCTCAATGCTTAGTGGGTAGCAGAGCACCTTTCGTGGATCCTTGCTTCAAAACACGAGATGTGCTGGGAGGTGGGTGGAGTTAGTATAAAAGAAGGGGAAAGATAGGATCTAGAGTTCAGTTCAGTCAGTATGACTGGAGAGTGAGAGAGCAGGCTGACAGGAGGTCAGCCTGCCGGGAGGTCAGGCGGAGGAAAGACAGTCAGTCAGGAGAGGCTGAGGACTGGTCTTAGTGGATAGCTCCCGAGGAAAGGAATAGAAGAAGGAGTGCTGCAGCTGCCTCAGTGATCTGAGCCAGCTGGCACAGGAAAGGAAGGAGAAGGAGAGAGACGTAGAACTGTAACCTGCATTTCCATAAGAGAGAGAAAGACAAGTACGGAACGAAGAAGGAGAGAGAACAGAGAGGAGGAGTGGGTTGGATAGGAACCCTGCCTATAGGTTCTCAGCGCAAGGCCGGGGCCCGGTCCCCGAGGTTGTATGGACACTTATGGCTCTGCAGCAGACACCGGTGGAGTAGTTGGCTGTAAATGCACTACTCCCATCCAAGACTTGGGACACAACAGCAAGCTGATAGAGAGCCGGGATCCAGGAGCATCCCCGAGCAGGCTACAGCTGTCTGTCATACAAGTGAGAGTTCTAGGAACATCTAGAAGGAGGTATTCCAGGGTAACTAAGTACTGGAGTGCTTCACCATTAAAGGCGCATTGGCGGAGTCATTCAGAAAGGCACATGTTGGCTGAGTGTTGGCAAGGAGAGTCCTATCTCGCCTGGAGGTTGGCTGGGCCTCTGCCCCGGAGGATACGGTACTGAAGCCGGCACCTGTGTGCACTATGAACTGTGATTAAAGCTTTGAAACTGCAAGCTCTGGTGTCCTCCATTCATTCTCGCATCAGCACCGCTACATCTGGGTATCAGCATCCGCACCATTCTGTGCCTCTCCTCAGCCATTGCACCTACACTGCCCTGGGACTACAGCTCCACCTGTTGGGAGCTACACCATCTTTGCTGCATCACCCCATCAGTCCCAGTGGATCTCCATGCAGCGTTAGCTTAACATCTTACTTGCCAAACACCACAGGTGGTGTCACGAGCTATTACATTAACCACAAACCAACCTTGATTTGGGCGCCCAGGGCCACAAACCGGGTCACCGCCGCTGTGACACACCCCCTTGACACCGGCCCGGTACCGAGTACCCCACGGCCCTGGGAGGTCGACCCACATATCTGGTTGCAATCGCCCTGCCAGGCTCTGATTCATGCTTCCCATGTTTTGGGCAGTATGAATCAAGTGACAGGCTCCCTTTAAATAATACAGCTACTAACTACATATACTGTATATAATAATCTGCAATCTAGAAATAGAACAAAAGGCTGTTATGACGCACTTACAAGGAATGTGCAATCGGTTTTAGCACACCACTGTCCTGCAGGCTTATTACCATAATCTCACCAATATAATTTACTACGATACTATATGCCTGTATATTTCACCATCTTATAGTTAAAATTTGCAATGCTATGAAGGAAGCATAAGAAAAATGTGATCAGTGTATTAGTAGACATATCCTCCTTCAGGAAAATCAATGCTTCTCCTATTGAAACAGACTTCGTAGATTTATTGCATACAGGATCAGATAAAGGTCAAATCATCATATGGGGGTTCTGATCCCCTTTTCTTGAAGCGAGAGAAAACTTAATAAAATGAAGCTGGAAGTAGAATAAAAATAATAGTGTACAGATATAAGAAATTACAGTTAGCCACAATAGTTTCTTAGAAATGACCACACTGTGCATGATTAATAGCACCAGCAATGAATGATGCACATACCAGAAAGAGAAACCATGTGGCTGCTATTGTTTTTTTTTTAAAAAAAGATTGGAGAAACGGATATACAGCAGTCATGGAGTGGTAGACCATGCTGTATTTCAGGGGTGAGCAAATAAGTTTCCCGAGGGGCCACATGAAAGACCATGACTGTTGTGGAGGGCCGAACTAATAGGCTGAAATTAATTGTACTCAATATTAATATCGATATATTATAATTATTATATCATTGATAATAAAATTAATTGTATCACTTAATATTGAGCAAAAATAAGTATGCTGACATCCCACTATATATCATTTGAACCCGAGTTTGACCCCTCTCTATATATACTACAGGAGCCCAACACAGCCTCCCCATATACACTGCATGTGCCCCACACAGTCTCCCCATATGCACTGCATGAGCCCCACACAGCCTCCTCATATACTCTGCATGAGCCACACACAGCCTCCCCATATACACTGCATGAGCCCACACAGCCTCCTTATATACAGCATGAGCCCTACACAGCCTCCCTATGTACAGCATGAGGCCCCACACAGCCTCCCTATATACTGCATGAGGCCCCACACAGCCACCCATATACAGCATGAGCCCCACACAGCCACCCATATACAGCATGAGCCTCACACAGCCTCCCTATATACAGCATGGGGCCCCACACAGTCTCCCAATATACTGCATGGCACCCCCAAAGCCTCCCCATGTGCAGCATGACATCCCCTTAGCCTCCCCATGTTCTGCACGACACCTCCATAGCCTCTCCATGTGCAGTATGTCACCCCCATAGCCTCCCCATCCGCAGCATGTCACCCCCATAGCCTCCTCTTGTTCAGCATGTCACCCCCATAGCCTCCCCATGTGCAGCATGTCATCACCATAGCCTCCTCATGTGCAGCATATCACCCCCATAGCCTCCCCATGTTCTTCAAGGCACCCCCATGTGCAGCATGTCACCGCACAGCCTCCCTTTGTGCAACATATCACCCCCATAGCCTCCCGAAGTTCTGCACAACACCGTCATTGCCTCTCCATGCCCACCCAAACATCCCATACATATGAATAAAAGAACACCACATGCTCACCTCTGTCCCATTCCTCAGTGTTCTACTCATGTCTCAGTGTATCCAGTGCATTGACTCTCCACAGTTGCGATGAAATGACATAATTGTGTCAGCTGTTTCACACACTGATTGGTGAAGGAAGTTGTCAGAGGCCACTCCTCCACCAATGCAGTCAGCGACTCAGCGCAGATGGAGATAGAGAGCGGGTGGGCATGGTGCGGCCCGTGGGCCTCTGGTTTCCAGTCCCATGACTGTTTCTTTGCCCATGTCTGCTGTATTCCATGTATTATATAACATATCTAAAATGAGTGGTTGCCTGAAATAAGCGTTCCTTACTGTATAAGAATCGTAAATACATCTGAATGTTATAAATCTCTACAAACACATTTAATAACCTTGAATAAGTTAGACAACTATAACGCTAAATATGTTATAATAGTCTTAGACATGACATTTAGTATTCTTTCTGTCATTTATTAGATGTCTATACAATATGCAGAACAAATGTATCCAGGAATATAGATTTGCTGAAAAATGTAACCTTAGCTGAACAAACACATATGTGGTGGGTGAAGCCTTTGGTTTATGTGTTTTCCTCTAGCAAATTATGATTTTTCTAAGTAACACATTAAAAAAATATCTGTGATATATTACAGTGATCGTCTGCAACATGTGGGATTACTCTCAAGTGATGCTTTATGAAAATGATTCTTTTGGACACTTAATCAATATCATGTGCAGCTAGATAACTGGCAGGTAGCACAGTACATTTACCACATCTCAAAGGAAAAA
This sequence comes from Dendrobates tinctorius, assembly GCF_039654945.1. NCBI lineage: Eukaryota > Metazoa > Chordata > Amphibia > Anura > Dendrobatidae > Dendrobates > Dendrobates tinctorius. Next base: position 18,281,018 of record NW_027361741.1, on the reverse strand, counting down.
TAAATTATCCATAGCATGTAATGAAAAATATGGAATATGGAAATGTTGGTTTTGAATATGGAATATATTTTTATTTAACCTTCATAAAATAAATAATTATTAAAGAAGGGTCCAGACTGCGATTAGATTCTGCTGCTGATAACTAATGGCCAGTGTAGACCGGACACTTAGCAATCAACCTATGTGGTGACACAGGGGTCAGTGGGTGCCCAGTTCCGCTAGCCGAAATCGTATGGACCAGGGATCGTCCCACCGAACTCCCGCTATCCTTTTAATGTGGGTGCATAACGCTACTCAGACAACAAAGGATGAGCATATAGCAGTGTGGCAATGCTTTATTGAACCACAAAACAGGCAGATAACATGTAGGACAGTCCCAGCAAAATACCCCAAGATGGTGCACATTATAGAGTCTCACCCTTCCGCTGACTCGCTGGGATAATGGCAGTTGTTACTTCAAAGCTCCCAGGGTCAGCTACCCCATCTGTGGCATGCACACAGAGAGGAGGTAATAAGAAGCATAGGAAGATGACAGTCCATGGAGGTACAAGGCCAGTTGACCGGAGGGTCACAATCTTGGTTCATCTTCCAGGGTCGTCTACCCCACCTGTAGCACAGAGAAGGTAGCAACATGCTTAGGATGATGACAGTCCATTCAGGTACAAGACCAGTTTGACCCGAGGGTCACAACTTGGCTTCTCTGAACATCTCCATGGAGGGAGGCGGTTGGCGGGTCCCAATCTTGGCTCTTCTTTACAAATGTATCCATGGTCAATGGTGCAGATCTGTATTCTTCCAACCGGGGCACAGATTCCCTAGGTTGTTTCCTGTAGAATGATAGATCTGTGTCCCTCAAGATGGAGCCATGATGCATTGTAAGCAGTTCTGTAAGATCCCCTGGATGTTTTGATGTCTTGGCAGAATCTCTCGCTGTCTCTCTCTCTCTGTACAGAGGCATGTAACCTATTTTTATACTTAACAAGTGTCCTTCATTCAGTATTTACATAAAGGTTAAGAATAGAGATGAGATCAGGTAGCATTACCTGATTATTTAATCTATTTGCATAGCTTTTCCTCCTGTTTTTGAAGTCAACAAACTATCTGGCCTACAGAATGCATAATTAGCATATCACTAGTCATCAAGGATAAGATCAATCTATGTTATATCAAATATCAGCTTACAAGTCAATATTCCAGGCTTACACAAACAAAAGTCTGTTTTCTTGATCAAGCAGAAATCAACACTTAAATTCAAAAGCCACCATACAGATAACAGTCTATTCTTCCTGGCTTGCTAAAAATAGTCATCTGATTAATTACTATACAATACAGTGTCTCCACACCATACCATTGGGGTCAACCACTTTCGTTTGTTAATGCAGCTTTTGTCACAAGCTGACCAGCACTTCTGTCCTTACAATAGCTGTTGATGGAGGCACATATGACCATACCTATCCATCAGACCTGACCAGCAGCCATTGTATGGACAGAATTTTTCAGCTTAAGTGGAAAGTTTCACTAACAAGAGAAAGTTGCCAACCATTTTAAATGGTCACTGCTTCAGAAAATGTTGCTCAATAAAATGGAACAGTTGAATATAAGAAACTTTTGAAAGTATTATAACAGAGAAATTTGCTTATTTCTCCTTTTATGAGACATTTCTTCTCAACAACACCTTTGCCCCTTGAACTTATTATTTCCGCTGAAAAGCAGCTCAAATCTATTTTGGTTTAAGCAAGATGAACTGCCAGTGTAGTGAGGTATCAGATTACACAGCTTATTAAGGGCTGTAGATAGGAGAGGGAGATAAGAAGTGAGGAGCAGGGAGAGACACTGAAAGGACTCATGTACATAGCCGAATATATTGGATGAAAGGTATCTGTGGTTTTCACGGATAGCACTTGTACCCATGATATTCTATGGGGCGTGCACATGTCCGGTTTTTTCCTCAGATCAAGTGTCAAATGCAATGCAAGTTCAAAGGTCTGTGAAACACATCGGACCATAGATTGATGACATCCGCATTTTCATGGACTGATAGAATGGAGAAGGTGGAGAAACAATTTTATTTCTCTCCATCTCTGAGAAAATTGATGCCACTCTAATCAAACTCTGATCAATCTCTGATCAGAGTCTGGTCGGAATAATCTGACTGTTTTTCTCAGATGGAGAGAAAATAGTCGTGTGTAAAAGACCAAACAGGCAAATCAATATATATTGTGGCTTCTCTAACAAGTAATTTGTCTCACCTCAGTGTTGGATTCACAGATACACTGCTCAGCACTACTGTAAATTATAATCCATGCTGCAGCTGCTTTTATCTTTGTAGTGCACGGAGTATGAAAACCATGAACCCTTAATGTTTATGGTCACTGTGCATGGGAGACATCATAAAAGCAAATCTCCACTCTCCAGCTTAAAGATTAGTAAAAATTAGAGCTACAGCAGAGGGGGAAAGTGGTGACAAATGCAAGACAGAAGTCACGTAATGGTCAGAAATAGTGTTATTCTCCATGTACCCACATGACAGTTACCTGAAATAACGTACTCTAAAAATAACATTTACACTTTCAAGCTCACGGTTTATACCCTGCTTGCCGCATTTCTTGATTCCCGACTCTTGCTATGCACAGGTCTTCCTTGACACGAAAGAGACCTTACGATATACGTTATTGCTCTACTAGATTTCTGCCTATTTGCACCAGCAAAAGACGTCCTTGACAAAGACCACTCCTGGTCGAAACGTTGGACGATATCCTTGCCGGCTCAAAATAAACTATCACTGCAGCAAGACCTACAGTCTCATTTTCTTTTGTGGTGCTGAGTTTCCTACCTCATCGAATCTGGACCACAAGTCTCTCCCTCAAGCACACATTTTTTAATAGGAAGTGCACTGGTCTTTCTCCACCTAATGTACATTTTTAAGGCTAAGTGCACACGTACCGGAACTCTCGCGGAAATTACCGCGAGAATTCCGGAATTCCAGTCCGCGGGAAAATCGCATTTTAAATTCCCGCGATTTTCCCGCGGAAAAACTAGCATTTTGCAAGCGTATTTAGCTTGCAAAATGCTAGCGTTTTCCAAGCGATCTGTAGCATCGCTTGGAGAACTGATTGACAGGTTGGTCACACTCATCATACACAGTGTTTGACAAGTGTGACCAACTTTTTACTACTGAGGCCGCCTATGCAGCATCAGTAGTAAAAGATAGAATGTAAAAAAAAATTGTGTTATTCTTACCTTCCGACGTCCTGCGCATCCGTTCCCAGTGATCCTTTGCGAAAATGCCCCCGATGACGTCCATTCTCGCGGGATCGCGATGTCTCGCGGTAATTCGCGATGACGTCGCGCGAATGACCGCGAGACTTCGCGATCCCGCGAGAACGGACGTCATCGCGGGCATTTTTGCAAAGGACTACTGGGAACGAGAGCGTGGAGAGAAGCGGGAAGGCTGCGCGGGACGTCGGAGGGTGAGAATAACAATATTTTTTATTTTTAAATTCTATTTTTTACAGGGATATGGTACCCAAAGCTCGGAGGACAGTCTCCTCTCCTCCGGACCGTGGGTACCATCCGCAAAATGTTCTGCTTACTTTCCGCATGGTGTGCATAGCCACATGCGGGAGGTAAGCGGAACAATGCATTCCTATGGGTGCGGGATCGCCGCGATTCCGCAAATTAATGAGCATGCTGCGGTTTTTACCGCGAAGCGATTCCGCCACGGGAAAATCCGCAGCATTAGCACAGCATTGCGGAATCCCATAGGAATGCATGGGATGCTTATTTTTCGCGTTTTCGCGGCAAAATCGAGCAGGTTAAAACCGCCGCGGAAACGCGAAAAAACGCCACGTGTCAACTCAGCCAATAGCTTAGAAGCAACTTTTATTATTTCCCAAAAATAAGTTGTAACTTTTGCGTATTTTACAGCAAAACTTGTATTTTCTAAATGTTTTCCTGAAATAGTATCCATACAGACATATATTATTGAAATCGAAGAAAGCAGCTAACTATTGTATTACAGACTTTTTCTGGCCTGCCCTTCCAAGAGCTTCTCATAACAGAGCTGTATTTCCAAAAACATATGTGAAGTGGTGAGCGCTATTAATATTTCATGTGACCTCTGCCGTCTTCCAGTTCCAAGACTCATTAAGACCCAGAGTGTATCCATATAAGTAACTGTATTCATAACTGAACCGCAGTACAGAGACTCCGGGTTGTCGACCAACCACATCTGTTAGAACTATGGAGAGCAACAATGAAGAAGGACAGACACTGCCATCCTTAAGCTTCAGGGCATAACAGCATCCATTTTTTTAACACCCATTTTAGTAATCTGAACTGTCCGAAAACAGAAGGCTAATGGGCTGCATACTACAACCAACGACAAGTTCTGTCTATATACGAAGAAGAGTGATTATTCCATTCCAGATATTCTTCTGTTATAAATATGACAAGAAATGTGAATTGTTCCCTTAGTTGTTTTCTTCAGTGAATCCTTTATTATACTATTAAGCAATATCAGCGGTATCCTAACTATATTAACAGATGCTGGATCGTCACTAATCACAGCTGTTACTGTGCCCATAGGGGTTGTCACCAAGCAAGCCCCTGACTTACTTGACAAATAAATCTGAATTGCTATGCAATTTCAGTCCCCCATGTTTCAGCTCTTGTGGTGTAAGTGCCATACTAGTTAGGGCAATATTTTCATGAGCCTTGAAGCTTAACAGGAACATATCGCCTATATTTTATACTAATTGAATCCAGATCAGAAAGTCATACTTGTATATTTTCTCATCTTTTAGTTTATTTTCTGATGGTAGATTTTTTTATTGCTATTTTCTGTTCTGCATTTGATTATGGAATCGGCCATGTTGACTGAGTCGCTAAAAGAAGCATAAAGTGATTTATTTACAGCAGCTACATGGACCATAGGAAATAATAGAGGGGGATGGTTTCACTGATTTCTATTAGAATGTTTTCTAGGCATATACTGTGACTAGAGCAGAGGTCAACTGTGACCAGGCTCGGACTGGCCCATAGGGTAACAAGGGAATCCTCAAGTGGGCCCCTGTGCAGATCTGGGCCCCCAACCCCAATGTATGAGCAGTACTTGGCATAATTCACTTCATTCACTCTGTACAGAAAAACAGCATCTCATCATTCATTAACCAAACTATCCAGTTTATTATTATATATAGGCATACCATATATACTGAAGTATAAGCAGACTCAAGTAAAAGCCAAGGCACCTAATTTTGCCACAAAAATCAGGGTAAACTTATTGACTCAAATATAAGCTGGGTATACATTGTCCCTCATCCCTATTCTGGTATGCATGGCTCCCCCCATCCCTGTCCTTGTATGCATAGCTCCCCGTCCCTGTCACTGCATGCATGGCTCTCCCATCCCTGTCCTTCTATGCATGGCTCTCCCGTTCTGTCCTTGTGTGCATGGCTTTCCCGTTCTGTCCTTGAGTGCATGGCTCTCCCGTCCCATCGTTGTGTGCATGGCTCTCCCGTCCCGTCATTGTATGCATGGCTCTCCCATCCCGTCCTTGTATGCATGGCTCCTTATCCCCTATCCTTGTGTGCATGGTTCCTAATCCCCTATCCTTGCATGCATGGTTCCTATAAAAAAAAAATCCTACTCAACTTGCCTGTGCGCCCTCACTGCATCTCATTCCGGCGCCAGCAGCTTTTCCGACTGAGCAATCATGTGACCGCACTCATTAAGGTAATGAATATTCACTCCACGTCTATGGGAGTGGAGAGGCGTGAATATTCATTACCTTAATGAGTGGGACCACATGATTGCTCTTCCACAAGAGGTGCTGGCACCGGAATTAACGAGATGCAGGGAAGGTAAGTAAGATGTGTGCTGGAAGACAGCGGCTGCGGCTTTCACTGTGCATTATTATACAGGCTTTTGCCACAACCGCCGGCCCCTGCCTCTGTGACCTGCTGCTCCCCTTCCCAAGCTGTCTTTCTGGGACAATAGACTTGTGTATTAGCCAAGGGAGGCGTTTTTAACACAAAAAAATGTGCTGAAAACTTGACTTATACACGAGTATATACGGTAGGTAAATTTGTGAACAAGGGTAATGTAATATTTGTATGCAGGGGAAAAGAGGGCCCCCCAAAGCCAATGTTACTGGTGGGCCCTTGGCACCCCAGTCCGACACTGACTGTGACTATCAACTATTGTGAATGGTGTCCTATGTCATCTATATCCAAATTATATCTTTTATTGTAATCCCACCAGAAGTGATCAGATAACTGCTGAAAAATAATCTTAACAAAACATGAATGATCAAACTAGTCAAAATGTTGGATTGTTACTCTGCTTATATCCTCCTCCAAAATGGCCATTAAATAATCATTTTTTTGGTATTTTGCATACACTAATGATATGATGGAGTGGAATTCTCCAGCTAGCTGATACCTGGCTTTCTATTTCAATTTCTTCTTTTTCTAATTCACTATGTATGTTAGATAATAACACTCATGGCCATGAGCCATTCTGAACTCACTGGGGATACCATGAATATTCAGTGTGGAGTCTTTTTTGTCCTCTAGAATTACATCTCAGGCCATTTGATATTTTTTTTTTTATAAATGGGGTTAATAGAGAGTGTGAATACACTTGTGAATGATACATTTGTTGGATTACTATATCCTTTTCCCATATTGACCTATATAATGACACATGAACTGTTTTGCCCCCAAAGAGAAAACACAGTAGTTTGACTATAAATGGCTTCACCTAACCACTAACCATGAGTGGAGAAAAAGTTTTGGCATTATCATTCATATTCTCTGAAAAAAGGCCAAGAAAGCAAAAATTCTGCCAGGGTATGTAAACTTTTGAGCACAGCTGTATAGTCATGCCATGTAATACCCAGGAGGATGATGACTAAGTTGTATGCAGATATTTAAGTCAAGCAATAAAACGTGAATAGTGCAAAGCATGTATAAGTGGTCCAACCAGACCTATTAATGGAAGACAACCATGTAGTAAAGATTAATGAGTAAGGGACAGACTAATAAGTATTTGATACAAATCCAAACACAAGTGGGGATCCAAGAGGGATGAAGACAACCAGGCTACATGCAAGCACTGACACTGGTATACTCGCTGACAAAGTGACAGGGCATAGGGGGACTGAGAAGACCAACCTGCTACAGACATGGAAGAGGCAGACCCCAACACATATTTCGCAATGTGCTTATTCGGAGGTTTCATCCCTCTTGGATCCCCACTTGTGTTTGGGTTTGTATCTAAGGCTGGTTTCACATTTGTGTAAGGCAGAGCAGCGGAGGGTTGCGTAGTTCCTCCGTTAAGCCCCGCCCACTGCTGCACCTCTTTCTTCAGCTCCGCCTACGTCTTCATGTGTTCTGCTTACCCTATCTTTAACATTGGATATGCAGGCCATGCGGATGTATGCTGACACATCCACATGCGTCGTTTTGACGCTGCACCGAGCTGCACCAAACGCAACGTGTTGCATTTTGTTGCGGTCGGCGGGCACATCAAAGCGAGGCATGCGGATGCATCAGCATACATCCGCATTGCCTGCATACCCAATGTTAAAGATAGGGTACACAGGACGCATGCAGACGTAGGCAGAGCTGAAGGAAGAGATGCGGCAGTGGGCATGGTTTAAAGGAGGAAGAAAGAAGGAAGTAGGCTGCCATTCGCAGCCCTGCCGAACGCTAGTGTGAAGCTAGCCTAATACTTATTAGTCTGTGTTTACATCCGGTATATCTCTTTTTGACTCCTATTAGGTATTTATATAGTCCTGTGTACCATAATCTTGCTCAAATATGGCATTACGGTGTCGCTGCCCTTTGAATTTTAATAATTAATATCTATGTTTATGTCTCGATAAAATAATTTTGTCTGCAAAATGTCATAATAAAGCTACATAAAAATGTTTTTTTACTTGCTCTATTACCCATTACTCTTTTGGTTATGTACTTGAATATTTATGGATGAGCTCCCATGGCTGGAATCGAGGTCCGAGTCCCTACATCATGTTGCACTTAGATGAGGTAGCAAAAATATAGTCATAGATTCCCTTTACTGCAGAAAGAATTGACATGCTGCAGATTTGAAAGTGCTCTAAATATGCAAGAAAAAAATAAGCAATGTGTGAATGAGACATCAGAAACCTCAGTCAGTTTGCTTGTTTGGCTGGAAAAATAAAATGCAATGTGCGCACATACCCTACAGTCAGTGAAAAGCGGACAGAAAATGCATGGCTCATGGATGGAATCTGAGCGCTGTCTGCTTTTTTTCAAAGGAAGTTTGATGTGATTTTGTGGTGTGGACCTCTTGATCTGCAAAAATACCTGCGCGTGTGAGCAGCACCATAGCCTATAAGGGTATGCGCACATATTCACGAATTGAATGATATGTTGGCGGGAACAATGCAGTGTAATATATGCATGTTTTTGCTGCATTTTTGTTGCATTTTTACATAAATTTTTGTGCCAGATTTTTTTTCCAGTTCATTAGTTTGAGTGAAATCTGCAGCAAAAATGCTGAAAGAATTGATACCCTGCCAATCTGCAAGGAAGAAATGACCAACGTGTGGAAAAACCTTCAGGAACTTCATTCACTTTGCTGGTACTAGGAAATCCTTCAGGTTTTGTGACAAAACTGCAGAGAAAATGAGCAATACAAAAACAATGTGTAGACATGCCCTGAAGGATACGTGGATAGAAACATGGCTAGAACTTGCATACAAAAAGCTCTGGATGAGCCCTTACTCTTGGAGAGGGTCTGCGTATGGAGTGGCTTAGAATGATCGAGACCAATATACTCGATATGGAGCTTGCACCCTGTGCTAAATTTACATTCTAATGATTTAAGAGCACTGACATCAACAGTGGAATCAGTTACTGCTTTGTCAGCGGGGTGTAGGAAATAACAGTTATTGTTACAATTTCGCAGGGGCTGCATCTAGCCCTGACAGTTTATGATTTATCTTCTGCACAGAAGGAAGGAAATTTCTAAGAATATTGACCTCTTCACATATAAATTAATGGAGCATAACTTTTTGGTATTTATTTTTAGCTGTACTACAGAAGCTGCCCTTTAAGATAATTCTATAAAATAAAGTCATTTTATTATCTAAATAGCAGCCCCTAATTGAGCCATCATTAAAATTTCACCCTGACATACGGTCCTTCAGATTCTTTCATCTACTTCCATTTTCTGGTCCTTTGTATCTCGGAAGTTTATAACCTTTGCATAAAATCTTTGATCACTAATCTGCAGAAGTAATTCATGTTGTTATGTTAGGACCTTCTTAACGCTTTCATTGCCGGAATCTGATCATTGTGAATGTCAGGTTTATTATTTATTACTGAGCATTTGGTTCCTAAAACAGCCCAATTATGACCTAGAACAGAGGGTTTTCTGCTAGATGACAGTGAAAGGGAGGGCCAGGACCGTGGTCGTGACCTGTACTCCGGTGGCAGCTGCGCCTAGCCCTTCCCCTACATGAAACAATACTCTTCTCCTCGGCATACCTGCATCTCCAGATTCAACTTCACCCTGGTACTTCCCAGGTCATAATGGTCGCTCTTCTAGGCGACCCCCATCAATGGAGACACAGTCCGAGACAAATTTAACACTTTCTCTACTTAGGATTTTGCACGTTACATCCACAGTTTTTACATCATCACATTTGCTTGCTTCCCGATCTTTTCCTTGCTTGCTATCACTTCTGTGCAGTACACGCCTGGATTGGACCATACTAGACTGCTTCCCAGTTCCTTCCAGGTCTGAACTCACTACAAGGACATTTCCTTCAGCCTGTTTTGTCCCAGACATGAATTCATCAATCACTAGGTTTGGTGACCCCCGGTGAAGCATCCAGCCCGTCTGTACCGGACTCGTTGAAATGCCAACTCCTTTCATCTCTTCAGTCGAGCTAACTTCTGCCCTAAAAGCATTGGCCTAGGCGGTAAGTCGCCACATATTCCTTTTTCTATTCTGACCCACTGCTAAGACCTGCAGTGGCCGTGGGTAACGTGGGCAATAATGACTTAGGCCTCTTTCACACATCAGGTTTTCGCCGTCAGGCGCGATCCGGCGCTTTTGACAGAAACCGGATCCGGCGAAATGCAATGCCGGATCCGGTTTCCCCCCCATTGACTTGCATTTGCGCCGGATCGCGCCGGATGGCCATGCGTTTCATCCGGTTTTCGCCGGATCCGGCAATGTGTCGCGATCCGGCGTCTGGAAAAAACGGAGACTGTAACGTTTTTTGTCTCCAGCGAAAAAGCCAGACACGCCGGATCCGGAGCGTCCGGCTTTTTCACACAATGAAAGCCTATGAGCGCCGCAATGCGCGGGATCCGGCAAAAGCCGGATCTGGTGGCCGGATCCAGTTTTTTTGGTCTGAGCATGCTCAGTAGCTCTGCCCACAAGACATATATAAAAGCAAGACAGTGGGACCCACAGCCACACCCAACATGCCACCCAAGAAAGCAACCAAGCGCAGCAGGAGAAGGCAGGAGACCACTGCAGCACCATCAGCACCACCACCACCCCAAATGGAGCAGCAAATGGAACATGCTGAGGAGGGGAGGCCAGCAGCAGATGAGAGACGGTAATTATCAAATCCCCCATTCCTCCAAACTAGGGCTATTGAATATCAAGATATTCATTGGCCCTTTGTTTCTCTTTATTCAACAGCCGCCCAATAGATGCAGCAGCAGCAGCAGCAATGGCAGCAGGTGGAACACCACCCACAGGCATGGAGTGTGGCCACCAGGAAGACAGCACATCATCTTCTGGGAGCCCTCCCTCGCATCGTCAGCGTTTGACGGTAAGTTTTTATTTCCAAAATCCATCATCTCTGTAATATATGTCTATTCATTGCCTTTTATTTCAAAACAGGATTCACAAGATGAAGAGGAGCTCCCAGAAGAAGAAGGAAGGGGTGGACAGACACTTGGAGTGGGCTCACAATTGGTAAGTTTTTTGCATCAAACGCAGAAACACAACATCACACTACACACAACACATAGAAAACAATGTTCTGCAGACCACACACAGCAAACAAATGCCTACATCCAAAGACATAACATTTTTTGTTTTCTTCTCTAGTCTTCCCAATCTGGTGCTCGGCCAAGAGGTCCTTGCAGTGCCTCCCAGGGTCGTCGGCGACAGCAACGCGGCGGTCACCAGCGTGTAAGTATAAATATTTTTGCATGGTTTTTTTGCACTTTTTATTTCATTTCTTTTGTGGAGGCTAATTATGTTATTTTTGTCTTTTTCTTTAACAGCCTTCACAGCGTGCTCCCGACTCTGACGGTGAGGATGGAGGACTCGATGTGGACCACCTCATCGATCTCGTCAGAGAAAGGGAGCCGCTCTGGAATATGGCTGACCGCCGCCACGCTGACCTTATCGTTACCCGACGACTCTGGGAGGAAATCTGTTCGCTCCTTGTGGGCCGCTGGGAGGACCTCGATGTTCGGGCCCAGATTAAAGAGCGTAAGTATATACAGTACCGGTTGCTTGATGTAAACAAGTGTTTCCCGAACTCCAGTCCTCGTGGTCCCCACGGATCATGTGTTCAGGATTTCTATTTACTATGGAAATCCTGAAAACATGACCCCTGGGGACCATGAGGACTGGAGTTTGGGAAACACTGATGTTTTATCCTAACCACTTTGTCCTTTCTCGTTTCAGGGAACAGAATTGTGAATCGGTGGCGGTCTGTGAGGGATCGTTTCAAGAAGGAGTTCAATAAAGAGATGCGGGCCCCGAGTGGATCTGGAGGACGCAGGAGCAAGTACAAGTACGCAGAAGCCCTGTCGTTCCTCCGGGAAACAATGGTCACTAGAAGGTAAATATTACACACCACATGTGAAAAAAAATGTTAGATGTAACTTTTTTTTTTCAGCCAGGGCCATACCATGTCAGTATTTTAATTGTTTTTTTTTCTCTTTATTCCACAGCACGGTGAGCAGCACTCGGGAGCCTGCACGATTGGACCCTTCTGAGGCGATCCCTGAGGAGACCGGCACCGAGGGACACTTCGACCGCCCCGGTACATCTGCACCTTCCCAGCCTTCCCACACATTCGACCCATCTGTCCCATCCACCAGCACAGGAGCATCGTGGCCGCCTACATTACATTAAGCTGCTGGTGAGGAGATCGCTTTCCCTTTACCCCACCCTTCTGCCCCTGCCACCTCTAGTACACCTGCGGGTACTGGGCGGCAGCGGCAGAGGGGTCAGGAAAAGACTTATGCGCCAGAGTTCTTGCATCTGAATGCATCTTTCCAGAACTGTCTAAAAGTCTTGTCAGAGCAAATCTCCGTAGGCTATCAGCAGATCAACTCCAGCATTCTGGAGGTGAAGACACTTCTGCAAACCATGCATTCAGAAGCAAGATCTTCGCCAAACCACACCTTTTTCAGGTCTGTTGTGGAGCGCATGGAAACGCTCTCTCCTGCCCAGCAGATGCATGTAATGCATTCATGCCACGCTGCTCTCCAGCAAGTTACCTCCCAACCTCCTCCTCCCACCACAGTAGTTCCTCCACCTGCACCCCCTCCAGCCACTTTCCATCCTCCCCCTCCTATTACATCTACACCCCCTCCAGTCACTTTCCATCCTCCCCCTCCTATTACATCTACACCCCCTCCAGCCACTTTCCATCCTCCCCCTCCTATTACATACCATCCACCTCCCCAGCACCATCCACCTCCCCAGCACCAGCAACCTCCCCAGCACCAGCAACCTCCCCAGCACCAGCAACCTCCCCAGTACCAGCAACCTCCCCAGTACCTGCAAACTCCCCAGTACCAGCAACCTCCCCAGTACCAGACATCTCCCCACTTCCAGCAACCTGCCCCGTACCAGACATCTCCCCACTTCCAGCAACCTGCCCCGTACCAGACATCTCCCCACTTCCAGCAACCTGCCCCGTACCAAACTCCTTCCCCATACAACTTGCCATCAACATCATCTGCTCCTACAGTCCCTGCCCAACCCTCCACTCCACCACCCACCACCTCTTCTGCTTCCCACATGTCCACCCATTCTGTAGTTTTTTCCACACCTTCACCTCTAACTGTTCCTTCCCCACCACGATCCCAGTCCTCTCTCCACACTCCCAGTGTCGAAGTGTCCCGCAGCCCCTCCAGCAGTATTTCCACCACACACTACACAGATTTATAATGTGTGTATTTAAATAAAAATGACCAGTTTTATGGTTTCAAAGCTTTATTAAACAAGTTTATTAAAATTTTAAAAAAGTTTACTAAAAAAAACATTTTTCAATAAAAGTTAAATTATTTTACACTGGTTGTCTGTCATTTCTTTCTGCGGTGAAAAAGGTTAAATACAGGGTATTTAAAAGGTGAAATGGTATTCAAAACTAGGTATATAACTGTGGGTAAATTTTAGCTTTTTGCCACAGTTGTGTTCCTGGTTGTGTTTGAAGCAAAGTATTTCACCTAAAAAGTTGTGTTTATTGTTGGTGATTTCCTAACAATGTACACAACTTTTGTTAAAAGGTGAAATACTTTGCATAAAACACAACCAGGTACACACCTGTGGCCTAAAGCTAAAAATAGTAAGACCATGACAAGATAGCCAACTTTGGTTGGCAAAGGTATATACTGTTGGTCCAGAAGGTACACAAGTTTGGTTAGGGCACAAATCTTTCACACTCTGTCATCCTGCCAGTGTACTCTGCCTTGAGGTGACATAAAGTATATTGCAAAATTGTCCCTCATTACTGAAACCGTCACAGAACTTCTAGTGGTAGTGTCATGGTAATCTTGCAAGGTGGTTTCTTCAGAGGTGTCCTCAATGGAAATGGGTTCCTTGCAGATAACAAAATTGTGGAGTACCACGCACGCTTTGATCACCTCGTCCACAGTTTCTGTCTTGAGGTTGATCGCAGTCAATAGGACCCGCCATTTGGCTGTCAGAATACCAAAGGTACATTCAACCATTCTTCTTGCTCTTGTGAGGCGGTAATTAAAAATGCGTTTTGGTCTTGTCAATCCTCTGCTAGAGTACGGTTTCAAAAGGTGTTCTGACAGCTGGAAGGCTTCATCCCCTACACAGACAAATGGCATAGGTGGACCAGATGTTTGCGGCAGCGGTCTAGGTGGTGGGAACTGGAAGGTGTTTCCATACAGTATACGACCCATGGCAGACAGTTTGAAAACTTGAGAGTCATTGGAGCGGCCATAGGCCCCAATATCAACCGCAATAAATTTGTATTCCGCGTCAGCGATGGCCATGAGGACAATTGAAAAATATTTCTTGTAATTGAAATATTCCGATCCCGATCCAGCTGGCTTTACAATGCGGATATGTTTCCCGTCCACAGCGCCCAAGCAGTTTGGAAACTGACATATCTGTTGAAACTTGTCAGCAATTTCAATCCACCTCTCTGTTGTGGGCTCTGGTAAAAACTCTTCAGCTAAGGAGTCCCACAGTGCACGGCATGTGTACTTCACAATTCCAGATATGGTGGAAATCCCGAGTCTGTACTGGAAATGCAGTGACGAAAGGGATTCTCCAGTTGCAAGAAATCTGTGGGGAATTAAAAAACAATAAATTAGTTTTAAATCACAGCATTACATACCAAAACTCAGCTATAACACTTGGAGATACAAACTACCACCAACAAGATTGCAGTGAAAGTGTGCTCTGATGCGAGCATATCCAATAAATGTGGCTTACCTTAAAGTCACCATCAGACGCTCTGCGGGTGAAACAGAGAAGCGGCAATAGGTGTCCGCTTTTCTTATGAGGTGTGCAATGCGCTCCACCAAGTAATCAAAATTCTCCATTTTCATCCTAACATATCCAAAAAATGTATCCGGGTTTCGTCGAAGGTCCATGCAGAGTGTAGAATAGACCCCACGCGTCATTCTCTTGGCTGTGATGGGGTGGATCCACAAACGTCGTCTACGATGCCTGATGCGCTGCTGTCTCGCTCTCTCCTTCTCCAGAACAATCACCCTCAAACGATTCGCCTCCGCTATAAAATCCGCCAAATTCTTCAAAATATTTCCAATGACAACATCCATCTTTGCCAGTAACTTGCTCTTCTCTCCAACCTGCACTTTCTCCTCTACAACCTGTCAAAGAAGGGCTGTAGGAACATGCTATATATAGTTTTCCAGTAGCCAATCCCGTTCGGAAGGCCACAAGGGTCAATTTTAAAAACCGGATCCGGCGTAATCCGTCGAAAAACGGATAGAAAAACGGATGAACCGGATGAGACGGATCCGGTTTTGTCTGTCAAGAAAAAGACGGATCCGGCAGAAAACCGGATCCGTCACATCCGGTTTTACGAAACATTTGCCGGATCCGGTGTTCCGGCACGACGCCGGATCGCTCCTGACGCCGAAAACCTGATGTGTGAAAGTAGCCTTAACGTTACGTGACTGCCAAGCTGTTCGAGCCAATAGCCCATGTGGATTCTTGGGCACCCTGGCCCTGTCTGACTAAAACCACCCTTCCACACTACCGTTACTCTCGGCAGTCCCTCCTACAATTAACCCTCTAAGAATCTACTATCAGACCCCACTGGTATACCACCACCTAGTGGCCCGCAACATAATTACAACTACCCAGCTAATGGAGAAACTATATACTAAGAGTGCCCTCCTCTAATGTCTCAATAAAGGATTCACTAGCTTTCCCTAACTATACTTATACAAATTACATATAATATACACACAATATTATTGTCATGATCCAGGATGGGATTTCGCTTTGACCCGTCCTGGTTAGACTATGGGTTAATTGTGCTGCCTCTCTCTGGCAGCAGGAGGCTATTTAGTGCTCACTGGACCTGGGTCCGGTGTCAGTTATACTCCTGCCCTCGGCTGAGTTAAGTGACCTCTTGTATACATGTGCCTTGTGCCTGATAACTTGCTTGCTTATTCGGTTGTGATCTGGTTCTGTCCCTGTTACGAGTTCTGCCTGTCCCTCTTGTACTGCGCTACCTCTCGTGTATGACTCTCTGCTTGTGACCCGACTTCTCTCTGCTTGTCCCCTTGGTACCACGTCACCCTCTTGTGTATGACCTTTGGCTATGTCTGACTACCCGTCTGTTTGTCCCTCTGTACCTCGTTTGCCCGTACTGCTGTGACCTCTGTTTTGCCTGACTCTGAGTTGTTGTGTGGTGTCCTGTCCTATCTGAATACAGGACGCTAAGCCCCGCCCCCTTGCTGTCACATGACCATAGGTCCCGAGCAGACTATTCAGTTTCAGTGTCCGCAGGTCCTATGCCTCTTTACTTTCCAGCACTGACTGGACCCTGACACTATTAGCCTGAAGCACGCATGGTCACCTCTGCTGCCCTGCTCCACAGGTATCTTTTAGCACTGCTTCTGTACTCAGGACACGCGCACTGGCTCTATGAGCAAGTGCAGTGCGGTGTCTCTGACAATTATCATACAAGAACATGAGGCAATATATACACGTATCCATACAATACATTCAAGTGGCAATATCATAAATAATGAGCGGTAATACATTATTATACATGTAGCTGTACCGCAGGCAACCATCATAAAGACATATTTGTAAACATTAAGGACTGGAAAACACTAAAAGGGAAGGGAGGCATGAGAGGCATCATATCTTACCCTCTTACAACTACAAGGATGCTTCCTTGTAATTTTTGGAACTTTGAACACTCCTTGCAGGGTGTCCATCTGCTGGATTGGGTGTAGTGAAATCCCGCGATACTCAAGATGGCGTCGCCTTAAGAACATGTCGCTGGCGTGGACGATGTCGGGATCTAAAATGGCGTCGGCGAAATCTCGCGAGATTTCGCCGACGCCATTTTGGATCCCGACGTCGTCCACGCCGGCGACATGTTCTTAAGGTGACGCCATCTTGAGTATCGTGGGATTTTACGATACCCAAGATGGCGTTGCCGCAAGAACATGTCGCCGGCGTGGACAACGTCTGGATCCAGGATGGCGCCGGCGGAAGAAGTTGTCGGGGTTTGTGGAGCAGCGGCGATGACGGCGTGAGTATGAGAGACGGAGTGAGAGAAAGGGTCGTATGTGGAGTGAAAGAGGGGGGGACATGAGTGGAGATGGTGAAAGGTGAGAGGAGTGTGTGTTGAGGAGGTGTGTGTTGAGGAGGAGTGGTGTGTTGAGGTTTAACATGGCAAGAGGTGTGCGGTGACGTCACCAGTTACAACTGGACGGAAGTTGTTACAACCCGGAAGCTGCTTAGCGCATTTATTATTATAGATACCAGTCGTACCCAGCCATTTTTAGATTCCACTGTAGTTTGTTTGTACTATTTTTTCATTCACAATGTTTTGAGGCCTATCCAAATTAATAAAAAAGAGGGTGTTTTCCTGAGTACACCCACATAGGCTGTTTTGCAGAGTAACCCCAGAGAGGCTGCTTTGCAGAGTACTCCCACAGAGATGCATGCAGAGTACACACCCTGATTTTTTTGGCACAGTATTACCACAGACACTGTTGCAGAGTAGAAAAATTTGCTTTTATGCACAGCACTCCCATAGACATAGGTGCAGATTAGAACTATTTTTTAGACCCACAAATCCTACAGACTCAGCGGCATAGTATAAGTACTTCTTAGGCACACCACTCATACAGGCACGGCTTCAGAGGCTTTTGGCACGGTAATCAGAGAGGCAGCATTGCAAAGTACACAAAGAGGCTTTTTGGCAAAGTACACACAGAGACTTATGGCATAGAACACACACAGGCTTATGTCACCATTCACCCAGAGGCAGGATTGAGGAATACTCAAAGACGATTAAAGGCACAGTTATTTTTTTAAGCCCAGCCACAACTCATTCAGATGCAGTGGTAGAGTGGAGTTAATTTTTACACACACTACTTGCAAAAAGATGGCTGCACAGTAGTTTTATGTTTTAGGCACACAACCCGTACAGACACAGCACAGCGGTACAGTGAAATTATTTTTTTGGCCCACAAATGGCAAAGAGACAGATGCAGAGTATATTTATTTTTTAGGCACATTACTAGAAAAAAGATGGCTTCATAGTAGAATTATTTTTTGGAACACTATTCATATAGACAAAAAAATTTTTAGCCCATAAATGGGAAAGAGGCGGCTGCCGAGTAGAATTTCTTTTTAGATATACTGCTTGTATAGACACAGCAGGAGAACTAAATGATTTCTTTGGCTCACAAATGGGAAAGAGATGGCTGCAGAGTGTAAATATTTTTTAGGCACACTACTACTACAGACATGGCTGCAGAATAAACATAGGCTTTTTGGCATAATACTCACACAGAGTACACACAGAGGCTCTTTGACACAGTACTTCCATAGGAAGAATTATGGAGTATATACAAAGGCTTAAAGGCATAGTACTACCAGAAGTGTGGGTGCAGAGTACACACAGAGGATTAAAGTTACAGTACTTGACATGGTTGTGATGGCTCAGAAAGTGCCCACAGCCTAAAAGCTTATTGATTGACTTCACAGCATTACTGAATGCTGGCGAGAGAATAAAGAAAATATTCTCCCCACTGCATTCGGCTACGAGCAGGCACCAGACAGCATACCGATGATGGTAACCTTTCAGATTAACCCCATATCTGCAGGTTAACATTGTTATTGCTTGTGAATGGTTCCCTTTTATGAGTAAAAAATTTATTTCAGAAATATGCAATGCAGTTAAGCTGCAATAAATAATTATAACCCCATCATAATGAACCAAAGCTTAAATGCACACTGGTAACCTTGTGAAAGATCAATAAGAGGTCATAAATCACAAATGTACTGACATCTGTTTGTGTCTATCATAGCTTGAAAGAGGTCCTTTCACCACTACAATACGATAAAGTAGCTGAAAAAGCTGCATAAAATGTAGATTTCCTTTTTTTATTTCTCCTTTCCATTGCAGAGATAGAAGCTCCTTCCCTGGCACCCGCCGTGCTATACTAATGCAGCACACGGTTGCCACATGTGTTACACACAAGGATACATGGATACTGACATCTCTGGGGCAATTTTGATGTTAGTGTGAGCGCCGTTTGAAAATTTCTAATGGTGCTTGCGCTGACATCAGATAGGTGAAGTGAGTTCATTGGCTGTGAACTAGCAAGGACATTTCAAATGGCACCACAAGAAACTGAGCAACAGTAGCAGATGCTGCTCAATGTCTCTGCTGCATGTCAGGCTGTATGGTCCATCATGCAACCATGCAGGCTGCCATGTAGATGTAGTAGAACTAGACCTGTCGTGGGACAAATGGATTATTATCTTCTCAGCAAACAGGTGAGGAATATTGTTGCTTGTTATTTTAATTCTCTTGCTGGGGACAATGGCGTCACTGGAATCGACAATGCAAAAAGCATGGTTTAATTAATATTTATGGGAGTCTGTGTATTTCTTTACAATTAACCCCTTCCTGACATTGGACGTACTATTCCGTCCATGTGCCCTGGGACTTAATGCCCATGGATGGAACAGTACATCATACGCGATCAGCGCAGCTGACGGGGGGAACCCGGCTGATTGCAGCTGGTTGTCAGCTAATTCTCACAGCTGACACATGGCATTAAGTGCCAGGAGCAGTCACGGACTGCTGCCGGCACTTTAACCCCTGGAACACTGTAATCAAACATGATCGCAGCATTCCGGGAGCAGGCAGAGGGGCTTTCTGCTGTGACAGCCCCTCTGCCTTTGGATCAGAGACCCAGTGGCATGACTTTGGGTCCCGATCGCTCCCATGGTAATGTCATCATGGTTACCAAAGCTCCGAGACTTCCTGTCATGAGTACTGCATGTCAGAAGTCTCTGATGTCAGTGTGCACTATAAAAACTCACTATAAATAGTAAATCAAACCTCAATTTCTCACCTCCTTAGTTAGGGAAAAATAATAAAATAAAAAAGTAGTTATTTCCATTTTCCCATTAGGGTTGGTGTTAGGGTTGGGGATGGGGTTAGAGTTGGGGTTAGGGTTAGGGTTGGAGCTAAAGTTAGGGTTAGGGTTGGGGCTAATGTTAGGTTTAGGGTTGGGGCAAAAATTAGAGTTAAGGTTGGGACTAAAGTAAAGGTTAGGGTTGGGGTTAGGGTTGGGATTAGGGTTAGGGGTGTGTTAGGGTAAGGTTTGTGGTTAGGGTTATGTTTGGGGTTGGGATTAGGGTTAGGAGTGTGTTGGGGTTATGGTTGGAGTTAGAATTGGGAGGTTTCCACTGTGCACATCAGGGGATCTCCAAACGCGACATATGTCTGATCTTATTTCCAGCCAATTCTGCGTTGAAAAAGTCAAACGGTGCTCCTTCCCTTCAGAGCTCTGCCATGTGCCAAAACAGTGGTTTACCCCAACATATGGGGTATTAGCATACTCAGGACAAATTGCACAACAACTTTTTTGGGGTCCAATTTCCCCTCTTACCCTTGGAAAAATAAAAAAAATGGGGGCAAAAAGATCGTTTTTGTGAAAAAAACGATTTTTTTATTTTTCGGCTCTACATTATAAACTACTGTGAAGCACTTTGGAGTTCAAAGTGCTCAC
Source organism: Dendrobates tinctorius (assembly GCF_039654945.1). Classification (NCBI taxonomy): domain Eukaryota; kingdom Metazoa; phylum Chordata; class Amphibia; order Anura; family Dendrobatidae; genus Dendrobates; species Dendrobates tinctorius. The sequence goes on along the minus strand of NW_027361741.1, from coordinate 18,260,475 downwards.
CACACATCTAGATAAGTTCCTTGGGGATCTAGTTTCCAAAATGGTGTCACTTGTGGGGAGTTTCAACTGTTTAGGCACATCAGGGGCTCTCCAAACGCGACATGGCGTCTGATCTCAATTCCAGGCAATTTTGCATTGAAAAGTCAAACGGCGCTCCTTCCCTTCCGAGCTCTGCCATGCGCCCAAACAGTGGTTTACCTGCATATATCATCGTATCATCGTACTCAGGACAAATTGTACAACAACTTTTGGGGTCCAATTTCTCCTGTTACCCTTGCTAAAATATAACAAATTGGATCTGAAGTAATTTTTTTGTGAAAAAAAGTTAAATGTTCAATTTTTTAAAAATTCCAAAAATTCCTGTGAAGCACCTGAAGGGTTAATAAACTTCTTGACTTTGGTTTTGATCACCTTCAGGGGTGTAGCTTTTAGAGTGGTGTCACTTTTGCGTATTTTCTATCACATAGACCCCTCAAAATTACTTCAAATGTGATGTGGTCCCTAAAAAAAATAGTGTTGTAAAAATGAAAAATCGCTTGTCAACTGTAAACCCTTATAAATTCCTAACAAAAAAATTTTGGTTACAAAATTGTGCTGATGTAAAGTAGACATGTGGGAAATGTTATTTATTAACTATTTTGTGTAACATATTTCTCTGTTTTAAGGGCATGAAAATTCAAAGTTGGAAAATTGCGAAATTTTCAAAATTTTCGCCAAATTTCCTTTTTTTACCAATAAACATTTGTCATATTAAAGAAATTGTACCATTATCATGAAGTACAATATGTCACGAGAAAACATTGTCAGAATCACCGGGATGGATCCATGGAAGCAGTCCAGAGTTATTACCTGATAAAGGGACAGTGGACAGAATTGTAAAAATTGGCCTTGTCATTGACATGCAAACCACCCTTGGAGGTAAATGGGTTAAAGTACCTTATTCTGGGTGTGTGTTTTTTTTTACAATATGACTATGGGGATAGTTATGGAACAGTCTTATAGACACCTCTCCATTACTAACCTCTGGGCTTGAAGACACTTGACAATACTAAAGTGGCATCAACAACCCAACTATCACCCCACTTGCCATCGCTACAGGGCAAGTGGAAAGAGAGAGGCTAAGTGCCAGAATATGCACATCTTATAGAGGCGCCTTTTCTGGGGCGGTTGAGAGCTAATGTTTTTAGCCTGGAGGGGCCAATATCCAATGCCCTTCCTAGGTCTTTAATATCAGCCCACAGCTGTCTGCCTAGCATTTGCTGGTTATCAATTATACTGGGACCCGACAAAATTTTTTGGGGGTTCCCCATTTTAATAGCCTGTAAAAGCTAGGTATACAGCTGTGAGCTGTTATTAACAGCCTGAGAATCCCCATGGGTATTACCCCCTTACGAGGCTATAAACATCTGCCCCCAGCTGTCTCCATTCCCTCTGCTGGTTAAGAAAATTACGCAGGCATCCGTGCCATTTTTTTTCATAAAAATCAACTTTTAATAATGAAATACATGTATAGTAAGCTGTACACACACTGTACTAATTGTATACAGTATGACACTGAAATCTGTATAACTATCTAATCTGTGTATATACTGTATGTAATCCATCTATTCTATACTGTCGGGTCCTGCTGTGATTTCACTGTACTTGGCAGATAAATTGCCGGATTTTTATTTATCTATCTATCATCTGTGTTACACCCGGTCCCTGTCCTGGCGCGGCGCTCAGGTCTGCCACTGTTACACCTGGTCCCTGTCCTGGCGCTGCATCCAGGCCTACCACTGCTCTCCGATCTGGGCACTCACCTCCAGTCTCACATGCTGCCCTTAGGCAGCAGCCGGCCTCCTCTGGATCTCATGCTGCTGCACAGCATTCTGGCCCCCATTCTGCCTCCACCTCCTGGCGTCCTGTGAGGAGATCTGTAGCTAAGGCTATTAGGGCATGCCCGCCCGCTCTCTTGCCTTCTTAAAGGGGCGGAGTGCATTATTCAAAAAAGTGCAATTAACCAATGGCAGCGCACTGGCTGCTATTTCTGGCCTTTCCTCCATAGGGAGAGCGCCGGAGCAACGAGTATCTATCATTGCTACATCCAGTTCTCATGCTAACCTGTCTGCGCTGCATCTGCAGTCTCTGTGTATTGTCTAATGCTCTCTGTCTCCACAGCATATCAGTATCCTGTGTTACCTGATTATATCTGCAACCATCTGGGCCTAAGCCATCCCATTCCGCTAACAGCTATCCATATCTGAGGACTGTGTGAAGGTCACTGGAACCAACTCCTTACCATCTACCCGGATCCAAGACCCAGCTCATTACGGACTCTGCTGTAACCACTGTTATCCCTTTTGGTCCCGCTGGGACAGCTGCCACGTGTTCGGGGTCTAACTGGAGGTAGCACCTGTGTCCTCCGGGTATTCCATTCTGGCCCTGTCTGAGGGGCTTTACTATGGGTACCCGGGGCTCACTAGTCACGCCCCCTTCAGAGCCCCCCGGACCGTGGTCCCAAGGTTCCACTTAAAAAATAAATACGAATGTGAACTTCACCATCTCTGCCTCCGCTTCCATTCGGTGCAGATTGCTCCGGCCATGGAATCCGCTGGACCCCAGAGGCCTCCGACTATGGAACTGTGCCAAGAGGTGACCCACTTAAAGGACCAACAGGACAAGATCACGTCTTACCTGCGTAACCTGTCCACCCTCATGGATTCTTTGCTGATCCCGGCTGCTTCTGAATCACCTTTCAACATCCAGGTACCTGCTGTCACAGCAAGCAAAGGTCCTCTCCTGGCGGCTCCTCCCCACTTCTATGGTGACCCCACTCAGTGTCGGGGTTTTCTCAACCAGTGTACTCTACACTTCGAAATACTGGGGCACATGTTTGCTTCTGACTGTGCCAAAGTGGGCTTCATCATGTCTCATCTAGCCGGAGAGGCTCTCGCTTGGCTGAACCTGTTATGGGAGAGAGGAGACCCGTTGGATAATGATCTTCAATCTTTCCTAGAGACTTTAAGTAGGACATTCGATGAACCTGGCTGGGTCACGTCGACCACTTCCACCCTGCTGCGTTTACGCCAAGGAACCCTCACGGTGGCTCAGTATGCTGTTCAGTTCCGCACCCTCTCATCAGAGCTGTCCTGGAACAATGAGGCCTTGCTGGCTACCTTCTGGGAGGGCCTATCTGGAAAAATTAAGGATGAGCTGGCGGGACGGGACAGGCCTACCATCTTGGATGACCTGATTTCCTTGGCAACCCAGATTGACCTGTGTTTTCAGGAGCGTTCCATGGAGATTAAGCGAGACAAGAGGTCCTACCACCTGGACTCTAGTTGTTCCAAAATGGCTACATCATCTTCTTCTCCCGAAGCTATGGAGGTAGTTCGAGTAAGTCTGGCCAGCCACCGCCAGGAGGCGCATCGCAAAGATGGAAGCTGTCTATATTGTGGTAGTTCTGAACACCTGATCCGCTCCTGTCTAAAGAAGTCGGGAAACTCCTGTGCCTAGGTTCGGTAGGAGAGGCCACCCTAGGTAGAGAGCATTCCTCTCTTTCATTGCAGATCTCAGTCTCCGTGACCTGCAGAGCAATAAAATTTTCTGGACTCTGTCTGTTGGATTTCGGGGCCGCTGGGAGTTTTATCCAGCAGACGCTTGTGGATCGCTACCACTTATCAGTTCAGGCTCTTCCCAATCCGCTGTGGGTGACTGCTGTCGATGGCCAGCCACTGACTGAACCCGTCCAATTGCAGACTGTGGCAGTGGAAGTCCGGATAGGTCTTATGCATTATGAAAGAAACTGTTTTTATGTGTACCCTGGTTTGTCTCACCTCTTGCTTCTAGGTTTGCCTTGGTTTCAGAAACACGAACCAGTTCTTAATTGGAGAACAGGCGAAATTCTACGTTGGGGAGATTCCTGCTCGGACCGTTGCTTAACCCGGATTGAACCAGTTTCATCCCCGGTCCAACCTGCTACCCTGCCTGGATTACCATCCGCTTACTGGTCCTTCTCGGATGTCTTCAGGAAAAAGGAGGCTGAAAAACTTTCCCCCCACAGGTCATATGACTGTCCGATAGATCTTCTTCCTGGAACATCTCCTCCCCGTGGGAGAGTTTACCCTTTTTCCCAGGCAGAGACTCAGGCTATGTCGGACTACATCCAGGAGAATTTGGCCAGAGGGTTTATCCGAAAATCATCATCACCGGCAGGAGCAGGCTTCTTCTTCGTGAAGAAAAGGGACGGATCCTTGCGGCCCTGTATCGACTACCGGGGACTGAACCAGATCACGGTAAAAAACAGGTACCCTTTGCCTCTAATTTCAGAACTGTTTGACCGCTTGACCGTCTCCGAGGGGCCAAGATCTTCACCAAGTTGGATGTCAGAGGTGCCTACAACTTGATCCGAATCAGGGAAGGAGACGAATGGAAAACAGCCTTCAACACCCATGATGGTCTCTACGAGTACCTGGTAATGCCATTTTGTCTAAGCAATGCACCCCGTTTTCCAAGAGTTCATCAATGACATTTTCAGGGATCTGATTTACACCTGTGTTGTTGTCTACCTGGATGACATTCTGATTTTTTCCACTGACTTGGTTTTGCATCGGAGGCAAGTACGCCGAGTATTACAGAGGCTCAGGGAGAACAGACTGTATGCCAAGTTTGAAAAGTGCCTTTTTGAACAATTCTCTTTGCCTTTTCTCAGTTACATTGTTTCCTCCGCAGGATTAATAATGGATCCAGAGAAGTTATCGGCTGTACTCAAGTGGCCTCATCCATGTGGGCTGAAGGCCATACAGCGATTTCTGGGCTTCACCAACTACTACAGACAATTCACTCCTAACTTCTCCACCCAAGTGGTGTCCATCTCAGCTCTGGCCCGGAAAGGTACAAGTCCCTGAAGGATTGGCCCCTGAGGCTTTTGTTTCTTTAAAAAGGCCTTTGCTGTCGCACCTGTTCTTCATCGTCCTGACTCTAGTGAACAATTATTTCTTGAAGTCGATGCCTCTTCAGTAGGTGCGGGAGCCGTACTAACCCAGAAATCGTCCACTGGGTGAATGCACGCCTGTGGTTTTTTTCCAAGGTTTTTTCTTCCGCAGAGAGAAATTATTCCGTTGGAGATCGGGAATTGTTAGCTATCAAGTTGGCTCTGCAGGAGTGGAGGCATGTCCTAGAAGGAGCTCTTCATCAGGTAGTCATCTACAGCGATCACAAAAACCTTGCTTATCTCCAAACTGTGGAAAGGCTGAATCCTCGGCAAGCTCGCTGGGCTTTGTTTTTTTGCTTGCTTTAATTTTGTTCTTCATTTTTGCCCAGCTGACAAAAATGTCAAAGCAGACGCACTTTCCAGAGCCTTTCTACCTCCTGATCAGGAAGAAGAACCGCAGCACATCATTGAGCCCTCAAGGTTAGTCGCTGTTGCTTCTTCTGACCTTGCCCGACTTCCCCCTGGGAAGACTTTCGTGTCAGCATCTGAACGTACTCGTGTCCTTCGGTGGGGTCACTCATCCAAGTTGGCTGGTCATGCCGGTCAGAGAAAGACTCTGCAACTCATCTCTTGGTACTATTGGTGGCCTGCTATGGCTAAGGACATTCAGGAGTACGTCACAGCCTGTCCTTCTTGTGCCCATAACAAGACGGCCAAGCATCTACCCGCAGGTAGGCTTCAGCCTCTACCAATTCTCTAAAATGGCCCACTTTGTTCCTCTACTTGGTCTTCCAACTGCTCCTAAGTTGGCGCATCTGTTCATCCGGCACATCTTCCGTCTCCATGGTATCCCTCTCCACATCGTTTCCGACAGAGGAGTCCAGTTCACCTCAAGATTCAACTGGTAAGAATTGAACTGGATTTTTCCTCAGCATACCATCTCCAGTCCAATGGACAAGTGGAGAGGACAAATCAAATCCTGGCTGGATTCCTGCGTCACTTTGTCAACGCGCACCATGACGACTGGGTAGACTTACTGTCCTGAATTTTCCCACAACAACCAAGTAAGTGAATCTTCTGGAAAGTCTCCCTTTCAGATTGTCTTCAGACTGCAACCGGGATACCTCTTCCCATCTCTGGATCATCTGGCATTTCAGCTGCCGATACTTTCTCCGAAGATTTTTCTAAGGTCTGGAGGGACACCAAAACAGCTCTGGAGAAAGCTTCCCATCGTATGAAAAGGCATGCGGACTAGAGACGTTTGGATGCTCCTATCTTTGTCCCGGAGACAAGGTATGGCTCTCTTCAAAGTATATCGGTTTAAAGATGCCATCCTACAAATTGGGTCCCCGGTTCATCAGACCATTTGACATCTTGAGACAGATCAATCCAGTCTCGTACAAGCTGAAGTTGCCTACTTCCCTATGTGTGCCTAACTCCTTTCATGTTTCTCTCCTCAAACAAGTAGTTTTGAGCCCCTTGTTTAAAGATTCAGGTCCCACTCCTGACCCTGTCTCGGAGCATGATGTTTTTGAGGTAAAACATATCCTGGCCGTAAAAAAAGTAAGGGGTAAGACCTACTACCCGGTGGACTGGAGGAGTTTTGGTCCTGAGGAGAGATCTTGGGAGCCTAGCGAGAATATCCATGCTCCTCTTCTCCTTAAATGCTTCAACGCAGGCTTGAAGAAGAGGGGGTGTAAAGAGGGGGATACAGTTACACCCGGTCCCTGTCCTGGCGCGGCGCCCATGTCTGCCACTCTTACACCTGGTCCCCATCCTGGTGCTGCATCCAGGCCTGCTGCTGCTCTCCGTTCTGGGCATTCACCTCGAGCCTCACATGCTGCCCTGAGGCAGCAGCCGGCCTCCTCTGGATCTCATGCTGCTGATCAACATTCTGGCCTCCCTTCTGCCTCCACCTCCTGGCGTCCTGTGAGGAGATCTGTAGCTAAGGCTATTAGGGCACGCCCGCTAGCTCTCTTGCCTTCTTAAAGGGGTGGCGTGCATTATTCAAAAAAGTGCAATTAACCAATGGCAGAGCACTGACTGCTATTTCTGGCCTCTCCTCCATAGGGAGAGCGCCGGAGCAAAGAGTATCTATCATTGCTACATCCAGTTCTCATGCTAACCTGTCTGTGCTGCATCTGCAGTCTCTGTGTATTGTCTAATGCTCTCTGTCTCCACAGCATATCAGTATCCTGTGTTAGCTGATTATATCTGCAACCATCTGGGCCTAAGCCATCCCGTTCCGCTAACAGCTATCCGTATCTGAGGACTGTGTGAAGGTCACTGGAACCGACTCCTTACCATCTACCCGGATCCAGGACCCAGCTCATTACGGACTCTGCTGTAACCACTGTTATCCCTTTTGGTGCCGCTGGGACCGCTGCCACCTGTTCGGGGTCTAATTGGAGGTAGCACCTGTGTCCTCCGGGTATTCCATTCTGGCCCTGTCTGAGAGGCTTTACTGTGAGTACCCGGGACTCACTAGTCACGCCCCCTTCGGAGCCCCCCGGACCTTGATCCCAATTCAGCTCTCCAGAAAAGCATTTACTGGGATACTGTATATCTAGACAATAATTTTCCATTAAAGAATAAGATTAAGCTGAAAAATTCAGTTAGACTTGAATACTGTATATACTCGAGTATAAGCCTACCTGATTATAAGCCGAGGCACCTAATTTTGCCACAGAAAACTGGGTAAGCTTATTGACTCAAGTATAAGCTAGGTATGCATTGTCCCCTCATTCCTGTCCTGGTATGCGTGGCTACCCCCATCGCTGTCTTGGTATATGTGGCTCCCCTGTCCTGGTTTGAGTGGCATTCCATCCTGTCCTGGCATGTGTGGCTCCCCCATCCTGTCCTGGAATGCGTGGCACCCTGTCCTGGTATGCATGTCTCCCCATCCTTTCCTGGTATGTGTAGCTTCCCCGTCCTGTCCTGATATGCATGGCTCCCCCGTCCTGGTATGCATGGCTCCCCCGTCCTGTCCTGGTATGCGTGGTTCCTCCCTTTCCTGTACTGGTATGCGTGGCTCCCCTTTTCCTGTCTTGATATGCGTGGCTCCCCCATCATTGTCCTGGTATGTGTGGCTCCACCGTCGCTGTCCTGGTATCTCTGGCTCCCCCAGTCGTTGTCCTGGTATGCATGGCTCCCCCATCCTGGTATGTTTTGGTCCCCATCCTGTCCAGGTATGCGTGGCTCCCCCCCCCCACGTAGTTGTCCTGGTATGCATGCTTCCTGTTGCAAAAAAAATCCTACTCACCCACCAGCATGCCCTCGCAGCATCTCATTGGTGCTGGCTTCCTGCAGCTCTTCCTGTGCTGAGCGATCACACGCCTATGGGAGTGAGGACATGTGCATATTCATTACCTTAATGATAAGGAGGTTAATAGAATCATTCATAGACCCTTGATGGTAACAACTAAAGGACCTCATTATAATATTTTGAAAGTGTAGTTGATGTACTCATACACAAGGAAAAATTATACATAGGGTCATCCAGTCCTTCATAGACCCATGAAGGCACCAACTGGCTGGGCCTCTTTCTAATATTGAAGATCAAAAACATTTTATGTACTGCTCTGATTTCGTGGTGTGGAAAAGTTGGAGCTAATTCAAGCTTTGTTAATTTTTATCAGAGTGAGCCTGTCAGCACTTTCTGTTGACAGGCAAAAGCACCTGTCTGTTTTGACCCTCTCTTGGCAGCACTAAAGCCCACTCAAACAAGATGCTAGCAGCAGAGCAGCACAATACCTCCAAGGCATAAGACAGCTCATGCCAGGTGTCCAGCTTAGAGACCCAATAGCAGAAAGTTGCAAAGGAATTAGGGAGTATGCTGTTTTTTTCGGCCAGATATCTTGTTAAAAATATCCAAAGGATTAAGGGGTGCTCACTCTAGAAATTCCTTATGAAATTGATGCTCAGAAGAAAATTAGTCCAGAATAGTCAGAAAAATGTCGGCACTCAAAATTGTTTTTATTATTATTTTTTCTCACAAAATGTCAGGCAGAGGCTTTTACAAAAGTCTGGCACTCACATGTGGTAACGACTTCCTGACAGGCAGTAAATTCTTTTGTTCCCCATTTGGGGATAGCATGATTACTGATTGTCCTACTTGTGGATTATAATGAGAGTTAGACATACTGATCCCGCATATTTCAGATGTACGCTTGACAAAGGCTTAGATTAGCCAAAACGTTGCAAGTATCTGAATGTTCAAGAATATTTTTTTAAAGGGTTGTGTCTTATATGCCCTGATTTTCTTTTGTAAAAGCCTCTGCCTGACATTTTGTGAGAAAAAATAATAATAAAAACAATTTTGAGTGCCGAAGTTTTTCTGAATATTCTTGTTAAAAATATCCAGTCATGAGAGTCTGGACGCTTGGAGTATGTCATGAAATTGATCCAGGCTTTTGATAGAGTACCCCTGATTCTGCTGTACCTGTCGTGTGTTTTCCTCAACTCTCTTCCTTGGATGGACAAGGAATCCTGCCCTCTGCCACTAGTGTTGTCTGATGGAAAACTTTCCAACATATTGTCACGATCCATTTTTGGATGTGTGGCAGCTCTGGTTCTCACAATAATATAAATGTAGCTATTTTCCTTTCAGGCTAGCTGGGGTTAATATCAGTTTCCCTTGCTGGTAGCGTGCTGTAGCTGCTGAATTGCTTGGTCAGTTGATGTGGGTGGTGATCACTCCCACCATCCTTTAAATGGTCACCTGATGCATCAGCTGGCTGTAGGTGATAGAGTTTCTCTGGAGTCCAGCCGATGAGTGAGGAGCTCTCTGATGTCAGCGTGTATCAGCTGTTTGAGGACCTTGTTCCGTATTCTCTGCTGAGTCGAGTTTGCAGCAGCAGCTTGGAAGCTAAGTGTTGTGCTTATATCTTGTCTGTCTCATGTTTGTCACTACCCTCTGTGTTGTACCATTTGCAGTGGTGATGCTAGTGCCCTTGCCAGCCAGTGCACTAGCCAGGGCAATGCAAGGTGACAGCAAGGGACGAGGTTCGTGATGGCAGTGGGGCGAAGGACCCCCTTAGGTCATTAGGGAAATGCAGGGACAGGCTTAGGTTGGAGCTCAGGAGGTGTCCCATCCATCATTCTCTATCAGTAGAGCCTTCCTCTCCCCATTTCCATTGCCATTGTTGGTGTTCGCTTTGTCATGCGTTGGACTTAACTGGGTTGGTTTCATGACACATATTTTCCACAATGACCTTTTGCCATCGTACCATTTTAGTAGACCTCTCTGCCCCAGGAAGGAGACATATAAGGTTCTCCTTGTAGTGTGGGTATAGTAGGGTAACCAACCAGTACTCTCTTTTTGGCCAAGACAAATGTAATGTGAGGATCATGGGAAAAGTATTGGTACGTAAAGTCTGTCATATGTGACAAGATACCTACAGCCAACAATTCCCTGTCTCGATCATTATGACTACTCTCCATCTCTTCCACCTCATTCCCCTCCATAGTCCATCCACATAATAGAGACGGGATGAAGCTTGTGTGGGTAGTAGACTCCGTTCCACTATCAGCCAGCTCCTGTTCATCCTCATTGTAACCCACTCAATCCGTGTTGAGAAGATGAGATGAGACTGGGTATTATCTTCCTTCATCTCCACCTGGTCTGCATGCAAAGCTTCATGTTTAATTGTCAGCAGCAACTGTTTCAATAGGCACAGAAGTGGGATTGTTGGACTGATGATGGTGTCATCGCTGCTCACCATCTTTGTGGAATCCTCAAAGTCTTGAAGAATTACACAAATGTCAGACAACCATGCCCACTCTTCAGTTGTTATGTGCACAGGTTGACTAGATTACTGACTGGTGGGTTAAAGCCAGTATTCCACAACTGTTGCTCACAAAGCCTTGCCAGCATGTGCAGTGTGGAGTTCTAGCTTGTAGTCACGTCGCACACCTGTGGGTGAGCGGGCACTTGCATGCACTGATGCAGCAGTGCCAAAGCAGTGGCAGCTGTATCTGACTTGCAGAAATAGATGTTGACTCAGCTTACTTTGACCAGAAGCTCTGGCAAATATGGGTAGTTTTTCATAAGCCGCTGAACTACCAAGTTGATCACGGGGGGCTAATCATGGTACGTGTGTGAGCTTGCCCTGCTTCATAACCGTCACCAGGTTATTGCCATTATAACACATGGTCATGCCTGGCTGTAGGTTCAGCGGTGAGAGCCACAGATCTGCCTGATTTGTCTTTTCCTTGAATAAGTGTGCCATGGTGTGAGGTTTGTCTCCTAGACAAATTAGATTCAGAAAAGACTGTTGTCGCTTCACTGAGGCAGTGCCGCAGAGCTTCTAGCTCTTGTGTGCTCTGAGATAGGAAGTCAGAGATGGAGGATGAGAAAGATCAGTGCAGGAACTGATGTACGAGGTGGAGGAAACCCTTATAGAAGTAGGGCCATCATTCCTCAGCGTTGGTAGCACATGTGCAGTGCCAGGGTTGGACTTGGCACTGGCCTCCTCAATGTTCACCCAGTGTGTCATTAGTGAAATGTAGCATCCCTGGCCACAAACGCTTGTCCATGTGTTGGTCTTTAAGTGGACAATACCAGTAACTGTGTTGGTAAGGACAAGGGTGAAATTTCTAGACACGTGCTGTTACAAGTTGGGGATGCCAAACTGAGAGAAATAGTGGCAGGAAGAGACTGGGTACTGGGGGGCCAAATTTGTATACCTATAGCAGGTCAATGTTAATTTTTATTTCAAACCAATGAAATTGCACACAAACCAAGCTCTACAGAATATATAACAATATTCAATTTTTCAACAACCAAATTTGTACATCTGTAGCAGGCCAATTTTGGCTTTAATTTCAAATCAACCTAATTTCTCACAAAGCAGGTTTTATGGCATATGTGACAATAATCAATTTTTTTAACAAAATATTTTGTGAACAGTACCAGGCCAAACGGTTATTAAAAAATTTAACCCACCGTAATTTTACACAAAGCATGTTACACTGTATGGATGAATAATTGAATCCATAAAAAATTTTGGAAGACTTTTTTTAGTCTTGTATACCAGCATAATGTAACAAGAATGATGTTAAACTGGATAGATAAATAATTCAACTCATCAAAAATTTTGGAACTTTTTTGAGATTTATATACCAACATTATCTATAAAGAGCCGCGCTAAACTTTATGGATGAATAATTGAATCCATAAAACAATTTTTGATGTTTTTGGGGGAATTTTATATAACACTGAAATGTAGAAAGAACCACATTATACTGTATGGCTGTCTAATTGAATCCATAAAAAATTTTGAAACTTTTTTGGGGTGTTATATACCACTGAAATTTAACACAAAGCATGCAATATTGTATGCATGAATAATATAATGCAAACAAATTTTTGAATGTGATTTTGAAGTGTTATATGCCACCCTAATGCCATAGACAGAACATAATACCCTATGGATGTCTAGTTGAATACAGACAAATTTTACATGCTTTTTGGGATTCTTATGTACCACAGAAATGTAACAGAGACCACTTAATATCCTATGAACTAATTGAATGCTGAAAAAATTTTTATCGCTTTTTTGGAGTCTTATATAACACTGAATTTTAACAGAAGGCATCTAACACTATATGTATGACTAATTGAAATAAGACACATTTTTAACACATTTTAGGAGTCTTATATACCACCAAAACCTAGCAGAAACAGAGGACTAATTGAATCTAGACAAAAAAATGTTCAACTCTTTTTTGGAGTGATATATAACACCAAAATGTACCAAAGAGCAAGTAATAGTATATGGATGAGTAATAAAATTCAGAAACATTTTTAATGCTTTCTTGGAGTGTTATCTAACACTGAAATGTACCACATAGGACATAACAGTGAATGAATGACTAATTGAATGCAAAAAAATATTTCAACACTGTTTGGGAGTTTTATATTACACTGAAATGTACCACAGAACATGTAATAGTATATGGATAACATTTCAATGCTTTTTGAAGTGTCATATAACACTGAAATTTACCGAAAGCATACAGTAGTCTATGAGTGAGTAACTGAATCCAGTAAAATGTTTCAACAATTTTTTGGAGCGTTATATCACACAGAAATGTACCACAAAGCACCTATACTCTGTCGATGACTGGGGATAATGTTCAAACTTGGTACAAACTTTTTAGTAACTAAATGTAATGGAAAGATCTGATACATTGACAAACATAGTAACCAATCCTCTGACAAATTTTACATAATTTTACCTTACCTAAAAAGCCTAATAATGGAGGTCCAACTTCCGAAAATTTCAATCTTTGAGGGTCTTGTGAGAACCTTGTTCTTTAGTTTGTGCTTGTCCTAAAGAACTGCTACCTATCAGGCACCTTCGGCGTGTCTTGTTTGTATGCCATGTGGTAGAGCGGCACACTTGGCTGGACACAGAGGTATAAAAGGAATACTGTTTTTTTAAGAAAATGCTTGGTTTATTGAAGACAGCATACACCAATCTTGGGAAAATAAAAATGGCCCTCTGGGCAAAACAAAGAAACAAAAAGAAACACGGTCCTTTTCCTAGCGGGGATCACCCCGCTCACAGGCAGCAATGTCCATGGTTCAGTTCTAGCAAACACTTTCCTGGAGTGCTCCCTCCCCAGGCACACACTGAACACTGAAAGCTCTGGCCATCAGCCATTTAAGCCCAGACCTTGTGATTCCTCCATCATGTGACTGATCACATGATCTTGACATCTTGACATTGCATAGGTCCTGTCAGGACTCTGCAGGTCGAGATAAGGTGGACCTCCTCCAACCCGCTCTATGAAGGTCCACTAAAGCCAGCCCATAACATAACTTTCATTTAATCTTCCCAACACGTATTGTGCTGAAGGAAACTACTCTGGTTTTACATCACTGACACCATCATGCGCAGCAACACTAATCCCCCCTCCATCACATCACCAGTGACTCTGTCACAGCCATAAATGCTTGAGTATCTGATATAATGGAGTCTTGAAAGAACTGTTTGGTACAATTGAATTCATGTTTTCTTAAGGGCATGTCACACTAAGAGATATCGCTAGCAATATCGCTATAACTAGTGATGTTATAGCGATACTGCTAGCGATATCTCTGTGTCTGATACTTACCAGCGACCGGCTCCCCCACTGGTTATCGCTGATCGCGCGAGAACGTCCTGGACTGTTTCTCGTCGTCAGCTTCCTGCGGCGCTTCCTGCTGTGAAGACGAGCGCCGCGAGGAGCCGGGCGGGAGGACGCAGGATCGCCTGGTGTGACAGGTAAGTAGCGATCCCCGTCCCCAGCGATGTCGCTAGTGAGATCTGCCTATGTGGCAGCTCACTAGCGACCACTTAGCGATGTACCAGCGATCCTGACCGCGTCATATCGCTGGTCGGGATCGCTGGTACATCGCTAAGTGTGACAGTACCTTTACTCTTTGGCAATGTTTTCTAAAAATAAGCTGATTTGCATTATCTTCCATTATACAGGGTTAAACATTACTATTCAATATTGTTTACATTATAGCGAATTAAACTCAGAGATAAGATACCTAAAAGTGTTAATTTCCATTATAATTTTAAAATACGCACATAATTGTTTTCATTTACATTGCAAAACATAAGCCAGTTACTGACTAGTTGGGCTAATTAAGTCATTGACATATAATACAAAGCATCCTGATTTAAATCGGTCTCAGCTTAAAAGTCAATACATGTCATTTTGAAGTCAGTTATCTGCTGTAACTGAGCAAGTATAGATTGCATGAATAGTCCAAGGCCTGTATTCGTTAGATTAGGTATCATCAACTGACAGTGTGTCTGTAACCAAGGTACAGCATACATAATCTCATTAACCTGTTTATTTCCACACGCTCAAATCACCTATTTCTTCTGAAAATATCTTAGTGTGTTTGTGCTTGAAGTAAGTAAATTAGGTTGTGGGAACATAGACTGGTGTAAGTGACTACAATCTGTGTTTATATAGGCTGGGCTGGGATAAGGAGCAGGCAGGGTAGGCACCCGCCTAGGGTACTACTGCCTGTCTCCCCAAAGGGGGCACACTTTGGGAATAAAACTAACATGGCTGAATGTATGTTGTTAAACAAGAACACAACTGAAGTGAGCACCGCCAGGGCAAAAGCAGAGGAGATGGAATCTACTCCTTGCTCCGCCTGCAACACCATCAGAACACAGGACACTCCCGGCCTGCATCCTGTTGGAAATGGTGCACTCAGGAGACATCAAATGGTGCAATGCAGTGACGATGTGAGCGTCGACCACCGGGTGGCGCTCATAGCAATCCGGAAGTGACAACCATAGAGGACTGCTGGAGACCTCTGGTTGTCATGCCAACCCATCGGTGACCCGCAATCACGTGACAGGGTCACTGATGAGTGGGATTTACGGAGTGCTTGACAGCAGCATTTAACGGGTTAACAACCATGTGTGGATCGTGATTCCACCTGCGGCTGTTAGAGGCACATGTCAGCTGTTCAAAACAGCTGACATGTGCCAGAAAAGATGTGGGCTCAGCTCCGGAGCCGACATCAAAGGGAGGGATTTTGACATCAGCGTACTACGAGTATTACGCCCGATGTCGGAAAAGGGTTAAAAACCACATTCCAAAACATTTAGCTTTTTTCACAAAAAATTTACTTTAGACCCCATTTTTTTAATTTTGAAAGGGTAATAGGAAAAAATGACACCAAAATTTATTCTGCAAATTCACCCAAGTAGGCCAGTACCTCATATGTGGGAGAAAAGTAGTGTTTGGGCGCACGGCAGGACTGGAAAAGTATGGAGGGCCATTTGACTTTTTGAGAGCAAAATTTGCTTAGTGGACACCATGTCACATTCAGAAAGCCCCTGATGTGCTTAAACAGTAAAAATCTACCACAAGTGATACAATTTAGGAAGCTATACCCCTCAAGGAACTTAGTAGTGAGCACGTTGTACCCCCAGGTGCTTCACAGAAGTTTATGACGTTGAGCCATAAAAATAAAAAAAATTGAATTTTTCCCATAAGAATGCTTTTTTTAGCCCCACTTTTTTATTTTCATAAGGACAACAAGATAAATTGCACCATTCTATTTGTTGTGCAATTTCTCCTGATCACGCCAATACCCAATATGTGGAGGAAATCTATTGCTTAGTCATGCAGCAGGGCTCGGAAGGGAAGGAGCGCCATTTGACTTTTTGAATGTAAAATTTGCTGTAATAATTAGCGAATGCTACGACGCATTTGGAGAGCCCCTTGCCTCGACAGTGGAAACCACTCATGAATGACACCATTTTGGAAACTATACCCCTCAGGGATCTTATCTAAATGTATTGTGAGCACCTTGAACCCCCAGGTGCTCACAGAAGTTTTGAACATTGAGCCATGAAAATAAAAAAAATCTAATTCTTACCACAAAAATGTTCTTTTAACCCCAAATTGTGCATTTTCACAAGGGTAACAGGAGAAAATGGAACCCAAAATTTGTTGTGCAATTTCTTCTGATTGTGCACATACTGCATATGTGGGGGTAAGCTACTGTTTGGGCACATGGCAGGGCTCAGAAAAGAAGGAGTGACATTTTGGAATGCAGGCTTTGATGGAATGGTCTGCGAGTGTCATGTTGCATTTAGAAAGTCCCTGATGTGCCTAAACAGTGGAAAACCCCTACAATTGACTGCATTATGAAAACTAGACCCCTAAAGGAATTTATCTAGATGAGTAATGAGCACCTTCCCACAAAAATGTTGTTTTAGCCCCAAATTTTTTTAATTTCACAAGGATAGCAGGAGAGAATAGACTCCGAAATTTGTTGTGCAATTTCTCCTGAGTACGTCGATACCCCGCATGTGGTCAAAAACTACTTTTAAGGCACAGAGCAAAGCTCAGAAGGGAGTAAACACCATATTGGAGTTCATATATTGCTGGACTGGTTTAAGGGTGCCATGTCACATTGGCTCAGCCCCTGAGGTGTCAAAACAGCTGAACCCCCTGTGGTGTAGTGACCACTATGTCCACTAGTGGGCGCTGTATGGATGTCCCAGGAGAGTGGATAAATGGCAAGATACTGAATGACCGTTATGTATCTCAAGGTGGGTGGCCTTGTGATGGAGATTTATGTGTGTGTTAATCAGCAGTGATACTGCTGAGGTGCTGGTTCAATGTGTCAGGGACTAGTTACCTACAAACCCACCCAGGGGGTGTGTTTAATAACGCTATTGTAAAGTGTATATGTGTGTGTGAAGGACCTGTGATGAGGTCATAGACATGTGACCCAGTGGGCATGGCTATGGACCATATAAGGTGGCCAGGGTAGGTCACATGGGTGAATGCTGGGACCTGGTTGGTCCAGTGTGGAAGACCCTGTCTGAGAGAGAGATGGAGGCGTCTTCCTGACAGCAGCGAACGTTGTGTTAATGGCTGCACGTGCCTGGGAGTTCCCTGGAGGGAATGGACGTCTGCAGTATGCTAAAGGAACGATGAGTGACACTGACATGGGTGAGATAACTGAGGCCAGAAAGCCTGTGCATGTTTAACCTGTGTGACTACCGGGATTAAAGAGCAGAACTCTGTCATGAACGCTATGCTATTATAAGAACTTTATGTTGCTTCTATGGGTTTATGCTGCTGAATAAACTGCATGGACTGTTTTGGTTTTGTGGAAAACCTGGTGCCGGATGTGTTTTGTTCGCTGCCTAGCGAGGATCCCCTAACTGAATAACAGCGCTACCTCACAATTGGTGGAGAAAGCTATGGGCATTGTTGTAGCCTTGTTGCTGGGAGCAACGGAAGAGGACTGCAAAGTCAGTTGCTAAGGGCAACGCTGAGCCAGGAAGGCTGACGGTTGGGGAAGCCACTGCCCGGCTGTGGTTCTGGAACCGTGGGGCGGCCTAGTGAGTAAGGCACTGTCCGGATCGGTGAGCCCAGTGCGGCCGTTTCCCCAGGAGAAAGAGACTTATAGGATACCTCTGCGGTAGAGGGGTCCGAGAACCTGCCAGGCCAGCAGGTGACGGTCGTGAAAACCATGTTGTACTGACTGGGGTCAGTGAGAGAGACTGTGTACCTGGAGGGTTCAGTGAGCAAGGTCCTGGAGGGTCAGTGTTGGGAGATTCTAGGAGAAAAATCGGATCCCTGGAGCACGTGGTATGACCTTGGACCTGGTGAGGCGTGAGTGTTGGGCAGTCTCAGGAGGAGATGGATGTCCTGAAGAGCACCTGCTATGCCCCTGGACCTGGTGAGGCCGGTGTGTTGGGAAACCCTGGGAGGAGGGCCACTCCCTGAATAGCACCCGGTGCACCCTGTGTGCTGGACGGTCTCAGGCGGAGACGGAACGTCCTGAATAGCACACAGACAGGACACGTGAGTTTTGTGTAGTGTGTTGGTGTGGCCGGTGTGTTGGGTAACCCTGGGAGGAGGGTCGCTCCCTGAATAGCACCCAGTGCACCCTGTGTGTTGGACGGTCTCAGGAGAGGAGACGGAACATCCTGAATAGCACACAGAAAGGACAGGTGAGTTTTTTGTGTGGTGTTTTTTTTCTTTTCTCAACTCAGCCTGCGGTGGCTCAGTGGGAGTCAAGAAGGTGACAAGTGGCTTCCTGTAACTCGGCGGGGTTACGAAGGGGACAAGTGGCTTCCTGTAACTCGGCGGGGTTACGAAGAGGACACCAGCTGCTGTGTGTGAACAGCAACAGGTGGTGTCGGTGATCTGTGACAGCAGGAGCTGTGGTGGTGCCAACAAGGACTTGTGTGGTATCGTAAAAGAGACAAACTGTGTTGTGTGAACTGTGGTCTAAGGAGACCGGTATAACGGACATGGGGAAATCCCGAAAGGGGGCAGTGGCCCTAATCAGGGTGGTAGCCCAAAAGGGGGTGGAGTCCCAGAAGGGGGCGGTGACCCAAATTGGGGTGGTAACCCAAAAAGAAGTGGAGTCCCAGAGGGAGCGGTGACCAAAATTGGGGGGGTAACCCAAAAAGTGGTGGAGTCCCGGGAGGGGGCGGTGACCCAAATTGGGGTGGCCCAGAAAGGGGCCGGTGTGTCAAAAGAGGAACAGCAATGTTCATGTATGCTGTTTTCTGAATGTGGAATATTCTTTCCGGATAATGACGGGTCACAGGTGTGTACCGTAATTCTGCACCGAGAAGGCGACTCGGGTCAGCTGGACTCAAAGTGTCAGGTGACTCTGACAGGATCTCCTCTCACTTTCTGTCTGACTGAGAGAATGGTCCAGGTTCGCTGTAAACATGGAATCATGGTGAACTATACGGTAGACAGAGTGATGTTTGAGGGGACCATAGATGGTGAGAGCCAAGAGGGCCGGATACCATGGGACTTAGTCTATGCCTTGGAGAGGGGCCAGGACTTTGTTTTGTTTGATGATGTATGGTCGGACAATGGACACGTTTCGACTGTGGGGCCAGCAGACACTGAGACAGTGACGGCTCCTGACGTGGACAGGTCAGAGGTAGAACTGACCGGAAGAAGTACATCTGCCCAACTTACAGACCTGACGTCTCGTGATATGACGGATGGTGGGCTGGAAGATGAGATGACTGGTGGGACTGACCCAGTGGTACCCTTTGACAATACAATTAAAGAGGTAGTGGTGAGACACGTGCTGGCCAAAAGAGAACAGGATCGTGAGATAAAGCTGATAAAGGAGACAGTGGAAGGACATCTCTTACAAGAAAGAGTCCTGAGACAAATGGCTGAGCGCAGGGTTGAGGAGCTCGAGAAAGAAGTCTTGGAGCTCAAAGAAACTGTAAGTGGTCTTCTGCGGGAGAAGAACTTTGACAGTGATGAACAGCGGCTGGGTCCGACTGGTGGTGTAACGGAGCTGCTGGTGCCCGTCTTGGCAGACGGTCATGAAGACATGAGATCTCATGAAGTTGGGGAGCTAAGAACTGAAGACAGTCACATGGTCGGGTCAACTGTAGTGAGGGACGTGTCCGTGGTAAAGCAAGAGCCTCCTGCCCAGGAAGAGAGCAAGGCCACGACCTTCAAGTTTGTGATTGATGTACCAAAAGACATGCAAGAGGCCTGTGCTGAGGAAGGTGTGCATGAGGCTTTCAAAGAGGCGGTCAAAGCGTGTATGGTGCTCTGGGCACCTGAGACTAGGCAGTTAGTGATAATGTCAGCCAGGGAAGACACAGAAAAGTGGGTGGCTGTCCTGAAAAACATGCATCTGCAGTGTCTCCATGTCAAACAGTTGGTTAGGCGGAGTAATATGAAAGCTGCTCGACGCCTAGAGTTAGCAAGAGAAGCTATGGATCGGTTGGGTTTGCGGAAAGAGGTAGTTCTGGTTCCAAAAGGTCTGATTGGGAGAATCATTGGAAGATTCAGGAAGGTAATGCAAGACCTTGTAAATAGCTCCGGTGTGGTGAGGGTGAGGATCCCTCCTGATGATGAAGACCAGGTATCCAGTGAAGAGGGTAGGATTCCCGTCCTGGTGGTTGGCTCCGTGGAAAGCTCTTGGAGTATCGAGTGGGGTACCTGCAAGAGATTGAGCAGTTGAGGCTGGACCGTTGGCGAATCAATAAAAAGGTTCGGAACACCAAGTGGCGGCCGCCTTCAACCCAAGATGTAAGGACCCGAAGGGTTCCACCAAGAAGTGACAGGGCAGATGGCCGAAGAATGTCAGCAAGTGGTAGTTCAACCGGCAGGATGACATTGAGAGACCGTAGTTCCTGTGAGACCCTGAATGAGTCAGACTCAGGCCAGACAGTAGGCCTTATTAAGACTGATGACCGTACCAACCGGGGGAGACGGTCGGGGAACGGAACAAACAGGGAGAGGAACGTGGTGACCAAGCAGTGTCTGATGACGCAGACAAACTGTAACTGGAGGGCCAAAGATCAGGGCCGGTACTCTGACCGCTGGGGGTGGGGGAGGCCTAACGTAGAGATGAGGCCGTATGACAGATGGAGACGGTTCTCTCGACCTGTGGGGCAAGGTGTAATGAGTGCCCGGTCTCGAGAGCCTGATGTAATGTTGTGTGTTCAACCCCACAAGTTTGAACAAAGGGGGAGGTATGTGGTGTAGTGACCACTAATGTTGTTTTAACTCCAGAGAATAGGTAAAAATGTGTTCCACAAATTTTGCTGAATGTAGAAATAACCCATATGTGGCTGTACAGTACTGCTTAGCCATATGGTGAGACTTAGGAGGGACTGAGTGCTATTTCCCTCCTGGAGCGCAGATTTTCCTAGAATAGTTTGTGGACTCCACATACAGAGCCCCTAAATGCCAGAAGAACAGAACCCCCCCTTCAAGTGACAACATTTTGGAAATTATTCCCCTTTGGGATTTATCTACATGTGTAATGACGATTTTTGACTCCATGATTTTACTCCAAAAGCAAGCAGCAGTGGATGTTGTTGCATGAAAATTGCAAACTGCATTTGTAGTGACCAGAAAGTTGTAGTGACCAGTATGTTGAACCCAACTCATTCTTTTGGAGATATGCACCTGTCAATTAGGAAGGCTGTCATTGCCACAGAAATGCCAAACATGTGGACGCTAAATGTTTTTTTATAAAGGAGGGGGCATTTGGATTTGAGAGTTCAGAATTCAATGGATTTCTTTTGGGGGGCGAGGAGCCATTTTTCTTTTTTAGAGCCTTTGAACTACTAGTAATGTCTCCTATATTTCCACTGACAGGTGATGGACCTGAGTGGGGACTAAGGCCGGAGTCACACTACCATAGAATATGGCCGAGTGTTATGCGATAAAACATCGCATAGCACTCGGCCCAATGATAATCTATGGGGCAGATCACATCTGTGAAAATTTTCTCATGCCGAATTGGCATGCGAGAACAATTGCAGCATGCTGCGTTTGGCACCAAGACTCGGCCAAGTCTTGACTCACTCACACCCATATAAGTCTATAGGTGCGAGTGACACAATGCACAGCACTCCGATATTATCCGAGTGCAGGGCGATATACGCTGATGACAGCAGCAGAGGAGATGGCGAAATTACTTTCTTCGCCTCAACCGCAGCTGTGTGAGAGGCTCGGAGCACAATAGAATAACATTCGACTCCCATTCTCAGCAGAGTAGGAGCTGAGGGTCTTTATCATATTGCATCCGATGCTCTCGCATCAGATGCCATATACTAGTGTGACTCTGTCCTTACTATTTTTGTGGATTGAGTTGAAGCTTTTATTGTGAACATTTTGCATAATGTTTGAGATCATATTTATCTGTCTCTCTACGCTGAGCACTTACTTCAGAGTTTCCATCTTAATCTTTGAGTGACGTAATTCAACTGAAGCCCCTGAGGGATCCACTCACTTTAATGAGGCAGCAGAGTTACTCTGGACACCGTCTGGCTATCAGCAATTTTTTCTTTTCAGAAGTGCACAAAACTGTGGCGGACTGTGCTATTATGCACATCTCAAAAGATGGATACTGACAGTTTAAAAGGTCATACAGTGTCCACAGAGCGGCGTCTGCCTGGGAATCTTTGCCTGGAGGTTCAGTCTGAATCACATAATTCAAAGATTTACACAGAAACCCTTGTGTAAGCTCAAAGTGTAGAGCTCAGGATAAATGTGCGCTGAGTAGGGTTGATCGAATAGCTTCAGATAGATGCTTATCCGAAAAGCTGTAGCGCTTCCCGAATAGCTGTCTTTGGAACCCGGATACCTGGATCGCTCTCGATAATCATCTGTTTGGCACCGCAGCTGCATGTGTCACGGCTGTGTGACAGTTACAACACATATATGGATAGCCTGTTTGTTGAGACTGTCACACAGCCGTGACACATGCAGCTGCAGCATCGAACAGCTGACAATCAGGAGCGCTCCAGGTATCCAGGCTCCTGAGGCAGCTATTAAGGAAGGGCTAAAGCTATTCGGATAAGCACCTATCTGAAGCTATTTGCTCATCCCTAGCGCTGTCTTACTTTGATCTTTGGGAGGCAGAATGAACAAATCAACAGGAGATGAAGAATTGGTTTTATTTATTTTTTACAACGTGTATCGCGTGGTATAAGTGATTAGATGACTTTATTCTTCAGGTTGGTGTGCTTACAGCAATACAGACTTTATCAATTTTTTTATGTTTGGCTGCTGTCACTCTAAAAGACACTTTTTTTGCAAAAGCAAGTTTTTGTGTCACCATATTTTGAAAGCTATAATTTTTCCATATTTCTGCCAACAGAGTAATATGATGGCTTGTTTTTTGTGAGACGAGCTGACGTTTCTATTGGTACCATTTTTGGGCACATGACATTTTTTGATTGCCTTCTATTATAATTTTTGGGAGCCAGAATAAAGAAACACCAGCAATTCAAGAATTGCTTTCTTTTTTTTGGGGGGGGGGTTATGCCCTTCTGCGTGTGGTAAAATTGATAAGCTTTTTTCTTCTGGTCCGTATGATTACAATGATACTGAATATGTATTTTTTTGTGTTTTGGCTCTATTACACAAATAAAATCTAGTTATTTTTGCATCTCTTTACTCTGAGAGCTATACATGTTTTCTTTTCTTCTGCAGATAGAGCTGTATGGCTGCTTGTTTTTTGCGGGACGAGATGACGTTTTGAGCAATACCAGTTTTAGTCACATTTGTTTGTTTTGATCCTGTTTTATTCCACTTTTTGTTTGGCAGCATAATAAAAAGTATAATTTTTTGCCTCTTTTTTATGGTGTTTACTGAAGGGGTTAACTTGTGAGACAGTTTTATGTCGGGGTAATTCCGTACATGGCAATACCAAATATGTGTACTTTTTTGTTTATTTTTTATTTATTTTTTTTCTTAAATATATTTGTTTTATTTTTTTTTACTATTATTTTGTGATTTACTTTTTTAAAAAACTTTTTTACTAAGTCCATGCACGGGACTTTCACTTTCTGCTGTCTGATCGTAGTTCTAAAGCATTTTTAACTGCAATTCTGCAGTTCTAACTGTCTCTGGTGGTTTTAATTATAGTAGGATCCTACCTTCGCATATAAATGTATGCTATCAGCCTATGAAAGGAGTCTCAAAAGGTAGGTCCCATCAACGCAAATCGCCTAATCGCCGCTGCTCAGTACACATAAATTGGCCAATCAAGTGCTCCTTACCTGTCCGTAGGAGCACCCTAGCTTTCCCTGTTCCTCTGATTAGTTCTGATGGTGAACACGCCGGGGCCACCTATCTTGCCTTAGCTCCTGAATCCACCCTCAGTCTCTACCCTTCCCCCACCCAGGGAAGAGAGAAGTAGCAGTGTACTGTAATACACCAGCCAGACTAACAAGGTAATATGAACAGGAATAACGAAAAATAACAAACAAATATACTCACACAGGCAACAGAGAAATTCACCAGGGAGTGGAGGATGAGGTTAAAACAAAGTAGGAAAAGAAAGGGAATTATCACAAACTCAAAACCTAGCAACAATCACAGAAAAATCCACCAAACGCCTTCTCCAATAACAACTACCAACAATCACCAGCCATGCAGCAAAAGCTACCAACAACCACCAGCCATGCAGCAAAAGCTAACTCTGACAATGAGTGCCAGGGCCCAGATTATATAAAAGAAGGGAATGGCTAACAGTGAACAGCTAAACCTTAATGCCGGAAAGCTTCCAGGAGCTCTCAACTGAGCAGAATAACCCCTGCATTACTAGAAAAAACTATTTTATGCAACATGTACTTGTGATCTTATATATGTTGGTTTGACCTCGAGATTTAACAGTTAGGGAAATAGACAGAGTACAGGGTGTTATTCGGGGAGGAGACTTAAAACAGAAACTTGCCCAGCTTGAATGCCGTTGGATCGCCACATTCGGTATTATGACGCCAGCAGGTTTAAACGAGTAAGTTAGTTTTGCCTTTTTTTTGTAATTTCCTGACTTTATACTTATTGAATTTTCATGACTCTGGATTTGGATTTTAATCTGTGTATTTTTTATTCGTTCCTTTTTTCCTCCTATTTTATATTATTTTGCTAGTGATATTTTTCTTCTAATGAACATCAAAAACATTTATGAAGTCACTTATCCGGATCCTTTCTCATTGGAATAAGATAAGAATCACTATGGAACCATCTTCCTCTTTCATACATATTTGAAAATATTAGTCTGAAGGCCAACCTGGATTATGTTGGGGCTTATGTACCCTTGATGGATCTAGGTTGGTGTGAATATATATAATAATGCGGGTTTTTTGTGTTCATAGTTCTGCTTCATTTATGACTTTTTGATGATGGATTTATGTCTATGTTCTCTTCTTTTGTCCTTTTGAAAGTTTTACCCCTTTACACTGTGAATTTGATATCATATTCTGTCATTATTCTATATACAGTATTATGAGTACGTTTTAGCTGTATACTACGCATAAAATTCTGGGTTGTTTCATCATGATGTGACTACATATTTGATTAATGTGTCAATTTCACATTTACCTCGGTGATTTTTATCACTGTTATTGTATGTATGATTCTTTAAGGGATTCTTTGTTATCTCTAATGCATGATGCACTTGTCACTTTATTAGATATTACTGCGATTTGTATTATGCACTTTCCTAATAAGTACCCACAGTCCTTTATCCTTTTTATATATGTTTACTCATATTGTATGCACTTGTAAGAAGGAGAGGTCCGTTGGATGCAGTGAATAGCCGGAGACAGAGAAAGGGTTAACAAGAGTTTACTGAACAGGCAATTAACAAGTAATACTCCACGCAGGGAGGCAAGACCAGTAAAGGAGCAGCGGAAATTACATACAAACACAATGCTCGGGAATAAGATATATAAAAAAACACAGGAACTTATCGCTTTCAGTTCTTGCAGGGAAAGGGCTGGAAAATCTCCCGACGGCATCACAAATCGTGGAAAAAGTCTCTGGCTCTGCTACAGAGATACGAGAAGCACTGTCTCCAGACGGTGCTGATGGATTCGATCTTAATTGACTTGAGTGCGCCGGAATGTGGTAACAGTCTTTTATGTGAATTCCTCAGAAATGGTGTCGGACACGGGACATGGGAACGCTTACAGACCACAGCAGCTGGTAGCCTTATGGAGTAGCCTTTAAGCCGTATATCCTCTATCACAGGCAAAACAGGGGTATCTGAAAGTACGTGTTCAGACCGTAAATTAATAGCATCAAAGGAAGTCTTAAGGTTAGCATGCTGAGGATTGAGTAATGTGGAGTTGTCAGGGCGAGCAGCGGAGAGGGAGTCAACCATCTCCTGTCATCTTCCCACCAAGTCTGATCCATTCCCACGCTTAGGTCTCCTTATATACCCCACCCCTCCTGCTTCCTAACAGAAAGGTCTCTCCCTCCTAGAAGAAACCTCCCCAGCCAACAGTGGTGACAGTCCTGATAGTTCTGGCCTTAAAGGGCACCGGACTCTGCTGACTTTGTCTCGGCTCATCTTCTTACACCCCCCCTCTATTTTCACTCGCCATTCCACGGGTGAGGCATCTTGAGCATAGCTAGAGAGTCTTTTGTCGGTTCTAGTGGTTTGCCACCAAATAAACTGATCCTGATTATACCGAATGGGGAGTTGTCCAGCCGTTGTTCGTTCGGAGTCACGTAGATTGGAAGGAATAGTGGAGTATTCTTGCGGAGGCAAAGTCAAACCTGCACCTGCCATAGCGTTTTCTTCCGGAGTCTCAGGATTGTGATCTATAAACAAATTTTAAGATTGCTCTTCGAAACTTTCTTCTTCATCCTCCAGGGCGACGGGAGGCACCTCTTCAGGAACTCCAGGGGTTTCTTCTTTTCAGAAAGGCATGGCTGGAGCATACTACCATGGACGACTCTGGTGGGCGCATTCTCTTCCTCTTCTTGATAAACCTCGTACACACGTCCTTCCATACCGACCCGACGCTTCACTCTGTATGGCCTACTCTCCCACTGATTTTACAGCTTGTCACGGGGACGTTTCTCCCTCACCAACACCCGATCACCAACCTGAAGATCTGTCCCCCATAGAGGAAGCTTCATAGGGTGCTACAGCTCCCGGAGCCGTGTCTGAACCAAACGATGTAAAGTCTGTAGACAGTGACGATGTTCTCGGACCCAGGTAGACACCCCCGTCCGTGGGTAGTCCTCTCCTGGATCCAGCTCCAGCTCTGTGACTTCCTTTCCTGTTCGTCTGAACAACAAGAAGTAGGGTGTGTAACCCGTGGTTTGATAGACTCGATTGTTGTTGATCCACGAGTTCAGAGACATATTCTGGCCACCTAGCTTTTCTATCATCTTTTTTTGTCCTCAAAATCTGAATCAGAGTACAGTTAAATCACTCACAGGCCCCATTTCCCTGAGGATGGTATGGTGTGGTGTGTGATCTGTCAAACTGATAGATCCTTGTAATTCATCCATCACTTTTCCCAAGAAACAAGCTCCTTGATCCACTGGATCTGCTGTGGACTTCCATACACCTGAATAAAGTGCTTACAGATTGCAAACGCAGTGGACTCGACTGTCTGGCCTCGGGTGGGCATCATCACCGCAAATTTCGTGAAATGATCTACCATCACTAAGCAGTGGTCATATCCTTGGTGAGCTGACCCAATGGTTAAATAGTAAATGGTCAATAATTCCAGGGGAGCTGAGGTTACTATCGTCTGAGCTGGAACTCTTTGTTCCGGGGACTTGGCCAATTCACAGGTCCGACAGAGTCTACAAGTTTTCTCGACCACTGCTCTTAGCCGTGGGTGGTAAACGAGCCACTGAAGCCACTGGAAAGTGTTTTCAAGACCAAAGTGATCCCCTTTTTTGTGAGCTTCAGTAGCCACAGTAGACAGCACCATCTCTTGTAACACCATCTGCCAGAAAGTCCCAAGTTCCCTCTGAAGTTGAACCTTACGGTACAACAGCCCTTTTCTCATCTGGAGGTGCTCCCACTGCCAGAGTATTTTCAATGCTTCAGAAGTCAGAGCACTCTGCTGTTCTGGGCTAGGCAGCTTCTTCAATATCACCCATAGGGATGAGCCAGTGTACTGGAAATAGAGTGGGGTTGTAGGATTCGGTACTCGGCGAGTAATACAGTAGTCGCAGTACTCGAATCCTGGAGAGTATTTCACTACTCGCCTCGCTATATTCGGCACAGCCCGCACAGTCCACCCACAGCCCAGCACAGTACACGCACAGTCCCCGCACAGCCCAGCACATTCCTGCACAGCCTGCCACAGTCCACACACAGCCCAGCACAGTCCCCGCACAGTCCAGCACAGACCCACACAGCTTAGCATAGTCCCCGCACAGCCCAGCACAGTCTCGCACAGGCCAGCACAGTCCCACACAGCCTGGCATAGTCCCCGCACAGTCCCCTCACAGCCCAGCACAGTCCCGCACAGGCCAGCACAGTCTCACACAGCCCGGCATAGTCCCTGTACAGTACCTGCACAGCCTAGCACAGTCCCGCACAGGCTAGCACAGTCCCAGACAGCCCGGTATAGTCCCCGTACAGTACCTGCAAAGCCCAATACAGTCCCACACAGCCCGGAATAGTCCCCACACAGTACATGCAAAGCCCAGCACAGTCCCGCACAGCCTGGCACAGTCTTTGCACAGCCCAGCACAGTCCCGCACAGCCTGGCACAGTCTTCGCACAGCCCACCACAGTCCCGCACAGCCCGGCACAGTCTTCACACAGCCCAGCACAGTCCCGCACAGCCCGACACAGTCTTCTCACAGGCTGGCACAGTCCCGCACAGCCCGGCACAGTCTTCGCACAGGCCAGCACAGTGCTGCACAACTTGGCACGGTCTTCTCACAGGCCAGCACATTCCCGCACAGCCCGGCACAGTCTTCTCACAGGCCAGCACAGTCCCACACAGCCCGGCACAGTGTTCTCACAGGCCAGCACAATCCCACACAGCCCGGCACAGTGTTCTCACAGGCCAGCACAGTCCCGCACAGCCTGGCACAGTCTTCTCACAGGCCAGCACAGTCCCGCACAGCCCGGCACAGTCTTTGCACAGGCCAGCACAGTCCCGCATAGCCCGTCACAGTCTTCTCACAGGCCGGCACAGTCCCGCACAGTCTTCGCACAGGCCAGCACAGTCCCACACAGCCGGGCACAGTCTTCGCACAGTCCCCACCCGGCCCACACACAGCCCATTACTCACATTTCCCATAGACTTACATTGGACTCGCTACTCATTACGAGTACCCGAGTATTAGGAGGTACTCGTAACGAGTACAGCAAGTCCGAATACGTCACTACTCGCTCATCCCTAGTCACCCAGTGTCTGAACAGAGCAAGTTCACAATCTTCCTGCTACAATCGAACCCACTCATCCCGAGATCTTCCCAACACTCCTTCATGATGGGGGATCTTTATTTGGTCCAGCGTGGCCGCCACCATCCCAGCGGTCCTTCAGAACTAGGGAACCTCCTCTTCCTCTAGTAACTCATCTCTATGCTTTCCCAGCGGTGCATGTCTTTCTCTTGACAGGGCGTCAGCATGCGTATTCTCTGCTCCCCTTCTATAGACGATTCTGTACCGGAACTTCACCATCCGGGCCACCCAATGTTGGCCCCTAGCTTGGCATTCTCCAGATACGCTAACAGGTTATTATCGGTATGCACTAGCACCTCCAAGCCGGACAGGTATTCTGTGAATCTCTTCATCATAGCCCACACCAACGCCAGCAACTCCAGCTTGAAGGAGTTGTAGTTGTCCGAGTTGGGTTCAGAATCATGAAGGGACCGGCTAGCATAAGTGATCACCCTTTCTCTTCCATCCTGCACCTGTGGCAACACAGCCCCAAGTCAGTGCAAACTTCTGTCGGTGTGGAGAATGAACAGTATAGAGAAATCTGCATAAGCCATTACGAGAGCTTCGGTCAGTGCCGTCTTCAATTCACAAAACGCCTTCTCCTGCCTTTCCTCCCATTGGATGGATCGACTCTTAGCATTTGGGGATACCCCTTCAAGAGTTTGAGTAACGGTTGCACCACCCGAGCAAAGTTCTTCATGAAGCGACGGTACTATCCCGTCAACCCCAGGAACGCCCGTACATCTTTTACGTTCTCCAGGGTCGGCCAGTCTCTGATCACCGCAATCTTCTCCTGTGATGGCTTAACTCCCTTGACAGAAACAACATGACCAAGGTACTTGATCTGAGTCTGGAACAAGTGACATTTTTGAGGTTTCACTTTTAGCCCATACTTCTGTAAATGGCTCAACACTTGCTCCAGTCTCCGTAGATGGTCTTCAAATTAGGCAGCGTACATGATGATGTCATCTAGATAGAAGAGTGTGGCCTCAAAGTTCAAATTACCTAGACACCTCTCCATCAGCCGTTGGAACGTACCTGGGGCATTGGCCAGGCCGAACTGCATCAAAGAGGCCCATGGGGAGTATAAAGGCTGTCTTCCCCAGATCCTTTTCCGACATAGGCACTTGCCAGTAGCCATTGACGAGATGCAGCGTCGAGAAGAATTTGGCCTTCCCCAACGCGGACAGAGAGTCCTCAATCCGGGGCAGAGGATATGAATCTCGTACAGTACAGACGTTAAGCTTATGGTAGTCCACACAGAACCTCAGGAATCCATCTTTCTTCTGCACCAGCACTATGGGAGCCACCCACAGACTCTGACTCTCCCTAATGACACCCGCCTGCAGCATCTGACTGGGCAATTCTCTCACTTACTGATGTAACTGGGGGAGAATCTGCCAGTAGTGCTCTTCAATGGGTGCTGCATCTCCCGTTGGTATCTCGTGAGTAATCGCCATTGTGCAGCTGAAGTCATCTTCATGGTTCTAACGCTTCTACTTGAAGTACTTGGGTGGTCGTGACTTCGGGACAGTTCAGTGCCCATCTGCTCTAAGACGCACCGACCCTCTTGGATGTATTGGGGTCCGGCCATCGCAGAGGTAGTGACTTTCACCGTCCACGGGTCGTCCGGATTCACCGCCAACTGTATTTCCTGGGGTGGTATGAATTCTTCGGGCATGCCCACTACCCGTGCGACTTCTCCTCTGCATGGGACGACAATCTACTGATCTGTCAGATTCATGCAACATACCAGTACCATCCCTTCTCCTACCACGGCCAGGCAGTTGTACTACCAAAGGTTCCAATTGGACTTCTACCCCCTCCAGTGCGGCATGTGCTCATATAGGCAGGGTTAGCACAGTCTGCCCTGGTGGTAAGGTGAGTTGAGTGGATACCGGCACAATCACTTTTTCTAGCATTTCCCCTTGACTGGAAACAGGGGTATACAAAAGTATGGGTTCAGACGGTAAATTAATAGCGTCAAAGGAAGTCTTGAGGTCAGCACGCTGAGGATTGAGTGACGTCGAGTTGTCAGGGAGAGCAGTGGAGAGGGAGTCAATCATCTCCTGTCGTCTTCCCACCAAGTCTGACCAGTTCCCATGCTTAGGTCTCCTTATATACCCCACGCCCCCTGATGCCCAACAGAAAGGTCGCTCCCTCCTAGAAGAAATCTCCCCAGCAGTGTTGAGCGATACCACACGATACTGAAAAATATCGTATCGGAATGGATCGGCCGATCTAAAAAAAGTATCGGGTATCGCCGATTCCGATCCCAGAAGTCCCATTCAAGTCAATGGAACAGAAATATCGGAATTAAAAAAACCCCTTTCTTTCCCTGTTGGTTAATTCTACATGGAGAAAAACAACTAATAATAATGTAGAATGTATTGTGGGAGGTGTATGAGACATTAAAGCCATAGAGGTTTAGCCCAATCAAATGGAATCACAGTATTTTTTTTTTTTTAAAAACGTTCGTAGTTACAAAGATATTGACTATCAGTGTGTCTGTGTAACTCCAGCTCGTGCTTGGTCCGCACATGTTTCCACATATTAGTGGTATTGAGGTTGCT
Organism: Dendrobates tinctorius; assembly: GCF_039654945.1. NCBI lineage: Eukaryota > Metazoa > Chordata > Amphibia > Anura > Dendrobatidae > Dendrobates > Dendrobates tinctorius. The sequence continues at coordinate 18,228,776 of NW_027361741.1, read as the reverse complement.
GACATTTTTCCCTCTTTTGACTCTCTGATGACACAGCTTGCATTTGACAAAGCAAATGTCATCTGCAACTGTGCCAAAAAAGGACCACGCACTGCAAGTCTTGGGAGCGCCTTTTTTGCTTTTTGAAAGTGGAATGGTCCTAACGGGTGCCGAAGTGGAGGCTACAGGAAACCAAGTCTGCCCCCTCCCTCTCCCTCCGGTTTTGGCCGTTCGGGGAATCTCTTCCTCAGAGCTGCTCCCACCACCTTCCTGTTCCTCACGCCATGATGGGTCAAGGACCTCATCATCTACACTCCCCTCTTCAAACACCTGCTTCTCCTGGGTTGTCTCACCAGCACCGTACGCAACAGAAAGTGGTAACTGAGTCTCGTCATCATCTGATGCGTACTACACTTTAATGGGAGCTAATGTGGTCTATACAACTTTCAAATGTAGTGTTTGGTGAACTTTGTTGTTTTTTTGGGGGGAAAAAAAACTAAAAGGATGTGACCAAAGATTTGAAAGTCAGAGTATCACCAACTTTCTGGAGCTATTACAATGCAGTCAGGTAACCTACAATGCAAAAGATGAGGCTCCAAAAAAATTGGGTAATACTAATCTGGCTGCAGCTGAAGGGCACAAGCCAGAAAAAAGGCTCCTCTATCTACTCCTATATAGTGTTTGCAACCAACCAATGTAGATGGATATGGATGGATGCACACTAGAGTTGAGCGACTTTTGGTTTTTTAGGGTCGAGTTTCGTTTCATGAAACCCGACTTTTCCAAAAGTCGGGTCGAGCAAGATCGGCCGATTATAGGGAAAAGTCGGGGTCGTCCCGAAACACGAAACCCAATGTAAGTCAATGGGGAATAAAAGTCGGCAGTGAGAGGAGGACAGGAAACACACCTACAGTGCTCATTTGAATGCCAAAAGCATCAATTCTTCTTACTTAAACTTGTCAACCTTAATTAACTTCATAATACAAGTTACGCACTGAAAAATGGGGGTTATTTGGCTAAAGTTGTGGGGGGGTAGGGCTGGCTCCAGGTTTTCATGTGCCCTGGGCGAAAGAGCGCCCCTTTAACACATACCACAACTCATCATGCTCCGATACGACAGAGAAATAGCGGTATAGTACAATGAAAAATACTTCACTTTTTACATCTCATGACGAGGCCCATCTATTTCTCCATACAGAATCATTGGTCCCATATAATGTTTGAAACAGTATATGATGAGCTCCACATAATGCTACAGTATATGTTGGTCCCCATGGATGAAGCTCCACTGTCTTATGGGCCCAAATAATGCTCCAAACATAATGGGCCCCATTTCTAATGCTCTAGTGTATAATGGGCCCTGTAAATGCTGCTCCAGTGTCTGATGTCCACCTTTGGAATGTTCCAGTGTATGGTGGGCCCCATCTATCATTCTCCAGAGTATAGTGCTCCCCAAAAATTGCTGTCCCAACATTGAAAACAATCAAATAAGTCTCCTCGCTAGGGAATCCCTGTACTAGCCTGGACTCCTCGTCGTCCCCATCTTCCATCTCACTGCACAGTATTTCAACCTTGCAAGTGCTGTGATCCTGAGCAAGCAGGGGGGGGCCACTCGTTGGAGACGGCACTGGCACAGGGCCCCTGATAGTACGGTGGTGTGTCTGATGGCGGGTGGGCCGAACCTGCACTTTCATCTGCAGCTTCCTCTTTGTCACCGTGTAAGATGGAACTGTATATGGGAAGGGTAACCTGAGTTTCATCAGGGTCAGATTCAGGCCGTGTAGCGTGCGAGGGGAATGTAGTGGTCTGGGTCAATGTACCAGCAGATTCATCGAGCAGTGGCTGGGCATCAGTGCACTTGTGTCGCCCCCAGGAGTACGGTCGCCACAGTGGCATTACCTTCCTCCTAGGGAGTGTGATGTCATGCTTGGGAGCAACGAAGGATCTCTCTAGCAGGTTAACTGATTGGGCGGCGTTATTCCCACGAGTCATGACCCTCCAAACAGCGTTCATGAAGGCAAAGTGTTTGTTTTACGTGGGCAGTATGGTTGCAAAGCTGAACCTTAAAGGAATGTCCAGAAGGGCACCACCAGGAGTGGAGCCTACGGTTAAATTCGACTCCACCTGGGAAACCTCAACCATGCCAGCTACAGAAAAGATGCACACATTGCAAGCTTAATTCCGTTAACGAACGAGACTCCGTCATGCCCCGCGGTCCGAGTCCGGCTTACTAGAGGGACACGTGAGGCTCTGGCACATGAGATTGGCCAATAACTGGTGTGTCATGCCCTTACATGTCCGTGGCTGCATGTGCGCTACACTGAAAAGGCCAGCGTTTGTCGCTTACAGGTGCAGATAACCCGCTGAACAACGTTAGTGATGGGGATCACTGATTACAATTATTACCCGCGAACGATGATTTTCCAGTAAGTGCAGGTCAACCGCAGTTCTGGAATTAGGCCTAACCGTCATTCCTGAAAAAATGAAAAACTTACGTGTGCAAACCACAGGTGCTGTAGCTTGCTTAACAGCTCGCCAGCCGTTCTCACGCCCAGTATGGATTGCACGTGATTGCACAAAGGTGAGAAAGGGTACCGTATCCCCGGATAACATGTATGGATAGCGTACACATTCAAAATATATGTCTATACATCAGGAGGCAGGCTCAGACCATGTTAGGCCCAGTATGGATTGCACGTGATTGCACAAAGGTGAGAAAGGGTACCGTATCCCCGGATAACATGTATGGATAGCGTACACATTCAAAATATATGTCTATACATCAGGAGGCAGGCTCAGATGGTGTTAGGCCCAGTATGGATTGCACGTGATTGCACAAAGGTGAGAAAGGGTACCGTATCCCCGGATAACATGTATGGATAGCGTACACATTCAAAATATATGTCTATACATCAGGAGGCAGGCTCAGACGGTGTTAGGCCCAGTATGGCTTGCACGTGATTGCACAAAAGTGAGAAAGGGTACCGTATCCCCGGATAACATGTATGGATAGCGTACACATTCAAAATATATGTCTATACATCAGGAGGCAGGCTCAGATGGTGTTAGGCCCAGTATGGCTTGCACGTGATTGCACAAAAGTGAGAAAGGGTACCGTATCCCCGGATAACATGTATGGATAGCGTACACATTCAAAATATATGTCTATACATCAGGAGGCAGGCTCAGACCATGTTAGGCCCAGTATGGATTGCACGTGATTGCACAAAGGTGAGAAAGGGTACCGTATCCCCGGATAACATGTATGGATAGCGTACACATTCAAAATATATGTCTATACATCAGGAGGCAGGCTCAGATGGTGTTAGGCCCAGTATGGATTGCACGTGATTGCACAAAGGTGAGAAAGGGTACCGTATCCCCGGATAACATGTATGGATAGCGTACACATTCAAAATATATGTCTATACATCAGGAGGCAGGCTCAGACGGTGTTAGGCCCAGTATGGCTTGCACGTGATTGCACAAAGGTGAGAAAGGGTACCGTATCCCCGGATAACATGTATGGATAGCGTACACATTCAAAATATATGTCTATACATCAGGAGGCAGGCTCAGACGGTGTCAGGCACAGTATGGATTTGACGGCCCAGACTACACAGCGGAGGAGCAGGGAGAGGTAAAGATTGCAAATGCTGGGGCCCTGCCCAAGCAAGGGGGGCCCACTCGTGGGCGTCGGTACTGGCACTGGGCCCCTCATAGTACGGCGGTGTGTCTGACGGCGGGTGTGCACCACCACCGTCAGAGACACTTGATTGCACTATGAGGGACCCTGTGCCAGTGCCCGGGCCCAAGAGTCGGCCTACCCACCTGTCCAGGGCAACGGCACTTGCACGGTGTCGTGCGCTAGGTGGTGACCCCGGCCATGAGGGGGGAGGCAGCACAGTTAGGGAGTTTTAGAAAGTGGCATATGTTGATGTTGGACATTCAGCTGATGCAAAAGGCGAAATAGGTCAAGTCCCAGGAAGAGGTGGACCAAAGCAAGCCATTTTTCTGTCACCCTATGTGTCATCAGGGGAAGGTGGGACAAAATCCTTGGAAACCCATGCATGGTTCATTTTAATGAAGGTTAGATCATCCACATTTTGGGTTGACAGGCGGGTCCTTTTTTCTGTCAGGATTGATCCAGCTGCACTGAAGACTCTTTCCGATAGCACACTTGCAATCAATGATGCACTGCGAGTGCTGGTTGGAGGAGCACTTTCTGGCAAATCCACATCCCTCCAGTCACGCACAAACCCTGTACCAGACCTTGCCATGCCAACATTTTCACTTGCCCCATGAGATGCATCCTCCTCCCCTAAGTAATCATCCCCATCATCATCCTCCTCCTCCTCCTCTTCTTCCTCCACCTCATCCAGGAGAGGTCCCTGAGCAGACAATGGCTGAATGTCATCAAGGATTCCCTCCTCCTCTTCCTCCTCATCAACATTGGCTGCAGACGCCTGCTCCTTAAGGTGCGTCAAAGTTTGCATGAGCAGACGCATAAGTGGGATGCTCATGCTTAGGATGGCGTCGTCTGCGCTTACCAGCCGTGTGCATTCCTCAAAACTCTGAAGGACTTTACAGAGGTCTTTCAGCTTCGACCACTGCACACCTGTCAACTCCATGTCTGCTCTCAAAGTGCCTGGCCGTGTATCCTCCCACAAATGCATTATGGCCTGCCTCTGCTCGCACAGCCGCTCCACCATGTGCAGGGTGGAGTTCCACCTTGTTGCAATGTCGATAATGAGGCGGTGGTTGGGAAGGTGGAGCAATCGCTGCAGCTTCTGCATACGAACGGAGTGTACAGGCGACCGGCGGATGTGCGCGCACAGTCTTCGCACCTTCTGGAACAGGGCTGTTAACTCCGGATAATTTTTGAGGAAGCACTGCACCACCAGGTTCAAGGTATGAGCCAAGCAAGGTATGTGGCTGAGTTTTGAAAGGGCTATGGCTGCCACAAAATTACGGCCGTTATCACTAACTACCTTGCCTGCCTCAAGATGTATACTGCCCAGCCATGACTCAGTTTGTCGCTTCAAGTACTCGGCCAGCACCTCGGCGGTGTGTCTGTCGCCCAAACACATCATCTGCAACACAGCCTGCTGACGCTTTCCACTAGCTGCTTGATAATGGGACACCTCGTGTGCAACAGTGGCAGCTGCAGATGGAGTGCTCGTACGACTGCGCTCTGTGGACGAGCTTTCGCTTCTGGAGGAGGAGGAGGAGGGTCGAACGCCTACAGCCAACTGTTTCCTATACCGTGGGCTAGGCAGCACTGTCCCACCACCGCTGTCCCCTGTGGACCCTGCATCCACAACATTAACCCAGTGCACAGTGATGGACACGTAACGGCCCTGGCCATGCCGACTGGACCATGCATCAGTTGTGAGGTGCACCTTTCCACTCACTGACTGCTTGAGTGCATGGACAATGCGGTCTTTTACATGATGGTGGAGGGCTGGGATGGCTTTGCGAGAGAAGAAGTGGCGACTGGGTAGGTCATAGCGTGGTACTGCATAGGCCATGAGTTTGCGGAAAGCTGCGCTTTCCACCAACCGATAGGGCATCATCTCAAACGAGATTAGTTTGGCAATGTGGGCGTTCAAACCCAGTGTACGCGGATGAGAGACTGAGTACTTTCTTGACCTACTCATAGTGTCTGGGAGGGTGAGCTGCACTTGAGAGCTGCATATGGTGGAAGTAGCGGTGGACAGGGCGGACTGAGAGAGGGTTGATGATGGTGATGGAGTTGGTGTTCTTTCTGATGGCCTAGATTCAGTATTTCGTTGATATAACAGTGGGATTCCCTGACTGCTGTGGCCTTGCAACGACACCTCAACATTTGCTGCTGTGCTAACCGGTGGGCTTACAGTGGGGGAAACAATGTAGCGTTGCTGACTACCTTCTTTGTGATCAGTTGCACATGTGGCATTTGAGGTTTGGTGTTGTGTCCATGCTTGCAAGTGCATGCTGGTTAAATGTCTAAGCATGCAACTGGTATTCAAATTTTTCAGATTTTTCCCTCGGCTAAAGGTCTTTGCGCACTTCTTACAGATAACCTTGGCCTGATCATGAGGATTTTGTTCAAAAAAGTGCCACACTGCACTCTTCCTACTTTGGCAGACATTTTGCGGCCTAGCACGCTGTGATCTTTTGACCCTCTGGACAAGCTGTCCAGTAACTCTTTTGATTTTTGGAACCTGTCTTTGGAGTGCTCCGGGCCTGCCAGATAACAGCTGTTGCGATGTCGATGTCTGCTGTGGATTCTCCTCATCTGAGCTATTGGAAGCAGCACCCTCTTCCCCCAATGGATGCCAATCTGGGTCAATAACTGGGTCATCCTTCACCTCCTCTTCAATGTCATGTGCTCCTTCCTCTGTGTCACCGTGTATGGTGGTATAGTGTGCGGGAAGGGGCACCTGAGTCTCATCAGGGTCAGAATCTGGCTCTGTACACTGCGAGGACAATGTAGTGCTCTGAGTGAATGTACCAGCAGAATCATCTATCAGCGGCTGTGCATCAGTGCACTCCATGTCAGATTCATCTTGGCCTGGGTAATTCACCATTTCACTTGATAATCCAGGCATGGTATGTGAAAACAGCTCCATGGAGTAATCAGTAGTATGGCCTGCATCATCCTTCAATCTTGGTTGGGGTGAAGGACACAAGGAAAGGTGTGGTTCATGAACATGAGCCTCCAATGACGACTCAGTGCTTTTACTTTTTACAACTGAAGAAAAGGAGGCGATAGAGCTGGAGGCTGAGTCAGCAATGTAAGACAAAACTTTTTCCTGATGCTCTGGCTTTAAAAGCGGTTTGCCAACTCCTAGAAAACTAAGCCTTCGAAGCCTTATGGAGCCAGACGATGACGCAGGCTCAACACCTCCTGCATTCGGACCATCATTACCAGCTGCCAACCCCCGCCCAATTCCACGGCCTCTTCTACCAGCCTTCCTCATTTTTTGTAGAAATGTAGACAAAATCCAACAAACTATATAGTAATGTAAAACAAGGTACAAGGTGTCTATAGGACAGGGGAGATTTTGAATTTCTGCACACACTTGTGGACACTGGACACTTTTGGATTGTGTGAGGCCCACTGAATATCAGAGTGCTATGTCACAGGCTCGATGGCACAGGTGTGAAAAAAGTGACTACAGGATAAGGGAGATTTTGAATTTCTGCACACACTAGTGGACACTGGACACTTTTGGATTGTGTGAGGCCCACTGAATATCAGAGCGCTATGTCACAGGCTCGATGGCACAGGTGTGAAAAAAGTGACTACAGGATAAGGGAGATTTTGAATTTCTGCACACACTAGTGGACACTGGACACTTTTGGATTGTGTGAGGCCCACTGAATATCAGAGCGCTATGTCACAGGCTCGATGGCACAGGTGTGAAAAAAGTGACTACAGGATAAGGGAGATTTTGAATTTCTGCACACACTAGTGGACACTGGACACTTTTGGATTGTGTGAGGCCCACTGAATATCAGAGCGCTATGTCACAGGCTCGATGGCACAGGTGTGAAAAAAGTGACTACAGGATAAGGGAGATTTTGAATTTCTGCACACACTAGTGGACACTGGACACTTTTGGATTGTGTGAGGCCCACTGAATATCAGAGCGCTATGTTACAGGCTCGATGGCACAGGTGTGAAAAAAGTGACTACAGGATCACAGAGATTTTGAATTTCTGCACACACTAGTGGACACTGGACACTTTTGGATTGTGTGAGGCCCACTGAATATCAGAGTGCTATGTCACAGGCAGAAATTGGCTAGTGTATCACAAACTACAAGGTGTATGTAGAATTGGGCAGAATAGGAATCTCCCTAGAGTGTAGGTCTGTAAGAATGGAACAAGTCCTCCACTTATCCTTCCACAGTGACACACAGATAGCTTCACTGTGGCTGTGATAACAGCCGTTACACGGTACTGTGTGAGGAGCGTACACCGCTGTATGGTGTGAAAAAATGCACGCTCAGTACCTCAGCAGGACAAAAAAAAAATTGGGATTGCTTTTAAAAAAGCAGTTTGCAGAGCAGTGGGTAAACAGCAATGCAGCTGTCAGGAAGCCTTAGAAGGCAGCCTAACAACCAACACCGCTGATCCACCACAATATAGCCTCCCCTTGCACTGCACACACAGTGACTGGTGTGTTGTACAGGCAAAATCGCTAGCAGCAGAAGCAGTTTTTTTTTCTTCTTCCCTGCCTAACGCTCTCCCTAAAGAAGCAGCAGCAGCAACCTCTCCCTATGCTAAGATCGGCAGAAGTAAGATGGCGGTCGGCGTGCACGCCCTTTTATAACCCCTGTGACACCCACCAAAGCAAGCCAATCACTTGCATGCCCTTCTGAAAGATGGTAGTGACCCCTGCCTATGTCATCACGTTGCCCACAGTGTCCGTGGATCCTGATTGGCTGAAAGAGAGCGCAAAACAAACTTTTGAAACGCGACTTTGGCGCGTAAGTCGCCAACCTCGTGGCCGACCTCATCCTAGGGTCGGGTTTCGTTTCATGAAACCCGACTTTGCCAAAAGTCGGTGACTTTTGAAATTTTTCGACCCGTTTCGCTCAACTCTAATGCACACTAATAGGAGAAGAAAAAATGAGCTGCTATTAAAGAAATATATGTATGAGGCAGTGACGCACGCTGAGCAGCCTACAACCAGACGTAGCTACAGGACACACTACTCAGCGTGAGCTGCACTCACACAGTCAGAGACCTCTCAGACAGCCGTGAACAATGCAGCTAAGTGGGCACTAGCACTAAAAGGCTGCAGAAAGGCTCCGCTGTCTACTACTAGTGTTTGCAACCAGCATATATGGATACGGATGGAAGCACACTAGATAGAATTTTTAAAAAATAAGCAGCTCAAAAAGAAAAATATGTATGAGGCAGCAGTGAGGCACGCTGGGCGGCCTACAACCAGACGTAGCTGCAGGACCCACTCCACAACGTGAGCTGCACTCACACAGCCCTTGCAGACAGCTGTGAACACTGCTGCTAGGGAAAAGCAAACTACAGTGGTGGTTTATGTAGCCTGGGTAAAGCACAATATTGTTTTGAGAATTGCTATTTCTAACTGTCCCTCACAGTCTTCAACAGCAGCCTGTCCCTAACTGAATTCACAGCAGAGTGACCAGAAATGGCGGCGGCAGTGGCTTTTATTGTGCATCATGACATCATTTCAGCAGCCAATCACAGCCATGCCAATAGTTAACATGCCTACATGCCTAACAGGATGTGCCCACACTTCTGAGGAATCCCATTGGCTGAATCAAAGCGAGCGGGCTGATAGCATTATGGGAACTTCCGATTCCGGTATCCGATATGAAAAAAGTATCGGAAGTCAGTATCGGATTTCCGATACAGCTAATATCGGCCGATACCCGATACTTGCGTTATCGGAAAGCTCAACACTACTCCCCAGCCAACAGTGGTGACAGTCTCGATAGTTCCGGCCTTAAAGGGCACCGGACACCACTGACTCTGTCTCAGTTCATCTTCTTACACCTTTTCTTACATTTATGAGAACTTAGGAAATTATTAGATAACTTCAGGCATATTTCTGTTTCCATTATACTCTCCTCCGCTCACACAAATATGGAGTACGGTGTGGATGCATTCCATACTCGATGATGCCGACGGTGCTCGGTGATGGCACCTGTGGGTCACTGATGTCACAGGGGATCTTCCCTTACACCTGCAACGTTGTGGCGAGCGTTGGAAGCAGCTTCGTACACCGTTTAGGTTATCGCCATGCATGTGCCACTATTGCACATGGCTCCACACACAGCTGTTCTGGATCAAAGCAGCATTTAGCTTCTATATATGGTGAGTCTTACAGGTTACTTCAGGCCCCTGAGGAAGCCCACGCGAAACGCGGGTTGGGGCTGCTCTTTTGCTGTGCTTTCTCACGTGTCATGACCTAATCCCCTATCTACCATTCTTATTTATGTGGTTTACTTTTGCCTCCATATATACTTCTCTGTTATGGGTTAACAAAAGTTACATTATTTATATACTTTTTATTACTTAATGTGTGCAGAGGGTACCTAATAAAACTATGAAAGCTCTTAATAGGTTAGCATTATATGACGCCATCTGCCATCCCTAGGTCTATTTGTTCACATTATGGATACTAGACTTCTGGCATACCCTGTTCATAGGGATACAAGGTCTTTCTGACTTACCCATGTCCTATACTTTTCAATGTGTGATTGCATTTTTGTAACATCCTGTGCCAACACCTTTTTTCTTTTGTACTCTTTACTCATTACATTTATATTATCATGTCTTTGTGATTTTTTTTCTGTGAAATAAATTTTGTTACATTTTATATCATTGATTTTTGAGTTTTTGACTCCAAGTCGCTTATAGGGTTCTCAATAAAAGGGGGCATGAAGAACAGAAAAAAGAAGAGCACACAAAATAAACTCAGGTCAGACATGTAATACTTCCTGTTTTAATCTAATTTAAAAAATATTTCCACTAACGGAAAAAGCCAATGAGAATAAATCCATATATATGAGAATGGAACATCTCTGAGCAGTCACATGAAACTAATCTATATTCCCCGAAAGTATGGTATAAGATAACAAATTTATTCAAGGGTAGTAGTAAATGAAATAACAATTTAAATTTAACACTCAATGTTATGAGAATTCAGAAATTCTTTATTAGTTCTCCGCCGAGTGTTTTATACTGTACGTACAGATGAGTTCTGTAAATGAATCATATAATAAGCAGGTACAGTGGTCCCTCAAGTGGAAATATTAATTTAGCATAAAATATGTTGAAAATATTGTATCCTTTGATCCATAACTCCATAGAAAAATTTGTATGCGGTCCTTCAGCAACCAAGTATCTACCCACAAGTGGACAGGTGCTTCCATAACACACTGTGGACTGTACGAGGAGTACCAGAAATATCTGATTGTCATTGGAGCAGTTCATACTGGCACAGGAAAAGAGCAGTACCTAATATTTAGTACTGTACTTTACCATTTACAATCATTATGAAGCCTGAGTGTCAAGCGCATATTTTTTTCTTATGCGAGAGAATGAGCTCAATTATGATAAAGACACTCTGGTCAAACTCCACGCACACAAAATATTCACTCACATATAACAGAGGAATCCACTAAGGTGTGCAGTAAGTGGAAGAAAGCAAAATAGGGAAGGATAAGGGATTATCAAGAGTACATGTAGGGTCAGTGGCGAGGGTGGAATGGCAATTGGGTGGTGGTGCTGCTGGTGTTAGTGCAGATAGGCGGGCGGAGGTGTGCTGTACTCACAGGAATGGGGGGTGACCCGCTTCTTGATGTCGACAGGCACGAGACAGAGGCAGGAATTGTATTCAACAGGTTTGCTTTTATTGGCCGCCCTCACGACGACCAGAACAAAACACGACAGATATTTCACACTGTTATCCTCCTGCAGACAGGCCCGGGTACCTTCACTTGTACACTTTTTTCCATCAGGCGTACTTCATGGCTCTATCCGCCGTGGCTGCCCTTGGCCAATCCACCACGTCGTTTCACCTTACAAAGTCCACCAATAATCCAGGTCCTCACAGGCCATCTCTGCCTGTGACCAATGTCCTATATGGTCACCCCCCGTGACTGTTTCCACTGTTCAAAGTCTCTGAGGGATCTCCTTTGTGTGACAAACTCTCCTAACCTGTGAGCTCCCCTGGCTGACTGAAGCTTCTGGAAGCTTACCTCAGTATTTATTCAGACAGACCAGGTAGCCCCACCCTCTGTCACCTGACAGTCACCTCTGCCCAATCAGAGTCACCTTGACCTCTGGCAGTTATGTAACACTCAAATTACACTTACATAATCACTGCCATCGGTGCTCTCTAGTGACCTCTGATGGGCATTCTGCCACATGACACTCTTTGTCAATCTCTCTGTCTCCATTACAGACAGAACCGTACCCAGCTCAACCTCCCCACATACAAACCAAACAACAGTCCCTTTAAACTCCTCCAGCTCTCCTCCTCATACCAACGTCTCTCCCTCCTATTGTCATGCAGCAAGAACTAACTCAGATGAGGACTTGGTAATAGAGCCCAGATTTATAGGGAGAAGGAGTGGCTAACCGAGCACAGCTGAACACAGGTATTTAAAACAAGGTCGATTAATCCCTGATCTGCTGGAAGAAATAAACACGTTTAATAATCCGGAGAAGAGCTTCTTCCCAGCGACAGAGTAGGAGCAACCAGACGCTGTGGTCTTCTGGCTCTACTCTGTTGCAGTAACCCCATGACCATCAGCTTACTGTGATCTGAATCTCTCAAATGAGAGATTCAAAGCACAGGTGAGGAGAAGTTGGAGAACGTAATTCCTCCATCTTCTCCATTGAGTCTGTGGTTGTTGGCCTGCACTCGGATGTTAGCCAAGTGTAGTCCAACGTTTTCAATGTACCCATTGACTTGATTGGCTGTATATCATCTGATTTGCGGACCAACTCACTGCATGCTGTCATTCTTTTTCTCATGCCGAAACGGCATAAGAAAAAAATGCTAACTAGCACTGCCCCATGGAATAACAGTTCTCCAATGTATACACTCATGTGAAAGAGCCCTTAGATAGCCATCCAGGACATGCAGGTACTTGTTGTTAATGGTTCTCCTCTTCCTTTGTTGGAATCTCCATTTCCCTGGTAGTTCACACTCAAAGGATTCTATGAAATTAAATCAATATCATATATATTACAATTTTCATCCCGATAAAAATAGGAACAAATAATATAGCCTAAAACAAAAAACTAATTGAATAATTTAATTATGTTGATTGAAACACACCAATTCTTGTTTTGGAGGCATTTGCATTGTTAACTTTGGAGGACATACACCTATAGGCACTACTCTCCGAAGTATCAACCATAGGCACTTTAAATTGTATCTGCATCTTTAGGATGGAGATAAAAATTGAATTCAATGGTGGAGAAGAAAGCCATTGAAAATGGAATCTATATGTAGCAAAGTGTAATCCTCTTTAGGTACCCTATCTAGAGGCAGCTCAGCTGAAGGTTACACATTAGCAAATCGAACATAACCCATTTCCTTTGTGTTCTTGCAATATTTGGAATTTTTATTACAAGAGCTGTGTACGTATTTGCAAGCACATTGTCATCTGTACATTCTGAAGATGCCTTCACTAAGGGCTACAATTTCTAATGGCCAATTTCCGATGAAAAGGGATAAAACATAATCTGTCCAGAATAACTTGAATGTTGTAGAAACATCAATTGACGTCAAGAGGAAAGTCGTAAATTGTGCAAAATGTCCCTAGAGCTGGTGAGAGATTTGAGAAAGGGTTTAGAGGTGTTTGGAGCTTTTCATTAGTTATTCCCAGGTCAGTACATCTACCATGTATTACCAAGTCATGAGATCTTTGTTGCAGAATTTTGTTTATCGCTTCGGCAGTGAATAACTCAAACACAAGGTCACATATTAGACCAATATAATGCAAGTTAGCGGTCTTCTGCTTTTATATTTTATAAAGTTATGTAATGTTAGGACACATAACTAAGTCATGATATAAACTGTGGCACTGGCAACCAATATACCAGCTATAGCAGATCACTATTGGTCCAATAATTATGTTGGAACCCACAATAGGATATGTATTTCCTTATATTATTCTTTTTGTTTACCAATTATAAATATACAGATCTATAGCGAATCACGTTTTTATGCATCTGACTTCATTTTCTGGGCATATTTTTTAAACGTAAGAAGACATGTGGAAGAGTGATGTGGGTCCGCTTGTGTGATGTGCAGCAATCGCTGTGCAGGGAGTCAGAGGAGAGAGGAAAAGCCATATCCATAATTATTGGAGAGCCATTGCTTTGTAACTAGAGTTTTTTCCATTTACTGCAGAGAGATGTTGGTATTCTCTGTGTGATGTACAGTAGTCACTATGCAGGGAGAGAGATAAGAGAGGAGAAGCTACCTACATAATTTATTGGAATGCTCCTGTGTTATATGCCATCAGCTTTGTAATTGGGGAGTTAGCATTTATTTTAATCCAACACCATGATGATTGATAGATATGAGAGGATATGTTGTTCCATAGTGAATTAATGGACTGTATATGTGTAATTTAAAAACTTCCTAATGAATAGATAACATAAATGCATATGTTTAATTTAAAACCTTGTTAATCAGTACATAGAATAAATTAAAAAGTGAATGTTTATTTTAAAAACTTGCTACTCAATAGGTAAAAAAAAAAACAAGTAAAATTGTACAGGTTTACTTAAATCTTGCCATTCAATAGTTAAATTAAAGGGGTGGCATTTAAAATATCCTTCCTAAATATCTAAGTATGTAATTAATGTGTATTATAAAATGCATACACTTCTCCCTATTCTGCTAATCCCTCAATATTTTTCCTTTTAACCGCAAACCTTGTGACTTTTTTTGAGGGGAGTCTTAAATTAGACGTCTCAGCAGGCCGGGGCTGCACTCACTTCCTTGCTGCATCTAACACCCCTTCTGTAACAAGATTTCATCCGGGGAAATGCTGCAGGTACTTAATATGGTTTCTTGCAACATCGTCCCCTGAAGATATCCTGGATTCATGGTGATAGAAGCTATGGGAGAGGTTAGTGCAGCACCAGCACTCTGCTTCTTCCTCCACTGCCACAGCTTCTAAAGGGCCTGTCACACTAAGCGATATCTCTAGCAATATCGCTATAACTTGTGACGTTATGGCGATATTGCTAGCGATATCGCTGTGTCTGATACTTACCTACGACCCGATCCCCCGCTGGTAATCGCTGATCACGCGAGAACATCCAGGACTGTTTCTCGTCATCAGCTTCCTGCGGCGCTTCCTGTGGAGAGACGAGCGACAAGCGTGGAGCCGGGCGGGAGGACGTCAGGATCGCCTAGTGTGACACATAAGTAGCGACCCCCGTCCCCAGCGATGTCGCTGGTGAGATCTGCCTGTGTGGCAGCTCACTAGCGACCACTTAGCGATGTACCAGCGATCCTGACTGCGTCATATCGCTGCTCGGGATCGCTGTTACATCGCTAAGTGTGACAGTACCTTAACTCTGAAATAAGTCATCAGGGGGCAGAGATAGAAATGGTCAATGACACCAGCGCTGCCCCACAGCTTCTAACATGAACAAGTCATCATTAGGGGCAACTACAGAAACTATGTGAGTGTCACCAGCACCACCCTGATGATGATTTGTTTGAGGGCAGTGCTAGAAGCTGTAATAAGTAACTGCAGCGCCGACCCCTGATGAAGTTCAGTTCTAGGAGGAGCGCTGTTATTGTCCAGTCCCATCTTCCTGTGATGTCCTGTTTGAAACTTCTTTCAAAAGAAATGTCACAGGAAGTGAAGTAAAAAAAACACATTCAGGCACTAGATAAATAAGAAGAAGTGTTGTGCATTTTATAATAAATCTAATTATAAAATGTCTTAGGGTAAAAAGATAGAAATTTAGAAAATGCATTCTAGGCAGTGTACCAACCTTTTAATGTTGTGATATCCAAACAGTGGTATTGGCATGACAAAAACCATTGTTTATTAGGTTGTATTAGGTGCTAAATATATAAGTATGATGAACTCCAAAGATCAAATTATAGTCGTGTGATTTATTGGATATTTCAACACTAGAAAAAGCACTTTGTTCAAATTGTGCCCCATTTTACTGAGCGTGTAAAGTTATTAGAACCTGACAAAGGTATTCCGAAACGTGCGTTGGGGCGGGCACGTGGACCCTCTGTTTGCCCACACTTGCTCTTACCAGGTGGCATGTTTGTGCCAGTTACTATTTATCTATTGTTTTGATGCATGCGCTCTATTTTGGATACTCTCCATGAACCTCTGGCCAGCGTAAATTTCTATTTGCCTGGATTGACTCCATAATAGGCCGCCTGCTATATATACTTACCTTGATATATATGTCTACATGATAATTCTCATATAATAGGCATTCATGGTCCACTATGCCCTTGTATATATTGTGGTGGATAATTGGAGTTTTGGCATGTTTTACTGTTCCTTGCCCTTCCACAAATAAAGCTATTTTATATTATAGACTTATGGTTGTTTTTTTGGATTTGTTCCTCCCCCCTTTATGTATTGTTATTGACAACCGGTCTAATTACAGTCCATGGTATTTATTTTTGCGGGATGTTAGCTGCTATTTGGCTTAGTATGGTGCATATCTTAATATCCCGTATTACTCATATACGTTTGTTCACCACTTTCCTCTCAAAGTTATTAGCAAAGCAGATAGTAATGAACTGCTAGAACATATGTTGGAAATGGAGGAATCAGCACATATACGTAATGGAAATAATGTATTTTCATATAATGGAAAATACAAATAATGCACATGTCCATTGCTATATTTCCTGTCCTGCATTACATAAAACAGAAATTGACTTTCTTGTCATTAGCATCATGAAAATAACATATTTTCTATAGCCCTGAAGTTCAGCTGTGACTGATAAGTCTACTCTCTACTTCTTAATTTCTTTTCATTTTCGCATTGTTAGCTATGATCATGTTAGGCAAGCAGATTGCTTGATTTTCAGTATCATAGTACAAGCACGCACACCGCCTCACATACACTAATCTTGTCTGCAAGAGTGTGACAAACCTTTATCATATAATTTCACTAGTTGTCTAACCACATTAAAGCCTCCAAATTCAGAAAGCTGATCTGCCCCCAATGTCCCTATTTCCCTCGGATTTGTATCCTTGGCAACGCCTCTGCCAGAATCCAAACTGATTGCAATGGAAAGCCTCATCTAAATTAGAAGAGATTTCATCTCTCCTCGAGCCACTGCATCAGTAATGAGATTGTAATTGATTAACCACAGCAAGAAGAATCCGATTTTTGTAAAATTGGTCATTTGTCTCCGGAGTGACGTTGGGTGCAGCATAAGAAAAATCCTTTAGAGGTTTTAAAAGTGGTTCTCTCAGTTCCAGTGTCTAAATCTTTAAATGATACATTTTCATAATGCACAAATTATGTTACAAACCCATTTTATAAAATGACTTGGGACGCGGCCGGTAACTCATTATGTGAACTGACTCTCTGATACTTCTTATTAATAACGCAATGCTTTTTTTTTTGCTTTTCTTTTGCCCTTAATAAAAAAAAAAAAATGCCAGATGCTCAAAATATCAATAAGAGATTTAGGAACGTCCCTTATTCCCCATTCAAATTTCTGTAGTAGGGATATATACATTCTGGCTTATATGTTACCACCTAAGGGACCGAGAAAAATAGAGAATAATTTATTAAAGAACTACAAAATCAAAATCAACACGCTGTCTTACATTTCCTTGTACATTTCATCAATGTGGCGCTCCCTATGGAGTCCAAAATGCTGCTAACTTCAGAACAATAATATCTTTCCCATAACTGATGATACGATGTGCATAAGGTAATGTGCCCCATTCATGTTCGTTATTACAACATTTGTATACTATATCGCACCCCATTTGTATACTGCACTGTACTCATCCATTTTCTTTATTTCAACATTAGTATACTATACCGTACCCATCCATGCTCTTTATTATAAGATTTGTATATTATACCGTGCCCCATTCATGTTTATTATTACAACATTTGTACACTACACCATACCCAATCCGCTTTCATTGTCGCAATATTTATATACTATACCAAACCTCTTCTGTTTTCATTTTTACAACATTTGTATACTATGCCATACCTCATCCATGGTCATTATTACAACATTTGTATACTATACTGTACCCATCCATGTTTTTTTTTAAATTTGCATTCTATACCGTACCCCATCCATGTTCTTTATTACAACATTTGTATACTATACTGTACTCATAGATTTTCTTTATTTCAACATTTGTATATTATACTGTACCCCATCCATGTTAATTGTGATAACATTTGTATACTATACCGTACCTCATCCATGGTCATTATTACAACATTTGTAAACTATACTGTACCCATCCATGTTCTTTATTCAACATTTGTAAACTATACAGTACCCATCCATGTTCATTAGTAAAACATTTGTGTACTATACCGTACCACATCCATGGTCATTATTACAAAATTTGTATACTATATTGTACCCATGCATGTTCTTTATTACATCTATATTCTATATTGTACCCCATCCATGTTCATTGTTACATTTGTATACTATACAGTACCTCTTCCTGGTCATTATTACAATATTTGCATGCTATACTCTAACCCATTACTTACAACATTTGTATACTATACCGTAGAAAACAGCAAAAAAGCAGAAAGGTTTACCTGTCCAGGCCTCCAGACAAATGCACTGGACAGGTAAACTGCTGTGTCTGTTCACATGGCATGCATTTGATAGCGCTGGGCAGCCCGCCTGAGCTAATAGAAGGGTGTCACTACTAGGCTGGCCTGGTTGCTGTGCATTGCCATAGGGTGAACAGCGCCGCGTACAAGTTTTTTGTTGTGCATTAACATCCCATTCAGCCGCCCCTCCATGTATTGGTAGGCTGTGAGAGGTTGTTTCATCGGTATTCTTGCACCTGTGTTGCCATCTTAATTATATGGGTCCACTGCATCCTAATAGTGCATTTGTCTGGAGGCCTGGACAGGTAAACCTTTCTGCTTTTTTGCTGTTTTCTTCTATTATTGGAGGATTTTTAAGTCCTCTTTTTGTGCTATTTCAGTATACTATACCGTACCCATCCATGTTCATTGTTACAACATTTGTATACTATACCATACCTCATCCATGGTTGTTGTGTCCCACGAATGGAAACAACCTGTAATATATATTCTCTGTGTTGAGTTTTTCCTCCATTCAGCAAATTCCCTGTTGTTGCTAGGTAGAATTAGACTATGTGAAGATTGTCCCTATGTCCCTCCTGTATTTGGGCTCTGTATCAGGTTGCTCCTCCCTTCCTGTTCAGTTTAGTCTACAGCAGCCATTACTCAAGACTCATGTGTACTCCCCTGTACAGATTACTCCTTTTTACCTACTGTTCATTGTAAACTAATACAAGATTTTGGAAGAAAACAGCATTGTTTCTCCTGGTCTTTCTACATTTGCATTGCCGGTGGAGTTAACCTATCTGTGGATGCCTGGTGGTGTGAGTACGTGTTATGCAATTATCTAAGAAGCTGATAGTTAGAACGCTTGGGATTTGCAGCCATCAGGAAGAGGCAGAATAATGGTCATTATCACAACATTTGTATACTATACCAATCCATGTTCATTGTTACATTCGTATACTATACCATACCCCATCCATATTCTTTATTACAACATTTGTATACTATACTGCTATGAACAGGTCACCGAGGAGGATGGCAGGAATAGGCTAGGCCACCAGGAAACCAGAAAGGTTGGTAACTTAGCGGATTACAGACCCCTAATCCTAACAACACAGCTAACAGTAGCTGTGGAGCGTACCTACGATGCCCTAGACGCCTTGACACAGCCGGAGACCTAACTAGGCCTAAAGCAAGAAAGGTGAAATCTAAACTGCCCTTGAGTAGAACCCCAAAGAAATAGATAGCCCCCAACCATATATTGTCAGTGAGACCAGATGAGGGACAAACATAGGCAGAAAATAGACTGAGCAAATGATGGCATCCAAACTGTCTAGATAGGATAGGAAAGGAAAGACAGTGTCTGCAATCATGCAAAAACCCTAAAAAATCCAACACGTCTGATGTACAAAAACACTGAGGTCTCATGACCTCTCCCCCACTATATCAGCATTCTGGTGTAAACTGGCAGCAAAGCAAAAGAGACTAATATAACAGGGGACTGAACAAACTGACACAAGCTGTAATATATGGAGCAGGGTCCAGCATATCCCCAGCAGGGAGCACGCTGAACCCGCAAAGCAAAGCAGAAAGAGGCAAAACCAGATCAGAAGCAAAGGATTAGCAAATGAATAACTTAGCTCAAAAATGCAGGATCAGACAGAAGACAGCAGCCCTCAAGTTGCACAGGAAGAACTAATCACCAGCAGGAATTGAAGGAAGCCTGCTGACTTAAATACTCCAATCAGTAACCCCAGATCTCCAATCATCATCATCAGGTGACAGACCTCTGTCAATCCGGCCAGCTCCACTACCCACAGTAACCACCAGAGGGAGCCTCGACTCAGATGTAAGAGAATTCACAACACTATACCTTACCTTATCCATGTTCATTATTATAACATTTGTATACTATACCGAACCCCATCCATTCTCATTGTTACCACACTTCTATACTATACCGTACCCATCCATGCTCATTATTACAACATTTGTATACTATACCACACCCCATCCATGATGTTCATTGCAACATTTGTATACAAAACTACCATATCCATGTTCATTATTACAACATTAGCATACTTTACAGAACCCCATCCATGATGTTCATTACAATATTTGTATACTATACTGTACCCCATCCATGTTCTTCATTACGCTTGTATACTATACTGTACCATCCATGTTCTTTTTTACAACATTTGCATACTATACCATACCCCATCCATGTTCATTGATGCAACATTTGCATACTATACTGAACCCCATCTATGTTCATTGTTGCAACATTTGTATACTATACTGTACCCATCCATGTTCATTGTTACATTTGTATACTATACCGTACCCCATCCATGTTCTTAATTACAACATTTGTATACTATACTGTACCCATCCATGTTTCTTTGTTACATTTGTATACTATATTGTACCCCATCCATGTTCTTTATTACATTTGTATACTATACCCTACCCCATCCATGTCCATTATTACATTTGTATACTATACTGAACCCCATCCATGATGTTTATTGCAAAATTTGTATACTATACCATACGATATCCATGTTCATTATTACAATATTTACATACTTTACTAAACCCCAATCATGATGTTCATTACAACATACTATACTGTACCCATCCATGTTCATTGTTGCAATATTTGTATACTATACTGTACCCATCCATGCTTATTGTTACATTTGTACACTATACCATACCCCATCCATGTTCTTTATTGCAACATTTGTATACTATACAATACTCATCCATTTTCTTTATTTCAACATTTGTATACTAAACCGTACCCCATCCATGGTCATTATTACACCATTTGTATTCTATACTGTACCCCATCCATGGTTATTACTACAACAGTTGAATACTGTACCGTACCGCAACTATGTTCATTATTACAACATCTATATACTATTCCACACCCCATCCATGTTCATTGTTACATTTGTATACTATACTGCACCTCATCCATGGTCATTATTACAACATTTGTATACTATACTGTACCCATCCATGTTCACTGTTACATTTATATACTATACCGTATCCATCCATATTCATTATTAAAACATTTTTATACTAAACCGTACCCCATCCATGGTCATTATTACACCATTTGTTTACTATACTGTACCCCATCCATGGTCATTACTACAACAGTTGTATACTGTACCGCACCCCAACTATGTTCATTATTACAACAGTTGTATACTATACCGCACCCCATCCATGTTCTTTATTACAACAGTTGTATACTATACCATACCTCTTCCTGTTCATTATTACAACATTTGCATACTATACTGAACCCCATCCATGTTCTTCATTGCGCTTGTGTACTATACTGTACCATCCATGTTCTTTATTACACCATTTGTATACTATACCATACCCCATCCATGTTCATTATTACAACATTTGCATACTATACTGAACCCCATCCATGTTCTTCATTACAACATTTGTATACTATACTGTACCTCATCCACATTCTTCATTGCGCTTGTGTATTATACTGTACACATCCATGTTCTTTATTACATTTGTATACTATACCTTACCTCATTCACGTTCATTATTACACCATTTGTATACTAGATCGTACCCATCCATGTTCTTCATTACATTTGTATACTTTACCGTGCCCCATCCATGTTTATTATTACAACATTTGTAAACTATACCGTACCCCATCCATGTTCTTCATTTTAACATTTGTATACTATACTGTACCCATCCATGTTCATTATTACAACATTTGCACAATATACCGTACCTCTTCCTGGTCATTATTACAACATTTGTTTACTTTACCGAACCCCATCCATGTTGGTCTTTACATTTGTATGCTATATTGTACTTATCCATTTTCTTTATTTCAACATTTGTATACTATACCGTGCCCTATCCGTGCTCATTGTTGCAAGATCTGTATATAGAAGTGTATTCTACACATGTTTATCATTACAAAATGTGTACATATTACTCTTCTCCATACATGTTTAATATACATTTGGCAATAATTGTTTTAGCTTTTGATTATACAAATAATGTTAAATTCTACTTGTAAAGGTGCACTACATTATTCTCCTTTTTGGAGAAAATGGTTTATGCAATTAGAATCTAATTTATTCTTTTAAAAAACATCTGTAGTGAACCTATTATGGTCCTGTTAATTTTAAGTTTTTCACTGCTCATCTCAAAGCTTCAATTGAATGAGGAGGAAATTAGAAAGCAAAATTCTACCCAAATATTAGAAAAAAACTATTATATCAGATATCAGGCAGGAGAATTACCTATATGTTTTGGCTTTGTTTTCTTTTTGTTTTTTTTTTAAATATATTTTATTTGGTAACATTAAATCGTAACAACCTCCTTAAGAGGCCTACTTTTGACCTATCCTGCTTGTCAACTATCACCCAATCTAATTACTCACATTTGTGTATAAACAATTCAATCAGCATACCCATTTTCAACTGTCTTCCATCTCATTCCAGTCTCTATTTGGCCTGATCCAATGTTACATTGCTCAGGACGATAGCCATGGGCAAGGTACTCATCTTTCATGTGCTGGCACATTACATAGATATGGGGGTCCTGGCTGGGTGTGTGGGCTTTGTCTATGGGGGCGCTATACCCTTGCAGGTCACATGATGCCGGTGACTTCATCTAACCAGGATCAGATGGTGCAAAGTTCAATGAGGGAGACCATCAGTGAAAAATAAACTGTTTATTGAATGATAACTTGGGGGGGTTATGTTCAATAGCGCGTACAGAGTGTCCTAAATTTTTCCTTCACAATACTGAGTATTTTTCACCCACAGTCTCATTTCCTTTCTCTTAACTCATTTGGTCTCTATCTCTACTGTTTCGCCTTCCTTCACCTCAACCCAGCTCAGTATTACAGTCCATTTAGTGAAAGTCCTATTCTCAACACACCGTTCTGCGTCTTCTTCCCCTCAAGGGAATTATTTTGCCAATATGGCCAATACTTATCTCTGCCTGCTGATGCCTTGGAACTCCTGTTTGGGACACTCCCTTCATCTCACAGTCTCTGTTCTATCCTCCTAATGTGTTACCTCTCTGAGCTATAAACTCTGGACTGTATTGCTAAGTGACCTGTCCCAGGACCCATCTCGCTTTGATCACTCTGTCCTTTGGGCACTTCTTTCTTTCGCTACTCATGATCACTCTATCCATTGCCTCAGTCTCCACTTACTTTGGGGGTACCCACTTTATGTGGCTTTGCAGAATACTCAGACCAAAGGTCTGCTCTAGCTGCAAGCTAGGCCCTCTTTCCCTCATGAAGCCATCTCTGATCTTGCTATATAGCCCCTTTCTCTCTGGGCTGATCCCAAATCTTAACTCTATTCATACCTACTCACTATCCATTGCTGGGCAGAACACAATGTATCATTAAAAAAGTTTGTCACAGTACACGTGTTACACATTACCAATACACGTGTCTTCAAGGGGAACGTGAGCAGTATGTTCATCTCCTTATACCAGTCTGGCTTCTGGCTCAACTATTGCACTGAAGCTGCCTTATCAATGTCGCTAACAATCACCTATCTGCCAAACCATTGAAATATTATTACATTCTCATTCCTGTAGACCTTTCTTCTACATTTTACACAGTTGACAACTCAGTTCTGTTACAAACTACTTATCTCTTGGTATTACAGACATACTACTCTCCTGCATCTCCTCTCACCTGACTCAACTGCTACTCTTCTCCATTTGTTCATTATACCTGGAACAGGTCATAAATACTATGGAGCACTCCACGGGGCCTGGGGGTACTCGGTAGCGGGCCCGTCGACTTCCATGGGGGACGGTGTCACGGTGGCGGTGACCCGGTCCGTGGCCCAGAGGCGTCCAGTAATAAAAATAGGGGAAAGTTGTGTGGTATTTATGTGGTAAAAATGAAAATAAAGTATTAGATGGTGAAATATGTGATGCAACCTGTGGTAATCTGGTCAGAGGTGACCAGCGCTGTGGTGTTGTTTCTCTGGGATGGATGTTGGGTGCAGCTATGATATTGAAGCCCTCCACAGGTAGGGCTATTTTCCCAGGGCAAAGATGTTAAATAAATAGTAAAAGTGGCTGTAAACGTTGGGGTGCAAATAAATGAGAGAAAGACACAGAGAGGTGCAGTTCCTTTACCTTTTACTGGTAATAGGTTGCAGTCCGGAGTACCACATGCAGGTGATGGAATGAGTCCAGCTTGCCTGGAGGCATTCAGGGGATCCACCTTGATGGGTGGGGATTTAGGACCTTCCTTTCTGCGCTTTGTGTGTGGGTCTTCGCTGTATATAACTATGCTGTGACCCTCTATTCGTGATGGTTTCACTAACCTGTACGGCTGTCAGCGTGAGCGTATTCCACGGGTACCGTTCTCTTCAACGTCTGCCCCGGGTTCCTTATCCGCTGCCATGCCCTCAGGTGATTAACATGCACAGGAATTTACAATCCCCTGTACTTTCAGATTCGGCTATCAGGACTTACAGTTCCTGTCAGCCTAGGACTCTGATGTCCCTTTTCTCTTTATTAGCGCTTCACTCAGGGGTCTGCTATATGCGGTATTTTAGCTTCCCTAGAGTCTCTTTGTCTTTGCTCTTGTCCTTTCCCTCTTCACAGATCAGCTGCCTGACTGTCTTTATCTGACAGGATCTTCCAGAAAGATCCTTTTACCTCACGTCCTCACGTTTAACTGTCATTTTTCTTCACAGCTCACAGCTGCTTCGTTTCCATGACAACTTCCTCAGCTGATTTCTAGCTGACTCACCAACCCCCTCTGCTGGCCAGAATTTATAAGGCATCTCCCTTTTCTGACCTGCAGCAGGAAATTGTGATTAAATCAATGCTGCCTGGCATGGGGTCCCTTTTCTGCCTCCAAGCATGACTTTACCCATTAGAGGGAGGTAATGTCACTGTGACAACTGGACTCTGGGGTGTCACAACTACAGTGTTCATTACCAATTTTACACTGATGACTCACAAATTTACCTTTCTGGACCTTTTGTAAGCTTTTTGCTGTTTTGCATTAACTTTATAAAGCTTTTTATGTTACTTCTTTATTTTAGGTGGAATTTTTATATGTTCAGTCTTTATGCATGTCCTTAACCGTAGGCTCTAGTATAGGAAAGCAGAAAGCATGATTTAATGCATTTTGCTGCTTTATTTGTGTCCAAGAAAGAAATGAAAGCTATAAAACAAATTATATTACTATATTGTATTTATTGAATCTTACTGATTCAACACAGATATTTATCACATAATATTTAACTCACTGCATGATTGTTTCTGCTTTCACTCTTTCCGAGCCTACAAACTGCTGACGGTGTTGATAAGGGAAACTCAGCACAAATACAGATAATTCTTTTTCCTTTTGTTATTTTTTCCTTGTATTTATTACACAAGTTTGTTCTTTAACTTTTCTATGGCTAGATGTAACTTAAAGGGACGTTTCTCCGATCTGTCCCTGCATTGCTGTCATTGTCTTGGCAAAATTGCAAAACTCAGGGACTTCTTCAGCCTCCTGCTCTGTCTTGGTTAGGTCCAGGTCATTCGTGAGTCACTCTGGATAAAGGATCAGCATGGGTGTTCTCTGCTTCTCTCCGATAGGCAATCTTGTATTGGTACTTAGCCATACGAGCCACCCATCTCTGCTCCAGGGCCCCCAATTTTGCGTTTTCCAGATGAGCGAGGGGATTGTTATCAATGCGCTCTAAGACTTTGGACCCTGGCATGTACTCGGTGAACTTCTCGGTCATTGACCACACCAACGACAGTAGTTTCAACTTGAAAGAACTGTAGTTGTCTGGGTTCCCTTCAGAGTCATGGAGGGACCGACTCGCATACGCATTCACTCGCTCTCTTCCGCCCTGCATTTGTGACAACACCACTAGTCCATGCAGACTCCCATCTGTATGAAGGATGAAGGGCTGAGAGAAGTCCGCACAGGCTAATACGGGTGCCTCAGTCAGGGCCATCTTCAGGGCTCAGAAAACTTCTTCCTGTCTGTCTCCCCACTGAATGGTCTGATTCTTTGTGCCAGATGGCACCACTTTCAGCAACTCCAGCAGTGGGTTTACAATGCAGGTGATGGGGGCGTGGCCTAGGCGCAGGTGATGTAAGTAGCACTGCGTGCGTGCTCCTGAGGTAACCCTCTACAGCTACGGACTACACAACTATATTTCTAAATTTTCGCTCTCATTCATACTTACTTTTATTCAGCAAGTTCTTTGGCACGTTTTAAGATGTTTCCTGTCAAAATCGGATATACCTAGGACATTTTATCCTGTGGCAAAGACTGCGGCCTGCTAAGATGGCGTCGGTTGATGCCGTGTCACTGTGAGAGACCCTGTCTGAGGTAAAAAAGACTCAAAGGCTGCCTCTTTTTTCTTCTTAAATATTTTATTTTTCATCCTTCATTACATTGGTGTGGATTTATAATCATTTTCACACAATTTTTTGATTTTTGGCGGTTTTGCCAATTTTCAGTGACTTTATCGTTATTTTGGTACTGTGCCAATTTATTGCAAAACATCCTCTTGGACCTTCTCTAGGTATGCCCCTGTCCAACCGGAGGGTTTTGGCCCTCTTTTGACTGTGTTAACCCTTGGCAAACCAGGGGTGAAGATCCTGTCAGAGGCTGCTCTGGGTGCCATCTTCCTCCCCTCAGTGACGTCACCACTATTTAAGGCATATATAGATTACACCAAAATGCCTTCCAGGGCCCTCTCTAGGTGTGCCCTTACCCCACCGGGGTTTTTTGCCCTCTTTTGATTGTTTTTTCTCTTGGAACTCCAGTGCTGAAGTTCTCATCAAAGACTGCTCCAGACATCTTCTCCCACCCCCTTGGGACATCACCGTTATTTGCATAAGTGACAAAGTGCCCCAAAACACCTTCCTGGTCCTTCCTCTGGTGTGCCCCTACCCCACCGGGGGGTTTTTGCCCCCTTTTGAATGTGATTGCCCCTGGTACATCGGGGGTGAAGTCTCTGCAGCAGAACGCTCTGGGCACCAGCCCCCCTCCCTTCAGTGATGTCACTGCTGGACGGGGGGTGTACTAAATTAACTCAGAACACCTCCTGGGACCTTCCTATACTGTGCCCTTGCCCTACCAGGGAGTTCTTGCCCTCTTCGGAATGAGTTTACCCCTGGCACACTGGGGGTGAAGTTTCTACTGCAGCCTGCTCTGGGCGCCATTCCCCCCTCCCATTTAGTGACATCACCGCTAATCAGGCGGTATACTAAATTAATACAGTTCACCTCCTGGGACCTTCTACAGTTGTGCCCCTACCCAACTGGGGGATTTTCGCCCTCCTTTAAGTGTTTTTACATAGGGCACAGCAGGGGTGAAGCTTTCCCTCATAAGGGCTTCAGGCGCTGGCTCCTCCCCCTTTTGGTGACGTCACCGCTTCCCGGGTAGGGTGACAAATTGCATTTAAACATGGCACTGGATCTCCCCTGCGTGTGCCCCTACCCCATTGGGGTTTTTCGCTGTTTTTTGGATGGATTTACTCCTGGCACACAGTGATTGATATTGCTGTATAGACCGCTCCATGCTCCATTCCTTCAGTGACGTCACCACTGCCTCCAACTTCCTGTGGGTGACTGAGATCTTTTTGGATTCATCTCCTGTATCTTCTCTGGAGTTGCCCCTGGTGGACCGGGGTGTCTGGACCTTCGGGCACACTGCCTGGGTGGATCTTACCACAGACCGCTGTCTTCCTATGTGCTCCAGCCTCTCCTCCTCTGTCTGTGACATCATCGCTGGATCTGTGCCAACTTCCCTGCATTGTGGATCCTTACAGCTGCTCCCTGTCAGTGTGGATGGAGGTGGTACCTTGAAGTACGCCTCTGAAGACTGCTAACCTGTATAATCTGTTTATTAAAATTGATTTCTAGGGACTTGATTTTATTGGATCTACTATGACACTGCACAAAATAATATATTATATAGTGATATTACTTCTAGTTATAATTAATATATAATTAGCTTCTACAGTTGATTTTTGTATCGACAGTCTTCTCTCTAACAGGATATTTTCATTTATTAATATAAAATATACAGATACTAATTATTAGAATAAATATCCAGCTTATTGATTTTAATTTAAACACATATAAAAAATAAATAAAAAAATAAGTAAATAAATATATAAATAAATATATATAAAAAATAATAAAATATATAACGTCATTTCATAAAAATAAATAATAAATCTATTATAAATAATAACAATTATATAGAATACAATATAATTGTTTAACTGTTCTTATTTCTTTGCTAGGTAAAGTTTTTCTGCTTTTTCATAGAAAATATAATTATTTAGGCATAAACTATATATAAGACATAAATATTGTATCAAAAATAATAAATACACGACATTCTGGATATATATTAAGCAATATTTTGTTTTGATTGGTGTTTACTCCCTCGGCTTTCCTTTTGGAGCTGGGGCTGTGATTGCCCAACCAACTGGTCATTATTATTATTATTATTATTATTATTATTATTATGCATTTATATGCATTATACGGGTGCATTTTTGAGGAATCTTGTTTTCTGTATTCGTGGCTTGCAATTTTCCTCTCTTTTGGTCCGGGTAAAGTCACTTGCCAAAATGAGTCAATCTAACTCAAAATTGCCTACGGCTAGATCGGCAAGCGCCTCTAGGTCTCAAAAGCAAAATAAAGACTCAAAATCCAATTATGGGTCTTCCAGGGACTCGGCTAAGTCCGCCTAAGTCCCGTTCTCCGATTGATAGAGATCTCATACAGTCTACTACTAACCCCAGGCCTCCCTCGGTGTCCTTGCACAATGCTGACTTAACAAAATTGAGTGGGGTATGTCCTTCCTCGATTTCACATATTGAGACTATGGATCTTTCTTCTTCAAAGAGGAAGGGCTCCTCGGGGTGGGATAGCGCGCAGTCTTCCAATGCCAATTCCTCAGGGGAAGATTGTAGTTCTTCATCCCCCAACCCTGCACAAAAATAATCCAGGCTGAAGCCTGAGGAGATGTCTGGTGCCTTCCCTGGTGCTACATCCCTTGAGGCATATATGAACACATTAGTTGAAAAACTCAGTGCCAGGATGTGTATCGACATGGCTAACCAGACAAAACTTTTTCAAGACACTCTTGAGCACTTTACTGCCCGGCTGGATAACCATGAGTCTAGGTTGGGAGAATTGGAAAAATCACAAACGTTATCTCTAAAACACCACTCGGAGTCCAAGTCTGATATACACCAGTTGCGACTTAAATTAGCGGATCTGGAGGACCGCTCCCGCCGCAACAATATTAAATTCAGGGGCATTTCGGAGGATATTTCCCCCGTCAAGCTTTCTGACTAAGGGGGTATTTAGGAGGATGATTCCCAATCTTTCGGATGCTGATCTTATTATTGATCGTATCCATCGGCTTCCTAAGCCTCCTTCCATCCCTAAGGACCTTCCCAGAGATGTGATTATGAAAATCCATTTCTACCATATAAAAGAGAAAATTCAGAATTTGGTGAGAATTAAGGGAGGCTTCCCAGAACCGTATCACCATCTTAAATCGTTCACTGATCTATCTAAAGCAACTATAGAAGGTCGGAAACACTTTCGATCACTGACCTCCGTTTTGAGGGAGAAAGGCCTTCCTTATAAGTGGGGCTTTCCTCTTTGCCTCATTTTTAATTACAAAGGAAAGAATGCAACTTTTCTTTCACCTGAAAAAGGGTTCCTATTTTTGAAATCTCAGGGTGTCCTGTCCTCTGTTCCTACAGATTCTTCCGCTGGTCCAGGACATGTCACCTGAGCCTATTGTGATGTATGTCTATGGGTTATCTGATATTGTATGATTTAACACTGTGCTTCGCTTGTACACTCACTGGCCACTTTATTAGGTACACCTGTCCAACTGTGTGTTAAGACTTAATTTCTAATCAGCCAATCACATGGCGGCAACTCAGTGCATTTAGGCACGTAGACATGGTCAAGACAATCTCCTGCAGTTCAAACCGAGCATCAGTATGGGGAAGAAAGGTGATTTGAGTGCCTTTGAACGTGGCATGATTGTTGGTGCCAGAAGGGCTGGTCTGAGAATTTCAGAAACTGCTGATCTACTGGGATTTTCACGCACAACCATCTCTAGGGTTTACAGAGAATGGTCCGAAAAAGAAAAAAAATCCAGTGAGCGGCAGTTCTGTGGCCGGAAATGCCATGTTGATGCCAGAGGTCAGAGGAGAATGGGCAGACTGGTTCGAGCTGATAGAAAGGCAACAGTGACTCAAATTGCCACCCGTTACAACCAAGGTAGGCAGAAGAGCATCTCTGAACGCACAGTGCGTCGAACTTTGAGGCAGATGGGCTACAGCAGCAGAAGACCACACTGGGTACCACTCCTCTCAGCTAAGAACAGGAAACTGAGGCTACAATTTGCACAAGCTCATCGAAATTGGACAGTAGAAGATTGGAAAAACGTTGCCTGGTCTGATGAGTCTCGATTTCTGCTGCGACATTCGGATGGTAGGGTCAGAATTTGGCGTAAACAACATGAAAGCATGGATCCATCCTGCCTTGTATCAACGGTTCAGGCTGGTGGTGGTGGTGTCATGGTGTGGGGAATTTTTTCTGGGCACTCTTTGGGCCCCTTGGTACCAATTGAGCATCGTTGCAACGCCACAGCCTACCTGAGTATTGTTGCTGACCATGTCCATCCCTTTATGACCACAATGTACCCAACATCTGATGGCTACTTTCAGCAGGATAATGCGCCATGTCATAAAGCTCGAATCATCTCAGATTGGTTTCTTGAACATGACAATGAGTTTACTGTACTCAAATGGCCTCCTCAGTCACCAGATCTCAATCCAATAGAGCATCTTTGGGATGTGGTGGAACGGGAGATTCGCATCAGGGATGTGCAGCCGACAAATCTGCGCCAACTGTGTGATGCCATCATGTCAATATGGTCCAAAATCTCTGAGGAATGCTTCCAGCACCTTGTTGAATCTCTGCCACGAAGAATTGAGGCAGTTCTGAAGGCAAAAGGGGGTCCAACCCCTTACTAGCATGGTGTACCTAATAAAGTGGCCAGTAAGTGTATAACTGTCTAATTGATATAGGTGTTAATGAGGGTTTCCTTAGCTTTGCGCTGCATGGACTTTTCCCCCAGTGCAAGTAGGAGAACCATTTTCTGCGGTTTCCCTCTCAGGGTTCTAACACTGTACAATTTTAAGTTTGTACTTATTATTTGGTTATTTAGTTTTGTAGTGTTTTCTTTTTTGACACTTTCCAGCCGGTGATTGTTTTTTAACGCCAATTTTTCTTTCTCTTTTTTTATGGTACTTACATTAGTTACTTATAATGTTAAGGGGCTTAATAGTCCAAATAGGCGTTTTTCCTTTCAGAGAGAAATTAATAAATCTGCAGCAGATGTCGTGTGCCTCCAGGAGACTAAATTTAAAATTAATAATCATTCCACGTTTTCCCTAAAAAATTACCCTCAAGTTTTTGAGGCCTCAGGTCCCTCTAAAAAGGCAGGTGTCATGACCCTAGTCAGGGACTCCTTGTCGTTCGAACTGCTGGAGGAATTGGTTGATGTGAACGGTCATTTTCATGTCCTTGTCTGTTCTATAAACTCCCAAATTTATACCATTGTCAATATCTACGCTCCTGCTAAAGGTCAAATTAGGTTTTTGAATAAATTACTAAAAAAAATTGAAATGCTAAAGAGAGGCATTCTTTTATTCTTAGGTGATTTTAATTTGGTCCCCGATAATTCACTTGATGCCTCTTCTTCAAGTAGACTTAATTTCCCCTGTTTAAATAATTGGCTTTTCACTAATGAATTTTTTGACGCTTTTCGTTGTCTCAGTTCCACCTCAAAAGAACATACATTTTTTTCTGAATCTCATTTATCTGCCTCTCGTATTGACCTCATTTTGTCAGACATACTGTATTTTCTCTCCCTAGATTTTCCCCAGTTTCAATTGGAAATAAATCTATTTCAGATCATGCTCCTGTTATTGCCAAATTGATGGAGGGGCACTCTGTTAATAATCAGCAGTTGTGGAAGTGTAATGCTTCTATTTTTAAAAATCCTACTTACCATGAGGAAATATCTAAATCTCTCAAGTTTTATTTTTCAGAAAATATATTTGATCCTTCCAAACCATTCCTCCAGTAGAATGCTCACAATGCGGTTATACGAGGCACTCTTATTCGTATATCCTCCCGTTTAAAAAGTTTTAACCGTCAAAAAATTAAAAATTTACAGGCTTTGATTAAGGAGAAGGAGTTGGAATTGTCCTTATCTAAAAATCCCTCCTCTAGCTCCACATCTCTAGCTGATTTATCCCATCTTCGAAATGAATTAAGGGCCACAATTTTTTCGTTCTATGATTCGGCAGTAAAGCAATCAAAATTTCATCATTATATGTCCCTTAATAAACCCACCCGTTTTATGTTTAATTGAATAAAGAAGCTTAGAGTACGTAACCGCATTGACAAAATTACTTCTCCTGAGGGATTATCCCTCACCCACCCACAGGACATTGCAAATGAATTTGTGAAATATTTCAATCAACTGTATAATTTGAGGTCTGATCCCTCTCTTCCCGCTCCAGATGCGGACTCTATTAATAATTTTTTATCTTCGGTTAACCTTCCAAATCTCAACTCTGTGGACGCAGATTTTTTATTTGCTAATTTTACTGCTGAAGAGATTGGTGACACCATTAGTCAATTAAAATCATATAAAGCCCCTGGTCCCAATGGTTATAGTAACAATTATTATAAGTCTTTCCGTAACATTCTTGTCCCCCATCTAACTAAACTTTTTAATGCCGCTGCGTCTGTTGGTTCCTTCCCTAGAGAAAATTTAGATGCTACAATTTTACTAGTTCTCAAGCCCAATACTAATCCTGATCAAATTCTTAATTATCGTCCCATTTCATTAATAAATACTGACCTCAAAATTTATTCTAAAGTTTTAGCTAATCGTCTTAATTAGGGTTGAGCGAAATGGGTCGAAAAAATTCAAAAGTCGCCGACTTTCGCCAAAGTCGTGGTTCATGACACGAAACCCGACCTTAGCATGAGGTCGGCCATGAGGTCGGCGACTTTAGCACCTAAGTCGCGTTTCAAAAGATGCTTTAGCACCCCTTTTCAGCCAATCAGGAAGAACGGACACTGTGGGCAACGTGATGACATAGGCAGCGGTCACCACCATCTTGGAGAAGGGCATGCAAGTGATTGGCTTGCTTTGTGTGGCGTCACAGGGGGTATAAAAGGGCGGGGATGCCGACCGCCATGTTACTCATGCTGATCTCAGAATAGGGAGAGCTGCTGCAGCTGCTGATTCTGTAAAGAGAGCGTTAGGAAGGCAAAAAGAAAAAAAAACAGCTTCTGCTGCTAGGGCTTTTCACTGTAGTTACTGTGCAGTGAAAGGTGAAGATTTTTGCTATTGTGCAGCAGCGCTGGTGGTGATTAGCCTGCCTTTTAAGGCTAGCTGCATTGCTGTGTGCACCCTGGTGTTCAAACTGCCTTTTTAAAAGCAATCCAAATTGTATTGTTTTGTCCTGGTGAGGTAGTGAGTGTTCATTTTTTCACACACTGTACAGCGGTGTACGCTCCTCACACAGTACCGTGTAACGGCTGTTATCATGGCCAAATTGAAGCTATCTACGTGTGTGATTCTGTAAGGAAAAGTCAAGGAGTTTGTCCGTTCTTACAGACCTACACCTTATAGTTTTGTCCGTTTTTCAAGCAGTTTAGTATATTTGCTGTTTGATTACATTCAAAACTAGAGAGAAACAGCGTGTCTCAGTCCGTATAAAAAAGCACGGAGCTTGACAATTTTACATACACCGAACAGCGGTGTACGTGAACGCTCCTCTCTCAGTACCGTGTAATGGCTGTTATCACGGCCAAATTGAAGCTATCTACGTGTGTGACTCTGTAAGGAAAAGTCGAGGACTTTGTCCGTTCTTACAGACCTACACCTTATAGTTTTGTCCGTTTTTCAAACAGCTTAGTATATTTGCTGTTTGATTACATTCAAAACTAGAGAGAGACAGCGTGTGTCAGTCCGTATACAAAAACACGGAGCTTGACAATTTTAC
Organism: Dendrobates tinctorius; assembly: GCF_039654945.1. NCBI lineage: Eukaryota > Metazoa > Chordata > Amphibia > Anura > Dendrobatidae > Dendrobates > Dendrobates tinctorius. The sequence continues at coordinate 18,194,331 of NW_027361741.1, read as the reverse complement.
ATACACCGCACAGCGGTGTACGTGCACGCTCCTCTCTCAGTACCGTGTAACGGCTGTTATCACGGCCAAATTGAAGCTATCTGTATATTTGCTGTTTGATTACATTCAAAACTAGAGAGAGACAGTGTGTGTCAGTCCGTATACAAAAACACGGAGCTTGACAATTTTACATACACCGCACAGCGGTGTACGTGCACGATCCTCTCTCAGTACCGTGTAACGGCTGTTATCACGGCCAAATTGAAGCTATCTACGTGTGTGATTCTGTAAGGAAAAGTCAAGGAGTTTGTCCGTTCTTACAGACCTACACCTTATAGTTTTGTCCGTTTATCAAGCAGTTTAGTATATTTGCTGTTTGATTACATTCAAAACTAGAGAGAAACAGCGTGTCTCAGTCCGTATAAAAAAACACGGAGCTTGACAATTTTACATACACCGTACAGCGGTGTACGTGAACGCTCCTCTCTCAGTACCGTGTAACGGCTGTTATCACGGCCAAATTGAAGCTATCTACGTGTGTGACTCTGTAAGGAAAAGTCGAGGACTTTGTCTGTTCTTACAGACCTACACCTTATAGTTTTGTCCGTTTTTCAAACAGCTTAGTATATTTGCTGTTTGATTACATTCAAAACTAGAGAGAGACAGCGTGTGTCAGTCCGTATACAAAAACACGGAGCTTGACAATTTTACATACACCGCACAGCGGTGTACGTGCACGATCCTCTCTCAGTACCGTGTAACGGCCAAATTGAAGCTATCTACGTGTGTGACTCTGTAAGGAAAAGTCGAGGAGTTTGTCTATTCTTACAGACCTACACCTTATAGTTTTGTCCATTTTTCTAACAGTTTAGTATATTTGTATTAGTATTAGTATAATTCCCCTAATCCCTACTCCTAGTAAGGAACTGTTCATCTCTTCTTCCATCCTCCCCATCCACCTCGCCTCCTCCTCAAAACTGTTCCTTAACATACAATCCTCTGTCTCCAAACACAGACAGCCCCCTCATGCCTTCTCCTGCTCCCACCTGCAAACACTTTCTCTGCTCCTTCTCACTGCTGGTGATATCTCTCCAAATCCTGGTCCTCCTCACCACATTCCCACAGTCATTTCTACCTCCCATCCACGCTCTATCACAACCTTCCGTAACCACTCCAACCTTATACCCATTCACCCAGCCCCCGCTTCCCCAGTCCCACTAACAGGAGCTCTGTGGAACGCTCGCTCTGTCTGCAACAAGCTTTCCTACATCCATGATCTTTTTGTTACTACCAAACTTTCCTTCCTCGCCATCACTGAAACCTGGCTCACCCCTTCTGACACAGCCTCTCCTGCTGCACTTTCATATGGTGGCTTCCACCTTTCTCACACTCCCCGCCCCACCAGCAAACATGGCGGAGGAGTTGGTCTTCTCCTGTCAGATACCTGCTCCTTCACCCCAATCCCACTGCCACCCTCTGTTACCCTCCCTCCCTTTGAGGTGCACTCTGTGCGCATCTACTCCCCCTCCAACCTCCAACTGGCTGTCATCTACCGGCCCCCAGGGCCTGCCACCACCTTCTTTGACCACTTCACCACCTGGCTACTCCATTTCCTTTCCGCGGACATCCCTACTGTCATCATGGGCGACTTCAACATCCCCATTGACACTTCCCTCTCAGCTTCCACTAAACTTCTATCTCTCACTTCCTCCTTCGGCCTCACTCAATGGTCTTCTACAGCCACCCACAAAGATGGCCACACACTGGACCTCATCTTCACCCGCCTCTGCTCCCTATCTAACCTCTCTAACTCACCTCTTCCTCTCTCTGACCACAACCTTCTCACATTCTCTTCCCTCTCCACTCCATGTCTACAATCCCCACCCCACAAACTTTCACACCCTCGCAGAAATCTTAAACACCTTGACCTACACTCATTCTCTGAATCCCTCCTCCCTCTCACAGATATAAGTTCCTTACACAATGCGGATGACGCTGCTGCTCTATATAACACCACAATAGCTGTAGCTTTGGAATCTGCTGTCCCACTTACACATACCAAAGCTCGCAAAATCAACAGACAGCCCTGGCACACCAGCCTGACCAAAGAACTGAGGCGAGCTTCCAGGGCTGCTGAGCGCAGATGGAAAAGATCCCACTCCAACGAGCACTTCATCGCATTCAAACAGTCTCTCACTACTTTCAAGACCACACTCGCCACAGCTAAACAAACCTACTTCTCATCGCTCATATCCGCCCTGTCTCATAACCCTAAACAGCTATTCAACACCTTAAATTCTCTCCTCCGTCCCCCAGCACCTCCTCCCTCCCCACTCATCTCAGCTGAAGACTTTGCCTCATTTTTCAAGCAGAAGATTGATAACATCAGAGACAGTTTAGGTCAACAACCCCCAGAGCCCCTTCTCCCGTCTTCCCAGCCCTCCACCTCCAAAACCAACTTCTCCACCATTACAGAAGATCGACTCTCCACTCTACTCTCAAGATCACATCTCACCACTTGTGCACTTGACCCGATCCCTTCCCACTTCATCCCAAACCTCACCACAGTCTTCATCCCAACCCTAACCCATCTCTTCAACCTATCACTAACAACTGGTGTTTTCCCCTCAAGCTTTAAACATGCCTCAATCACACCTATCCTCAAAAAGCCCTCTCTTGACCCATCCTCTGTATCTAGCTATCGCCCTATATCACTTCTCCCCTATGCCTCCAAGCTACTGGAACAACACGTCTACCTTGAACTGTCCTCCCATCTCTCTTCTTGCTCCCTCTTCGACCGCTTACAATCTGGCTTCCGGTCACACCACTCCACCGAAACTGCCCTTACTAAGGTCACCAATGACCTCTTAACCGCCAAGAGAAAGTGACACTACTCTGTCCTCCTCCTCCTGGACCTGTCGGCTGCCTTTGATACAGTGGACCATTCCCTACTATTACAGACCCTCTCATGCCTTGGCATCACAGACTTGGCCTTGTCCTGGGTCTCATCATACCTAACAGACCGGACATTCAGCGTCTCCCACTCACACACCACCTCCTCACCTCACCCCCTATCTGTCGGAGTCCCACAAGGTTCAGTCCTAGGACCCCTGCTCTTCTCCATTTACACCTTTGGCCTGGGACAGCTTATAGAATCTCATGGCTTTCAGTATCATCTCTATGCTGATGACACACAGATCTACATCTCTGGACCAGATATCACCTCCCTGCTAACCAGAATCCCTCAATGTCTGTCCACTATTTCATCCTTCTTCTCTACCAGATTTCTGAAACTTAACATGGACAAAACAGAATTCATCATCTTTCCCCCATCTCACGTGACCACCCCAACGAACCTATCCATTACAGTAAATGGCTGCCCACTCTACCCAGTCCCACAAGCTCACTGCCTCGGGGTAATCCTTGATGCTGATCTCTCCTTCAAACCACATATCCAAGCCCTTTCCACTTCCTGCCGACTTCAACTCAAAAATATTTCACGAATCCGTTCATTCCTCAACCAAGAATCTGCAAAAACCCTAGTCCATGCCCTCATTATCTCTCGCCTTGACTACTGCAACCTCCTGCTCAGTGGCCTCCCCTCGAACACTCTCGCACCCCTCCAATCTATTCTAAACTCCGCTGCCCGACTAATACACCTGTCCTCCCGCTATTCCCCAGCTTCTCCCCTCTGTCAATCCCTTCACTGGCTCCCCATTGCCCAGAGACTCCAGTACAAAACCCTAACCATGACATACAAAGCCATCCACAACCTGTCTCCTCCATACATCTGTGACCTTGTCTCCCGGTACTTCCCTGCACGCAACCTCCGATCCTCACAAGATCTCCTTCTCTACTCCCCTCTTATCTCCTCTTTCCACAATCGCATACAAGATTTCTCTCGTGCATCACCCCTACTCTGGAACTCTCTACCACAACATATCAGACTCTCACCTACCATCGCAACCTTCAAAAAGAGCCTGAAGACCCACCTCTTCCGACAAGCCTATAACCTGCAGTAACCACCGATCGACCAAACCGCTGCATGACCAGCTCTACCCTCGCCTACTGTATTTTCACCCATCCCTTGTAGATTGTGAGCCTTCGCGGGCAGGGTCCTCTCTCCTCCTGTACCAGTTATGACTTGTATTGTTCAACATTATTGTACTTGTTTTTATGTATACCCCTCCCTACATGTAAAGCGCCATGGAATAAATGGCGCTATAACAATAAATAATAATAATAATTTGCTGTTTGATTACATTCAAAACTAGAGAGAGACAGCGTGTGTCAGTCCGTATACAAAAACACGGAGCTTGACAATTTTACATACACTGTACAGCGGTGTACGTGCACGCTCCTCTCTCAGTACCGTGTAACGGCTGTTATCACGGCCAAATTGAAGCTAAGTTTGTGACTCTGTAAGGAAAAGCCGAGGAGTTTGTCCATTCTTACAGACCTACACTCTAGGGAGATTCCAATTCTGCCCAATTCTATATACACCTTGTAGTTTGTCATACACTAGGCAATTTCTGTTGGTCACATTGCGGTGTTATAGACACAGGGTCTGACAGAATCCAACTGTGTCCTGATGTGTAGAGAGATTCCAATTCTCCACAGTCCTCTATCCACCTTTCTTACAAAATCCAGAATCTGCTTGTCACATTGCGATGTAAAATAAACAGGGCCTGACAGAATCCAACTGTGTCCTGAAGTCTACAGAGATTCCAATTCTCCACAGTCCTCTATCCACCTTTAGTACACCATCCTGAATCTGCGTGTCACATTGCGGTGTAAAATAAACAGGGCCTGACAGAATCCAACTGTGTCCTGAAGTCTACAGAGATTCCAATTCTACCCACTACTATATACACCTTGTACCTTGTTTTACAGTACCATATAGTTGGTGTTTTTTTCGGTACATTTTCCCAAAAAATGAGGAAGTGTGGTGGAAGAGTCTGTGGAAGTGGGCGGGGATTGGTAGCTGGTAATGATGGTGTTGGTGTTGGATCTGCTGGTAGTGGCAAAAGCAAAATAGCACCTAATGCAGGAGGTGTGAACCTGTGTCATCTTCTGGCTCCAGAAGGCCTCGTAGGCTCCCTTTTCTGGGAGTAGGTAAACCGCTTTTAAAGCCGGAGCTTCAAGAACAAGTTTTGGCTTACATTGCTGACTCAGCCTCCAGCTCTATCGCCTCCTCTTCTGAAGATTTAAAAAATAAAAGCACTGAGTCATCATTGGAGGCTCATGTTCATGAACCACACCTTTCCTTGTGTCCTTCACCCCAACCAAAATTGAAGGATGCGGCAGGCCACACTACAGATTACTCCATGGAGCTGTTTTCACATACCATGCCTGGGTTATCAAGTCAAATAGTGAATTACCCAGGCAAAGATGAATCTGACATGGAGTGTACTGATGCACAGCCACAGATAGATGATTCTGTTGGTACATTCACTCAGAGCACTACATTGTCCTCGCAGTGTACTGAGCCAGAATCTGACCCAGATGAAACTCAGGTACCCCTTCCCGCATACTATACCACCATACACGGTGACACAGAGGAAGGTGCACATGACATTGAAGAGAAGGTGATGGATGACCCAGTGGTTGACCCAGATTGGCATCCATTGGGGGTAGAGGGTGCCGCTGCCTATAGCTCAGAAGAGGAGGAGGAGCATCCGCAGAGGGCATCGACATCGCAACAGCTGTTATGTGGCAGGCCCGGAGCAGTCCAAAAACGGGTTATAAAAACCAAAAGAGTTGTAGGACAGCTTGGCCAGATGGTTAAAATAGCACAGCGTGCAAGGCCTCAAAATGTCTTCCATAGCAGGAAGAGCGCAGTGTGGCACTTTTTTGAACAAAATCCTAATGATCAGGCAAAGGTTATCTGTAATAAGTGCGCAAAGACCTTTAGCCGAGGGAAAAATCTGAGAAATTTGAATACCAGTTTCATGCTAAGACATTTAACCACCATGGACTTGCAAGCGTGGACGGACTACCAAAACTCACGCACCGCATGTGAAACTGCTCCCAAAGAAGGTAGTCAGCAACGCTACATTGTTTCCCCCACTGTAAGTCCACCGGTTAGCACACCACCAGCAGCAAATGTTGAGTTGTCATCGCAAGGGCAAATCAGTCAGGGAATCACACTGTTATTGCAACGAAAGACTGAATCTAGGCCATCAGAAAGAACACCAACTCCATCACCATCATCAACCCTCTCTCAGTCCACTATGCCCACCACTAGTTCCACCATATGCAGCTCTCAAGTCCAGCTCACCCTACCAGAGACTATGAGTAGGACAAGAAAGTAATCATCCTTTCATCCGCGTACACTGGGTTTGAACGCCCACATTGCCAAACTAATCTCGTTAGAGATGATGCCCTATCAGTTGGTTGAAAGCGCAGCTTTCCGCGAACTCATGGCCTATGCAGTGCCACGCTATGACCTACCCAGTCGCCACTTCTTTTCTCGCAAAGCCATCCCAGCCCTCCACCTTCATGTGAAATAACGCATTGTCCATGCACTCAAGCAATCAGTGAGTGGAAAGGTGCACATCACAATTGATGCATGGTCCAGTCGGCATGGCCAGGGCCGTTACGTGTCCATCACTGTGCACTGGGTTAATGTGGTGGATGCAGGGTCCACAGGGGACAGCTGTGATGGCACAGTGCTGCCTAGCCCACGGTATAGGAAACAGTTGGCTGTAGGCATTTGACCCTCCTCCTCCTCCAGAAGTGAAAGCTCGTCCACAGAGCGCAGTCGCACAAGCACTGCATCCGCAGCTGACAGTGGTACACATGATGTGTCCCACTATCGATCAGCTAGTGGTAAGCGTCAGTAGGCTGTGTTGCAGATGATGTGTTTGGGCGACAGACACACGGCGGAGGTACTGGTCGACTACTTTCAGCGACAAACTGAGTCACGGCTGGGCAGTCTACATCTTGAGGCAGGCAAGGTAGTTAGTGATAACGGCCGGAATTTTGTGGCAGCCATAGCCCTTTCAAAACTCAGACACATACCTTGCTTGGCTCACACCTTGAACCAGGTGGTGCAGTGCTCCCTCACTAATTATCCGGAGTTAACAGGCCTGCTCCATAAGGTTCGAAGACTGTGCTCGCAGATCCGCCGGTCGCCGGTACACTCCAGTCGTATGCAGAAGCTGCAGCGATTGCTCCACCTTCCCAAGCACCGCCTAATTATCGACGTTGCAACAAGGTGGAACTCCACCCTGTACATGGTTGAACGGCTGTGCGAACAGAGGCAGGCCATAATCTATTTGAGGGAGGATACACGGGCAGGCACTTTGAGGGCAGACATGGAGTTGACAGGTCTGCAGTGGTCGAAGCTGAAAGACCTCTGTAAAGTCCTTCAATGTTTTGAGGAATGCACACGGCTGGTAAGCGCAGACTACGCCATCATAAGCATGAGCATCCCACTTATGCGTCTGCTCATGCAAACTTTGACGCACATCAAGGAGCAGGCGTCTGCAGCTGAGGATGATGAGGAGGAGGAGGAGGGAAGCCTTGATGACAGTCAGCCATTGTCTGTTCAGGGAACTGTCGTGGACGAGGTAGAGGAAGAAGAGGAGGAGGATGATGATGATGGGGACGATTATTTAGGGGAGGAGGATGCTTCTCGTGGGGCAAGAGAAAATGTTGGCATGGCAAGGTCTGGTACTGGGTTTGTGCGTGACTGGAGGGATATGGATTTACCTGAAAGTGCTCCTCCACCCAGCACTCGCAGTGCATCATTGACACCGGGAACATTGGCCCACATGTCAGATTATGCCTTGCAGATCCTAAAAAGGGACTCCCGCATTGCCAAAATGATGAACGATGATGACTACTGGTTGGACAGCATCCTGGATCCATGCTATAAAGGCAAATTCCAAAACATCATGCCACAGGAGAACCTTGACCTAATATTGGCTAACAAACAAGCAACTCTGGTAAACCAGTTGGTTGAGGCATTCCCAGCACACAGCAGCGGTGATGGTTCTCACATGAGCCGTAGGGGTCGGGGGCAACTTGGAAGAGGTGTTGGTGGTGCACACATCAGAAGTGGCGTTGGAGACAGGGGTTTCATGACCATTTTGTGGACTGATTTTTCAAGTCCCGCTCACACGACTGGTAATACTGCATCAATTGAAAGTGACAGGAGACAGCACTTGTCAACTATGGTTACAAACTACTTTTCCTCCCATATCGATGTTCTCCCTCACAGGTCATTCCCATTTGACTATTGGGCAGCTAAACTGGACACCTGGCCTGAATTGGCACAATATGCCTTACAGGAGCTCGCTTGCCCAGCTGCAAGTGTGCTATCGGAAAGAGTCTTCAGTGCTGCTGGATCAATCCTGACAGAAAAAAGGACCCGTCTGTCGACCCAAAATGTGGATGATCTAACCTTCATTAAAATGAACCATGCATGGGTTTCCAAGGATTTTGTCACACCTTACCCTGATGACACATAGGTTGACAGAAAAATGGCTTTCTTTGGTCCGCCTCTTCCTGGGACTTGACCAATTTCGCCTTTAGCAGCAGATGAATGTCCCACATCAGCATATGCCATTTTGTAAACCTCCCTAACTGGGCTGCCTCCTCCCCCAAAGGCCGGGGTCACCACCTAGCGCACGCAACCGTGCGAGTGCCGTTTCCCTGGACAGGTGGGTGGGCCGACTCTTGGGTGCGGGCACTGGCACAGGGTCCTTCATAGTGGAATCAAGTGTCTTTGACGGTGGTGGGACACACCCGCCATCAGACACACCGCCGTACTATGAGGGGCCCAGTGCCAGTACCGATGCCCACGAGTGGGCCCCCCTTGCTTGGGCAGGGCCCCAGCATTTGCAATGTTTACCTCTCCCTGCTCCTCCGCTGTGTATTCTGGGCTGTCAAATCCTTCACTGGGACTGCCACTACAAATTTGGTGAACTGATAGAAGATGATGGTTAAGACGTAGCTATGCCCTGTCCCGCTGGCCGGGATCTAGCTTCAGATGATCAATGGCTTCCATTTCTTATGGACGTTGACTCACAATGAGATGCAGTGGTGGTTTCTCCTCAGCTTTCACAGTTTTCCTACCCACAGACGTGTGACATTCCAGCGCACATTTTTAAATGTGCCCTCTCATGCCAATCCAAATGAATCGCCTACGGCCTGTGGCTTCCGTCTTTTGCACTCCAAAGTTACGTGACAGAGCATGATAGGCAGTGAGCACCATGTTTACATCTCTCCCTGTGATCAAAATTATATGGATATGAGTAATGGCGATGGGATCAACTGTACTGCGATACAGCAACACTTTCTTCACAAAGAAAGGATTTCGCTGTCTCCACACACTAATTAATTGAGGGTCTGCATCGCCTCTGAGAATTGTGATGGAAGTTTATCCTGTGAATAGGAATTTCTAGATTTCTGCAATCACTAGAATTTATGTCAGTAATTGTATGCATCTCATTTCCTATTGCGGAGAGTCTGGACTGTCTTACTGAGACAGAAATATATATGAAGATTTAAAAATACCACCAAAAGTGTATACTGGTGTACGCTTCAAATACATTTCCTTTTTTCTACTTTTTAGATTGTTGTCTAATCCATACTGAGAACATGGAGATTTTAAATATTTAAACTATGTCATATATACCTGCTATCCAGTGATAATGTACCCTTTCTCAACTTTGTACAAGCTAGTCAAATCCATACTGGGCCTGAGACCATCTGAGCCTGCCTCCTGATCTATAGACATAGGTTTTTAATGTGTAAACTATTCTATACATACCTGTAATCCGGTGATACGTTACCCTTTCTCACCTTTGTCCAATCACGTCTAATCCCTACTGGGCCTGAGACCGTCTGAGCCTGCCTCCTGTTATATAGACCTACGTTTTTAATGTGTAAACTATGCTATACATACCTGTTATCCAGTGATACGGTACCCTTTCTCACCTTTGTCCAATTACGTCTAATCCATAGGGGGCCTGAGACCGTCTGAGCCTGCCTCCTGCTTTATAGACCTACGTTTTTAATGTGTAAACTATGCTACATATATACGTGTTACCCGGTGAAACTGTACCCTTTATCCCCTTCACGACCCATGATGCCTACGTAGGCATCATGAAAAGCCGTGCACAAATGACCCATGACGCCCCCGTAGGCATCATGCTATAAATAGCCCCCCTGCGAGTCGGGTGACCGGGGTTAATGAAAGGTCACCCGACCCGCACACAAAGGACCCTTTATGCTTCACCACAGGGGGGGTGGCTTAGCCCCCACGTGGCTATGATCGCTCTGATTGGCTGTTGAAAGTGAAACAGCCAATCAGAGCGATAGTAATATTTCATCAATGAAATTTGATGAAATATTACAATCCAGCCATGGCCGAAGCTGCAATAGCATCAGACATGGCTGGAGACACTAATTTAACCCCCCCACACTGGCTGGCAGGGGCGATCGGCCCCCGCCACGGACTGACAGCAGCGATGGGCTGCTGCTGTCACGATCTGCCCCCCCTCCCCTTCCTTCCACTCCCCCCGATGTCCGATCTCCCCCCACCCTCCCCGGTACTTGTCATGTCCCACTCAGGGCTCCCGGTGACCCGCCGTCCCTCCTGCATGGGCGCCGCCATCTTTGAAAATGGGGGGCGCATGTGCAGTACGATTGCAATATTTCACCAATTAAATTTGGTGAAATTTTACAATACATCCATGGCCGATGCTGCAATAGCATCGGCCATGGCTAGAGACGGCAATCAGATCCCCCACCCACCGACTGATGGCGCCGATCGGCTGCCGCCAACGACTGACGGCAGCGATCGGCAGCCGCAGTCATCATCAGGTCCCCTCCCCCTTCCCTCCGCTCCCCCCAGCCATCTGATTCCCCCCCACCATCTCCGGTACCTCCTGGCCCTCCGGTACCTCCTGGCCGTCCCGGTGTCCTGCGTCATGGGCGCCGCCATCTTGGAAAATGGCGGGCGCATGCGCAGTGCGCCGGCTGCAGATTCATTCATTTATTTTGATCACTGTGAGAAACTCTCACAGTGATCAAAATAAAAAAAAGTAAATAAAACCCCCCTTTATCACCCCCATAGGTAGGGACATATAATAAAATAAAGAAAATATTTGTATTTTTCCATTAGGGTTAGGGTTGGCATTAGGGTTAGGGCTGGAATTAGGGTTAGGGCTGGAATTAGGGTTAGGGCTGGAATTAGGGTTAGGGTTGGAATTAGGGTTAGGGCTGGAATTAGGGTTAGGGCTGGAATTAGGGTGAGGGTTGGAATTAGGGTAGGGTTAGGGTTGGAATTAGGGTTAGGGCTGGAATTAGGGTTGGGATTAGGGCTAGGGTTGTGATTAGGGTTTGAATTAGGGTTAAGATTAGGGTTAGGGGTGGGTTGGGGTTGGGATTAGGGTTAGGCTTGTAGTTAGGTTTAGAGTTGGGATTAGGGTTAGGGGTGTGTTGGGGTTAGGGTTGTGGTTAGGATTATTAGGGTTGGGTTTAGGGTTGGAGTTAGAATGGTGGGGTTTCCACTGTTTAGGCACATCACAGGGTCTCTGAACGCGACATGGCGCCACCATTTATTCCAGCCAATTTTGCGTTTTAAAAGTCAAACAGCGCTCCCTCCATTCCGAGCCCCGAAATGTGCCCAAACAGTGGTTTACTCCCACATATGTGGTATCAGCATACTCGGGAAAAATTGCACAACACCTTTTGGGGTCTAACTTCCCCTGTTACCCTTGGGAAAATAAAAAATTGGGGGCTAAAATAATTATTTTTGTGGAAAAAAAATGATTTTTTATTTTCATGGCTCTACGTTATAAACTTCTGTGAAGCACTTGGGGGTTCGAAGTGCTCACCACACATCTAGATAAATTCCTTGGGGGAAAACAAAAAGCAAAAAACACAAATATCCTGAACTAAAAAGTAAAAAATATACTGCAAATAATGCATAAAGGTAATGATAATAATAAGGGTATTTAGTAAACATAATTTTGATCAAAATAATGTACAAGCCATCCCGCCACGTCACGGCAACCCTTTTTTGTTTTTTATTAAGTTCCTTGGAGGGTCTAGTTTCCAAAATAGGTTAGTTGTGGGGGGTTTCTACTGTTTAGGCACATCAGGGGCTCTGCAAACGTAACATGACGCCTGCAGACAATTCCATCAAGTCGGCATTTCAATAGCTCACTACTTCCCTTCCGAGCCCTGACGTGTGCCCAAACAGTGGTCCCCCCCACATATGGGGTAACAGCGTACTCAGGACAAACTGTACAACAAATTTTGGGGTCCAATCTCTCCTGTTACCCTTGTGAAAATAAAAAATTGTGGTCTAAAAAATCATTTTTTGAGGAAAAAAATATTTTTTATTTTCACGCCTTTGCGTTATAAACTTCTGTGAAGAACTTGGGGGTTCAAAGTGCTCACCACACATCTAGATAAGTTCCTTGGGTGGTCTAGTTTCCAAAATGGGGTCACTTGTCATGGGTTTCCACTGTTTAGGAGCATCAGGGGCACTGCAAACGTAACATGACGCCCGCAGACCATTCCATCAAGTCGACATTTCAAAACGTCACTACTTCCCTTCCGAGCCCCGACGTGTGCCCAAACAGTGGTTCCCCCCCACATATGGGTACCAGCGTACTCAGGACAAACTGTACAACAACTTTTGGGGTCTAATTTCTCCTGTTACCCTTGTGAAAATAAAAAATTGTGGGCTAAAAATCATTTTTTGAGGAAAAAAAATATTTTTTATTTTCACGCCTTTGCGTTATAAACTTCTGTGAAGAACTTGGGGGTTCAAAGTGCTCACCACACATCTAGATAAGTTCCTTGGGTGGTCTAGTTTCCAAAATGGGGTCACTTGTCAGGGGTTTCCACTGTTTAGGCGCATCAGGGGCTCTGCTAACGTAACATTACGCCCGCAGACCATTTAATCAAGTCGACATTTCAAAACGTCACTACTTCCCTTCCGAGCCCCGACGTGTGCCCAAACAGTGGTTCCCCCCACATATGGGGTACCAGCGTACTCAGGACAAACTGTACAACAACTATTGGGGTCCAATCTCTCCTGTTACCCTTGTGAAAATAAAAAATTGTGGGCTAAAAAAATCATTTTTTGAGGAAAAAAAATATTTCTATTTTCACGGCTCTGCGTTATAAACTTCTGTGAAGCACCTGAGGGTTCAAAGTGCTCACTATCCATCTAGAAAAGTTCCTTGGGGGGGTCTAGTTTCCAAAATGGGGGAATTTGTGGGGGACCTCTAAAGTTTAGGCACGCAGGGATTCTCCAAACACGACATGGTGTCCGCTAGCGATGGAGCTAATTTTTCATTCAAAAAGTCAAATGGCGCTCCTTCACTTCTGAGCCCTACCGTGCGCCCAAACAGTGGTTTACCCCCACATATGGGGTACCAGCGTACTCAGGACAAACTGGACAATAACTTTTGGGGTCCAATTTCTCCTGTTAGCCTTGTGAAAATAAAAAATAGCGGGCTAAAAAATCATTTTTGAGGAAAAAAAATATTTTTTTATTTTCTCTGCTCTGCGTTATAATCTTCTGTGAAGCACTTGGGTGTTCAAAGTGCTCACTACACATCTAGATAAGTTCCTTCGGGGGGTCTAGTTTCCAAAATGGGGTCACTTGTGGGGGAGCTCCAATGTTTAGGCACACAGGGGCTCTCCAAACGCAACATGGTGTCCGCTAACGATTGGAGCTAATTTTTCATTCAAAAAGTCAAATGGCGCTCCTTCCCTTCCGGCCTTCCGGGCCCTGCCGTGCGCCCAAACAGTGGTTTATGACCACATATGAGGTATCAGTGTACTCAGGAAAAATTGCCCAACAAATTTTAGGATCCATTTTACCCTGTTGCCCTTGTGAAAATGAAAAAACTGAGTCTAAAAGAAAATTTTTGTGAAAAAAAAAGTACTTTTTTTTTTTAAGGATCAATTTGTGAAGCACCTGGGGGTTCAAAGTACTCACTATGCATCTAGATAAGTTCCCTGGAGGGTCTAGTTTCCAAAATGGGGTCACTTGTGGGGGAGCTCCAATGTTTAGGCACACAGGGACTTTCCAAACGTGACATGGTAACCGATAAATATTCCAGCATATTTTCCTTTCAAATAGTCAAATGGCGCTCCTTCCCTTCTGAGCCCTGCCGTGCGCCCAAACAGTGGTCTATGACCACATATGAGGTATCGGTGTACTCAGGAGAAATTTCCCAACAAATTTTAGGATGCATTTTACCCTGTTGCCCATGTGAAAATGAAAAACTTGAGGCTAAAAGAAAATTTTTGTGAAAAAAAAGTACTTTTTTTTCCTACGGATCAATTTGTGAAGCACCTGGGGGTTCAAAGTGCTCATTATGCATCTAGATAAGTTCCTTGGAGGGTCTAGTTTCCAAAATGGGGTCACTTGTGGGTGAGCTCCAATGTTTAGGCACACAGGGACTTTCCAAACGCGACATGGTAACCGATAAATATTCCAGCATATTTTCCTTTCAAATAGTCAAATGGCGCTCCTTCCCTTCTGAGCCCTGCCGTGCACCCAAACAGTGGTTTATGACCACATATGAGGTATCGGGGTACTCAGAAGAAATTCCCCAACAAATTTTAGGATCCATTTTATCCTGTTACCCATGTCAAAATGAAAAAAATGATGCTAAAAGAAAGTTTTTGCTGGAAAAATTAAAATGTCCATTTTTTCCTTCCATGTTGCTTTAGTCCCTGTGAAGCACCTGAAGGGTTAATAATCTCCTTGAATGGAGTTTTGAGTAGCTTGAGGGGTGCAGTTTTTAGAATGGTGTCACTTTTGGGTATTTTCTGCCATATAGACCCCTCAAAGTGACTTCAAATGTGAGGTGGTCCCTAAAAAAAAATGGTTTTGTAAATTTCGTTGTAAAAATGAGAAATCGCTGGTCAACTTTTAACCCTTATAACTTCCTAACAATAAAAATTTTGTTTCCAAAATTGTGCTGATGTAAAGTAGACATGTGGGAAATGTTATTTATTAACTATTTTGTGTCATATAACTCTCTGGTTTAACAGAATAAAAATTCAAAATTTGAAAATTGCGAAATTTTCAAAATTTTCACCAAATTTCCATTTTTTCACAAATAAACGCAAAAATTATCAACCTCAATTTACCACTAACATGAAGCCCAATATGTCACGAAAAAACAATCTCGGAATCGCTAGGATGCATTGAAGCGTTCCTGAGTTATTACCTCATAAAGGGACACTGGTCAGAATTGCAAAAAATGGCCAGGTCTTTAAGGTCAAAATAGGCTGGGTCATGAAGGGGTTATCAACTTTCTAGAATCTTGTCGAATCCATACTGGGCCTGAGAACGGCTGCCGAGCTGTTAGGCAAGCTACAGCAACTGTGGTTTGGACACGTAATTTTTTGCATTTTTTCTGGAATGCCGGTTAGGCCTAATTCAGGAATTGCAGTTGACCTGCACTTACTGGGAAATCATCGTTCGCGGGGAATCATTGTAATCACAGATCCCCATCACTAACGGTTTTCTGCTGGTTATCTGCACCTGTAAGCGACAAAAGCTGGTCCTTTCAATGTAGCGCGCATGCAGCCCCGGACAGGTAATGCCATGATAGACCATGATAGTGCCAGAGCCTCGCGTATCCCTATAGTAAGCTTGACGCTTACCGCGGGGGCATGCCGGAGTCTCGCTCGTTAACGGAATAAAGCTGACAAATTGCTAGCACAACTACAAACGGACATACCACACCACATACACAATCGACAAAGTTTTCAATATGTGCATTTTTCTTGAGGTGGCATGGTTGTGGTTTCCCGGGTGGAGTCCAATTAAGCTGCAGGCTCCACTCCTGGTGGTGCCCTTTTGGACATTCCTATAAGGTTCAGCTTTGCAATCATACTGCCCCCGGAAAGCAAACACTTTGCCTTCATGGATGCTGTTTGGAGGTTCGTGGGAATAACGCCGCCCGATCGCCAGTTGTCATAATTTATTGGTGGGAAGTCCGACGGTATATGATCGTGTTCGATTTCAGAATTTTTTTGGGGGGTTGGTATTTTACATTTTTATTCCAGCCTTTCTTGACTTCATAAGGGAATGACAAGCCTATATCTGTGTCTCCTCCACCTCCTCCTTTTACTCCTCCACCTCTTTTCTAAATGTAGTTGCCCTTTTCCATATGTAATTTTTGTCTTCTGAGCATTTTCTCTGCTTTGGGACACCTTTTATGTGTTTGTATGTGTTTGTATGTGTTTGTGTTTGCCTGCCATTGTTTTCAATGGGGTTCGACGAACATTCGATGAACTTTCCTCCTGTGTGACGAACCAAAACACTAGCGTGGTGGCTCAACACTACTCCTGATATTTAGACGTACATTGTTAATGTTTAAACTATGCTATATATACCTGCTATCTGATGATACTGTACAATTTGTCTACTTTTTATATTCTTGTCTAATCCATACTGAGCCTGTGAGAGTCTCTGTGTGACTGATGGAATATATATGGAGATTGACAATTATCCTTTGACTGAATAGAGCTGTACATTTCTGATATAGTGCCATATATCTGATGTTATTTTGTGTCTATTTTGTGCAAAATTTTGAAGTTTGGTGGAAGAGGCTGTGGACGTGGGCGCGGGGGGCCAGCTGGTGATGATGGTGGTGGTGCATCAGCTGGCAGTGGCAAAAGCACAATAGCAGCTAAGGCAGGAGGTGTTGAGCCTGTGTCATGGTCTGGCTCTGGTACGCCTGGAATGATGCCTTTTCTGGGAGTAGGTTAACCGCTTTTAAAGGCGGAGCATGAGGAACTGGTTTTGGCTTACATTGCCGAAACAGACTCCATCAAATATGCCCTCCTCTTCTGAAGTTTCAAAAAATGCAAGCACTGAGTGGTCAAGTGCTGGCTCCTGGTAAGGAAGAACCCCTTTCCTTGTGTCCTGCACCCCCACCCAAACTGAATGACGCAGCAGGCCACACTTCACATTAGTCCATGTAGCTCTTTCTATCATACCATGCCTGGGTTATCAAGTCAAATCGTGAATTCCCCAGTCAAAGATGAATCTGACATGGAGTGTGGGTGGCCAGCCAGGGCACTGGGGTTAATCGGTACCGGGCCGGTGTCTCACAGGGATGTGTCACGGTGGTGGTGACCCGTTCCGGTGCCCTGAGCGTCCATGCAAAGGGGTGAATTACGTTTATAGGTGAATGATACGTGACACCACCTCTGGTTTCTGATTAGATTGACCAGCGCTGCAGTGTCGCTTCTGTGGGACAAATGTTGTGGTGCAGATAGATGTAGAAGACCTGCACAGGTAGGGCCGTAGTCGCAGGGCAGATGAAAGAGTTGGGAGATGGTGTGCAGTGCAGGATGTAGCTGAGCCGTGCGCCAGGCGCAGGAGAAAGATGACAGACACAGTCGTGCAGTTCCTTTACCTGTACTTGGTAGGTGCTGTCCAGGACCCAGAGTACAGATGGAGAAGGAGTTGGTAAGCCTGGAAGCCAATTTGGATTTCTCTCTCTGCATATTGGTAGTGTGGCCTCCATTCTAGCGCTTATCTGAGGTACTCGCAGTGCTGAGTTCAATGAAGTTCCCCTTGTTGACTCTCTTTTGGAACTTTCTCGTATGGCTGGCAGCCGTAGCCTTTTCCTTCTGGCTCACACACATCGATGCTGGGGCCTCCGAGCCTCAGTTGGGTGTAGAGCATTTACAGCTGCTACTTCCTCAGGATTCTGCTGCAGGAACATCAGTGTCCCTACAAACTCGGAGACCGGAATCCGGACCATGCGCTCCAGCTAGGAGTGAGCCTTAACTCTGCTCATCCTCCAGCTCTCCTTCTCATGTCCACACACTTCCCCTTCCCTGCACAGAATGGCCTAACTTACCTCCTCCCGACCACAGAGAGCAGCTCCTCAGCAGTCATGTTCAGAGGTCTCCCTGCTGGCGTGGAGTGGGAAATGTGTTGTGTGTTGGTTTAACTGCTAGAGAGATCCTTCGTTGCTCCCAAGCATGACATCACACTCCCTAGGAGGAAGGTAATGCCACTGTGGCGACTGTACTCCTGGGGACCCCACAAGTGCACTGATGCCCAGCCACTGCTAGATGATTCTGCTAGTACATTGACCCAGGCCACTACATTCCCCTCACACTCTACACAGCCAGAATCTGACCCAGAGGAAACTCAGGTTCCCCTTCCCGCATACTATACCACCTTACACGGTGACAAAGAGGAAGGTGCAGATGAAAGTGCAGGTTCCTTGAGCTGGTGGGGGGGGGCATACTCATGGGCGACGGCACTGGCACAGGGCCCCTCATAGTACACAAAAGTGCCTCTGCCGGTGGGAGGGAAGTTGAAATACTTACTTCTCCCTGCTCCACCGCCATGATGTCTTCCGCGTTTCCTGACAGTGATAGTCTGATCAAAGAGCGCAATGACATCACGTCTGTACGCCCTCTGCCTAAACAG
Organism: Dendrobates tinctorius; assembly: GCF_039654945.1. Classification (NCBI taxonomy): domain Eukaryota; kingdom Metazoa; phylum Chordata; class Amphibia; order Anura; family Dendrobatidae; genus Dendrobates; species Dendrobates tinctorius. The sequence continues at coordinate 18,175,901 of NW_027361741.1, read as the reverse complement.
CCAAGTGCAGTGAGATGGATGATGGGGACGACGAGGAGTCCAGACTAGTACAGGGATTCCATAGCGAGGAGACTTATTTAATTGTTTTCAATGTTGGGACAGCAATTTTTGGGGAGCACTATACTCTGGAGAATGATATATGGGGCCCACCATACACTGGAGCATTCCAAAGGTGGACATCAGACACTGGAGCAGCATTTAAAGGGCACATTATACACTAGAGCATTAGAAATGGGGTTCATTATGTATGGAGCATTATTTGGGCCCATGAAACAGTGGAGCTTCATCCATGGGGACCAACATATACTGTAGCATTATGTGGAGCTCATCATATACTGTTTCAAACATTATATGGGGCCAATGATTCTGTATGGAGAAATATATGGGCCTCATTACTCTGTGTAGCGCACTATGCGGTGGCCATAATACTGTATGGAGTAATATACTGTCCGTTTTTAGAGCTATTAAAATGGATATCAGTCATGAGATGTAAAAAGTGAAGTATTTTTCATTGTACTATGCTGCTATTTCTCTGCGGTATCGGAGCATCATGAGTTGTGGTATGTGTTAAAGGGGCGCTCTTTGGCCCATGGCACATGAAAACCTGGAGCCAGTCCTACCCCCCCACAAATTTAGCCAAATAACCCCCATTTTTCAGTGCGTATTATGAAGTAAATTAAGGTTGAAAAGCTTCAGTAATCAGAATTGATGTTTTTGGCATTCAAAAGGGCACTGTAGGTGTGTTTCCTGTCCTCCACTCCCTGCCGACTTTGCTTCCCCATTGACTTGCTTTGGGTTTCGTGTTTCAGTCGGCCTTCGACTTTTCACGGTAATCGGCCGATTTCGTTCGACCCGACTTTTGCGAAAGTCGGGTTTCATGAAACCCGACTCGACCAGAAAAAAGGCAAAGTCGCTCATCTCTAGTCTTAATCTTATTCTGCCTAAATTAATTTCCACAGACCAAATTGGCTTTATCAAACACCGGCAGTCTATTGAAGGGACCAGATGGCGGATAAATATTATAAAGTTAATTAATTACCCAAAACTTCCTCCTGCTCTAATTTCATTAGATGCAGAATAAGCATTTGATCGCTTGAATTGGACCTTTCTCAGATGCTCCCTATTAAAATTTGGATTTAATTTAGATTTTATCACCAAAATTATGGCTTTATATTCTGACCCTCAAGCAAAAATTTACATTAATAATCACTTTTCCTCCCCATTTTCAATTTCTAATGGCACCCGTCAGGGTTGTCCTCTCTCCCCATTGCTTTTTGCCCTTGCAATAGAACCACTAGCCCAATTAATCAGAGATCATTCCTCCATAGAGGGTGTTCGTACAGATCGTCAGGAACTTAAGATCAGTCTATATGCTGATGATGTCCTCCTGTCTCTCACTAATCCCTGCTCCTCTATTCCACATTTACAATCCCTTCTTAAAATTTTTTCCTCCTTTTCCTATTTTAAGATTAATGACTCCAAATCTAAAATTTTCCAATTTAACCTCACCAATGCTCAAATCAGGAGTATAAAGGCTGTCTCTTCTTGGGGTTGGCGGAGAGGGAAATTGTTTATTTAGGTCTGCGGTTTTCTAGGAATCTTGGATCTCTGATTTCCACTAATCTAGATTCCCTAATCGCCTCCATTTCTAAAGGCCTTAATTTTTACGCGGACAAAGAGTTGTCCTGGTGGGGAAAATGTCTAGTAGCCAAATCAATATTACCTCCCAAAATCCTCTATGTTTTCAGTTCCCTTCTCCTGCTTATTTCCACTTCTTATTTAACTATTCTGCAGACACGCCTTAATTTATTTATTTTGGGAAATAAAAAGGCCCGTATTGCTTCAAATCAGTTATACAAACATAAGTTACGTGGAGGTATGGGACTGCCTAACATCTCAGCTTATTATTACTCTAATCTTATTAAACAAAGTCTATGTTGGTGGTCAACTGGCCATATACCTTCATGGGCGGACTTGGAATTTTATTTTAATAAAAATTCCCCTCCCTGTTCTCTTACTTTGAATCTATTGACATCTAAGCGTTTATCTCAGTCTAATCATCCAATTTTTATGGCTGCTATTGTGGCTTGGAGGATGTTTTTTAAAATTAAGAGTGGTTTTTCTAGGATTCAACTCCTGTTGAGGCTTCCTCTCTCTTTTCTGGTCTCTGTTTATTCATTCGATTTGCATTCTACTTGGGCTGACTGGGGTATTTCTAAATTAAATGACATCTTTGATGGTCATAAATTTGTATCTTTTTCTCATCTTAAGAGTAGGTTTGGGATTCCCTCCTCTGCTTTTCTAGACTTTACTATGTTGAAAGAATTTTTGTCTCCACTGGTGACTCGTTGCCCTCCGCTATCGGAGCCAGCGGTCAATATTTTATGTAACTCAGGCCATAATATTTTTTGGTCCACTCGTTATATCTACCAGTGGTTCAACAACGATTCTGCATTTATAAAATCCCCATATATGAAAAAATGGGAATCGGTTTTGAATTTTTCTGTTACTCCAGAGGTTTGGGAGCTGACCATGTCCCTAACCTATTCTGCTACCATGTCTATGGCTCTCCATGAGTCCTACTTTAAAATCATATCGAGATGGTATTACTCGCCATCTCGTCTATCTTTTATCAATCCTTCCACCTCCCCTATCTGTTGGAGGGACTGCGGGCAACATGGTAGCCTTTCCCATTTATTTTGGTTTTGTCCACATCTTCGGCATTTTTGGGACGACATCTCTCTTATTTCTCATATTTTAAATCAATCAGATTTTTCACTGACTCCTCAGTTCGCCCTGCTCTCATTGGATGCAAGTCGCTTGAATCCTTCTGTTAGGAAATTGGTTATTCATTTACTTTTGGTTTCTAAAAATGAAATTGCGTTTTATTGGAAATCCACTCGAGTGCCCACTTCTCTCGATATCATTGCAAAGCTGACTTTACATAAGTCATATGAGCAAAAATTGGCGTTGCTGAATGGCTGTCTTCCTTCCTTTATAAAGAAATGGTCTCGCTGGCTGGAAATGTTTCCATGACTTCTTCTTATTATTATTTATAGTCTGGTTGTTTTTTATTTTTTTCTTTCATTTGTCATGAGTGCCTCACAATATTGCATCTATGTACGCTCTGTTATAAAATGTTAATAAAATTGTTTGGAAAACAATGCAGGTGAAGTTTTTCACAAACCGTCGATAATACCTGGTGAGTAGAGTTGAGCGAAAAGGGTCGGGCAAATTCAGAATCCGCCGACTTTTGCTATCGAAACCCGACCATAGCGTGAGGTCGGTCATGAGGTCGCCGGCTTAAGCGCCAAAGTTGCGTTTCGCACAATCCTTCCAGCGCCTATTTTCAGCCAATCATGAAGGACGCACACTGTGGGCAACGCAATTACATCGGCAGCGGCCCCCACCATGTTAGAGAAGGGCATGCAAGTGATTGGCTGGCTTTGTGTGGCGTCACAGTGCCTATAAAAGGCCGTGACCACCGACCGCCATCTTACTTCTGCCGATCTTAGCATAGGGAGAGGTTGCTGTTGATCATTCTCAATAGAGAGAGTGTTTAGGCGGGGAAAAAGAAAAAAAATTGCTTGTGCTGATAGCGAATGTCACTGTAAAACACAACTGTATAGTGTGCAGTGACAGGGGAGGATATATTTGTGTGCAGCAGCTCTGTTGGTTATTAGGCTGCCTTATAAGGCTCCCTGATAGCTGTATTGCTGTTTGCACACTGCTGCGCAGAGTGCTTTTTTAAAAGCAAAAATATTTTTATTCCTTTTTTCTGCACAGTTACCAGTCGTTCATTTTTCCACACTTTTTTGTGCAGCAGCTCTGTTGGTGAATAGGCTGCCTTATAGCCTCACTGATAGCTGCATTGCTGTTTGCACACTGCTGTACAGACTGCTTTTTTAAAAGCAATAATCCTTTTATTCCTTTTTTTCTGCACAGTAGATACTGAGCGCACATTTTTTCACACACCGTATAGAGGTGTACGCTCCTCACACACTACCGTGTACCGGCTGGTATCAAGGAAATACATGCTATATGTGTGTGACACGGAGATTAACATTTTTCCATACATACACTGTATAGAGGTGTCCGATTATCAAACAGTATCGGATATCTGGTGTTCTTATTACTGTCACATCTACACAGAGTCAGCGTGTGTGTGTGACACTCCATAAATACATATACGGACATTTCCATTTCTCTATACACCATATAGAGGTGTTCGATTATCAAACAGTATCGGATATCTGGTGTTCTTATTACTGTCACATCTATACAGAGTCAGCGTGTGTGTGTGACACTCCATAAAAACATATACGGACATTTCCATTTCTCTATACACCGTATAGAGGTGTCCGATTATCAAGCAGTATCAGATATCTGGTGTTCTTATTACTGTCACATCTACACAGAGTCAGCGTGTGTGTGTGACACTCCATGAATAAGTATAATGACATTTCCATTTCTTTATACACTGTATTGAGCAGTCCGATTGTCAAACAGTATCGGATATCTGGTGTTCTTATTACTGTCACATCTACACAGAGTCAGTGTGTGTGTGTGACACTCCATAAATACATATACTGACATTTCCATTTCTCTATACACCGTATAGAGGTGTCCGATTATCAAGCAGTATCGGATATCTGGTGTTCTCATTACTGTCACATGTACAAAGAGTCAGCGTGTGTGTGTGTGACACTCCATAAATACATATATGGACATTTCCATTTCTTTATACACCGTATTGAACAGTCCGATTGTCAAACAGTATCGGATATCTGGTGTTCTTATTACTGTCACATCTACATAGAGTCAGCGTGTGTGTGTGTGACACTCCATAAATACATATACGGACATTTCCATTTCTCTATACACCATATAGAGGTGTCCGATTATCAAACAGTATCGGATATCTGGTGTTCTTATTACTGTCACATCTATACAGAGTCAGCGTGTGTGTGTGACACTCCATAAATACATATATGGACATTTCCATTTCTCTATACACCATATAGAGGTGTCCGATTATCAAACTGTATCGGATATCTGGTGTCCTTATTACTGTCACATCTATACAGAGTCTGCATGTGTGTGTGACACTCCATAAAAACATATAAGGACATTTCCATTTCTCTATACACCGTATAGAGGTGTCCGATTATCAAACAGTATCAGATATCTGGTGTTCTTATTACTGTCACATCTACACAGAGTCAGCGTGTGTGTGTGACACTCCATGAATAAATATACTGACGTTTCCATTTCTTTATACACTGTATTGAGCAGTTCGATTGTCAAACAGTATCGGATATCTGGTGTTCTTATTACTGTCACATCTACACAGAGTCAGTGTGTGTGTGTGACACTCCATAAATACATGTACGGACATTTCTTTATACACCGTATTGAACAGTCCGATTGTCAAACAGTATCGGATATCTGGTGTTCTTTTTAGTGTCACATCTACACAGAGTCAGCGTGTGTGTGTGACACTCCATAAATACATATGCAGACATTTCCATTTCTCTATACACCGTATAAAGGTGTCTGATTATCAAACAGTATAGGATATCTGGTGTTCTTATTACTGTCACATCTACACAGAGTCAGCGTGTGTGTGTGTGACATTCCGTAAATACATACACAGAGATTGACAGTTTCACCAACAACGTATACAGCTGTACACCTCTGATACAGTACTGCATATCTGCTTGTTGGATTACGGTGAAATACATACTGGGTCAGTGTCTGTGACTCACAAAATATATATGGAGATTTCACTTCTTACATACACCTTACACAGCTGTCCGCTACTCATACAGTACAATTTCTCTGCTGTTATTTTTGGTACATTTTCCCAAACATGAGGAAGTCTGGTGGAAGAGGCCACGGACGTGGGCGGGGGGGGGGGGCGCAGCTGGAACTGATGGTGGTGGTGCATTGGCTGGTTCTGGCAAAAGCACAATAGCAGCTAAGGCAGGAGGTGTTGAGCCTGCGTCATCAGATGGCACAAGAAGGCCTTTAAGGTTGCCTTTTCTGGGAATAGGTAAACCGCTTTTATAGCCAGAGCATCAGGAACAGGCTTACTTTGCTGAAACAGCCTCTAGCTCTATTTCCTCCTCTTCTGAAGTTACAAAAACTGCAAGCACAGAGTCGTCAGTGCAGGCCTCTGGTCAGGAACAACACTTTTCATTGTGTCCTTCACCCACACCAAAAGTGAAGGATGCTGCAGCAGACACTTCAGATTACTCCATGGAGCTCTTTTCACATACCATTCCTGGGTTATCAAGTCAAATCCTGAATTCCCCAGTCCAAGATGAATCTGACATGGAGTGCACTGATGCACAGCCACTGCTAGACGAATCTGCTGGTATATTCACCCACAGCACTACATTGCCCTCGCAGTCTACTGAGCCCGAATCAGACCCTGATGAAACTCAGGTGCCCCTTCCCGCATATTATACCACCTTACACGGAGACACAGAGGAAGGTACAGAGGAAGGTGCAGATGACATTGAAGATGAGGTCATGGATGACCCAGTTGTTGACCTGGATTGGCATACATTGGGGAAGAGGGTGCTGGTGACAATAGGTCAGAACAAGAGAAGGATCCGCAGAAGGCATCGTCATCGCAGTAGCGGTTATCCAGCAGGCCCGTAGCTGTCAAAAAACTTGGCAAGAAAACTGAAAGAGTTGCAGGACAGCTTGGCCAGACAGTCAAATTAGCACAGCGGAGTGCACTGTGGCACTTTTTTGAACAAAATCCTACTGATGACGCAAGGGTTATCTGTAAGAAGTGCCAAAAGACCTTTAGCAGAGGGAAAAATCTAAGAAATTTGAATACCAGTTGCATGCTTAGACATTTAACCAACATGCACTTGCAAGCGTGGACGGACTACAAAAGCTCAGGTAGCACATGTGCACCTGCTCCGACTCAAGCTAGCCAGCAACGCTCCATCGCTTCCCCCACTGTAAGGCCACCGCTAAGCACACCACCATCAAGAATTGCTGAGGTGTCGTCGCTAGGCCAAACCAGTCACATAAACACTATATTTTCACAAGGAAACACTGAATCTAGGCCATCTACACCCTCACCATCACCAACCCCTTCTCAGTCCATCATGTCCAATGCTAGTTCCCCCATATGCAGCTCTCAAGTCCAGCTCATCCTACCAGACACTCTGAGTAGGACAAGAAAGTACTCATCCTCTCATTTGCATACACTGGCTGAATGCCTACATTACCAAACTGCTCTCATTAGAGATGATACCCTTCCGCTTGGTAGAAAGCGAAGCTTTCCGAGAGCTCATGGCCTACGCTGTCTCACGCTATGATCTACCCAGTCGGCACTTCTTTTCTCGAAAAGCCATCCCTGCCCTCCACCGGCATGTGAAAGACCGCATTGTCCATGCACTAAAACAATGAGTGTGTGTAAAGGTGCACCTCACAACAGATGCATGGACCAGTAGGCATGGCAAGGGCCATTACGTGTCCATCACTGCGCACTGGGTTAATGTGGTGGGTGCAGGCTCCACAGCGGACAGCGGCGGTGGAACAGTGCTGCCCAGCCCACGGTATAGGAAACAGTTGGGTGTAGGCATTTGACCCTCCTCCAGAAGCGAAAGCTCGTTGAGAGAGCGCAGTCGCACGAGCACTCCATACACATCTATCAGTGTTGCACACGAGGTGTTCCACTATCGAACAGCTAGTGGTAAGCGGCAGCAGACTGTTTTAAAAATGATGTGTTTGGGTGACAGTAGACACACCGCGGAGGTACTGGCCGAGTACTTGCATCGACAAACTGAGTTATGGCTGGGCAGTCTACATCTTGAGGCAGGCAAGGTAGTCAGTGATAATGGGCGGAATTTTGTGGCAGCCATAGCCCTTTCAAAACTCACACACATACCTTGCCTGGCTCATACCTTGAACCTGGTGGTGAAGTGCTTCCTAAATAATTATCCAAAGTTAACAGCCCTGCTCCACAAGGTGCGAAGACTGTGCTTGCACATCCGTCGCTCAAACGTTCACTCCAGTCATATGCAGAAGCTGCAGCGATCACTCAACCTCCTCAAGCACCGCCTAATCATAGATGTTGCTACAAGATGGAACTCCACCATGCACATGGTTGAGAGGCTGTGTGAACAGAGGCAGGCTGTAATGCATTTGTGGGAGGATACACGGGCAGGCAGTTTGAGGGCAGACATGGAATTGTCAGGTGTGCAGTGGTCAAAGCTGAAAGACGTCTGTAAAGTCCTTCAGTGTTTTGAGGAATGCACACAGCTGGTAAGCACAGACGATACCATCATAAGCAGGAGCATACCACTTATGCATCTGCTCATGCAAACTTTGACGCACATCAAGGATCAGGCGTCTGCAGCTGAGGAGCAACAGGAGGTGGAGGGAAGCCTTGATGACAGTCAGCCATTGTCTGGTCAGGGAACTGTCGTGGATGAGGTGAAGGAAGAAGAGGAAGATAAGGGGGATGATTATTTTGGAGAGGAGAATGCTTCTCAGGGGGCAAGAGAACATGTGGGCATGCCAAGGTCAGGTACTGGGTTTGTGCATGACTGGAGGGATGGGGATTTGCCAGAAAGTGCTCCTCCACCCACCGCTGGCAGTGCAGCATTGACACCTGGAGCATTGGCCCACATGTGTGACTATGCCTTGCGGATCCTAAAAAGGGACCCCCGCATTGCCAAAATGATGAGGGATGACGACTACTGGTTGGCCAGCATCCTTGATCCATGCTATAAAGACAAATTGCACAACATCATGCCACTGGAGAACCTAGAGCTAATCTTGGCTAACAAACAAGCAACTCTAGTAAACAGGTTGTTTGAGGCATTTCCAGCACACAGCAGCAGATCTGGTTCTCCCATGAGCCGTAGTGGGCAAAATGGAAGAGGTGTTCGTGGTGCACACAGCCGAACTGGCGTTGGAGACAGGGGTTTCCTGACCATGAAGTGGTCTGATTTCTGAAGTCCCGCGCACGCGACAGCTAATACAGAATCGATTGCAAGTGACAGGAGACAGCAGTTGTCAACTAAGGTAACAAACTACTTCTCCTCCCATATCGAGGTTCTCCCTCACAGGTCATTCCCCTTTGATTATTGGGCCTCAAAACTGCACACATGGCCTGAATTGGCACAATATGCCTTACAGGAGCTCGCTTGCCCTGCTGGTAGTGTGCTATCTGAAAGAGTCTTTAGTGCTGCTGGATCAATCCTGACAGAAAAAAGGACCTGTCTGTCAACCCAAAATGTTGATGATCTAACCTTCATTAAAATGAACCATGCATGGGTTTCAAAAGATTTTGTCCCACCCTCCCCTGATAACACATAAGTTGCCAGAAAAAAGGCTCGCTTTTGTCCTCCTCTTCCTCTGACTTCTCCAATTCCTCCATTTGCAGCAGCTGAAAGTCCAGCCTACACATCAACATATGCCGTTTTTTAAACCAACCAAAATGGGCTGCCCCCCCACCCCAGGCCCGGGGTCAACACCTGCCGCCCCCGGGCAAGTGCTGTTGCCCTGAACAGGTGTGTGGCCCAACCCTTGGGCGATGGCTTTGGCACGGGGCCTCTCATAGTACAATAAAGTGTCTCTGACGGTGGGGGGCCAACTCGCCATCAGAAACACTGGCGTACTATGAGGGGCCCTGTGCCAGTACCGGCACCCACAAGTGGGTCCCCCCTGCTTGCTCAGGGACACAGCACTTGCAATACTTACTTCTCCCTGCTCCACCGCTGTGTAGTCTGCCCAGTTAAATCCATCACAGGGACAGCCACTACAAATTTGGTGCACTGATCGATGATGGTTAAGATGTAGCTATGTCCTATCCTGCTGGCCTCTACCTTCAGATTACCAATGGCTACCATTTGTAATGGACATCAACTCCCAATCGGGTGCAATGGTGCTTTATGATCACCTTTCACATTTTTCATAGTCACAGACAAGTGACAATCCTGCCACCATTTTTCAATGTGTCCTCTCATGGCAATCCAATAGAATCCCCTACTGCCTGTGGCTTGTGTGTGCAGCTGTATGCTTCTGATCCATTACCCTTTTACTGCTTTTTATATTGTATAATCCATACTGACCCTGAGAGCGTCTGTGTCTGCTTCCTGAAAAAAATAAGGAGATTTATAATGTTTATGTACCTTGTATCTGGTGATACAGTAACCTTTTTATACTTTTTATATTCTTGGCTAATGCATACTGGGATTAAGAGCATCTGTGTCTGCCTCATGAAATGTCTATGGAGATTTAGAATGTTTAAACTATACTATATATACCTTGTATCTGGTCATACTGTACTCTTTTTCAACTTGTTACATTATTGTCAAATTCATACTGAGCGTGTGAGCATATGTGTCTGCCTCCTGAAATACATACAGAATTTTTTTTGTATTTTAAGTAGACTATATATACTTTGTATCTGTTGATCCAGTACCCTTTGTGCCCGAAATTCATCCTCCACCCACTACTCGAAGTGTATCAGTGACACCTGGAACATTGGCACACATGTGTGATTATTTCTTGTGGATCTTCTTTTTATATTATGGTGTGATCCATACTGAGCCTGTGAAAGGCTGTGTGTTACTCTTTAAATATATAAGTAGATCGCCAAATGACCCCAACATTGAGTACAGCAGTATGCTTGGGATCCATTCCCCTTTTACTGCTTTTTATATTGTTGTGTAATCTATACTGGGCCTCAGAGCGTCTGTGTCTGCCTCCTGAAATAAATACGGACATTTTGAATGTTGAAACTATACTATATATACCTTGGATCTGGTGATACTGTACCCTTTTCCTACTTTTTAGTTTGTTGTCGAATGCACACTGGCCATGACAGCGTCTGTGTCTGCCTCCTCAAAGATATACATAGATTTATAATGTTGAAACTATACAATCTGGTGTTAAAATGAAATGCCACACAAGGCCGGGGGTTACTCAGTACCGGGCCTTTCAGGCTCTTTTAAGGGGGAAGTATGTCAAGGTGGTGATTGGGACCCGGTCCGTGGCCCTGGGTGTCCAATAAAGAAGATGACAGTTCAGGTGAGGGGGAGGATGGTGTGATAATTAATTTGGAAAAGGGTAGCCGACGCAATGCAGATCCTCTGTGCCGGTGTTAAAGCAGACAAGATAATGAAGCTCTCCACGGGCAGAGCTGTATCCCAGGGCAGTTGAGATGGTGTTTGTGAGCTGTTGACGGTGATGGTGAGTGTAGCGTGTGTAGCAGGCGAGTTGTAAAAGCCACCAAGGACGCAGTTGGGTGCAGTTTCTGAGTTTTTCCTCAAAAGTTTTGTGCACAAGTTGACCCAAATGGTACTGTGTCATCCGAGGAAGAAGCAATTTTTTTGTTCTTCTTCCCTGCCTAACACTCTCCCTTATTCAGAATCAGCAACAGCACCTCTCCCTGTTCTAAGATCGGCAGAAGTAAGATGGCGGTCGGCGGTCACAGCCTTTTATAGCCACTGTGATGCCACACAAAGCCAGCCAATCACTTCAATGCCCTTCTCTAAGATGGTGGTCGCCGCTGCCCATGTCATCGCGTTGCCCACAGTGTGCGTCCTCCATCATTGGCTGAGAAAAGATGCTGGAAGCATTATTTGAAACGCAACGTTGGCGCTCGGCTCTGCGACCGCGTGGCCGACCTCACGCTATGGTCGGGTTTCGATCGGCGAAACCCGACTTTAGCTAAAGTCGGCGATTTTTTAATTTGACCGACCCGTTTCATCCAACTCTAGTGGCTGTCAATCTGATCACGAGGCCCCATTCAGGCCGCATCGTCTCGGAAAACTGACGTCTGAAGTAAGTCTCAGGCATAGTGGTTACTTTAGAGCTGGTAACGACTAAGCAGTGGATGGCCCGACTGTCCATTTCAGTCCAAACAAGAGGACGTGAAGAAACAAAGCTTGTGGGACTCTCTTTCCTCCTTGGCTGCTCAGACTCCAGGCAGCATTCCCCAACCACAGAGCCCACTAGTTTAATGGGCGGCAGTGGAGGGACCTTCCCCGACGCACACATCCTCGAGCAAAATGTTCAGCATCTCCATAATTGAAACAGGTCGACGGCCCCTCTAGGCAAGGCAGTTTCGGCCCCCGATGAGGCTCGGGACCAGTTCTAACCCTGGAGGGGTGCTGGAGGTTTCCTCTTCAGATCAGACCATTCCTCCTCAGGTCATGGATTTCCTTCCGATGTTCTCTCACCCAGCCTGGTTCAGTTGCCAAAGGGACGGACACCTCTCCATTCTGGACCTTCCCTGGTGGGACTGCCACCCTCTGCTCTTGCTCATGCACGTGCACTTCGGCCCCTACTTCCAAAAAGGACATGCGCGGATTAACCCCGAAGCGCTCCCGTAAGGCTTGTTTAAGCAGCACTTCTCTAAAGCCTGCTACTAGTTGATCTCTCAGAACTTTGTCAGGAGGTCCTACACCTACGCCATCTCGCTTAGCAATTGCGGTGAGGATTTCCTGCAGTGCATTCATGTACTGGGTCACGGATTCCCCCTCCATTTCGACACGGGTAAACAAGCGCATGCGCAACTCTCCAACATCCATTGGGTCTCCATGCATTTCTTCTAGGATTTGTAATACATTGGCAAAGGTGTCCCATTCATGTGGGGGGTGACACAGGATGAAGCTCCTTGCTTCTCTGTCCAGGGCCATCATAGCAATCTCTGCCTCCATCACTGGGGTCAAGGGGTGCATCCTCAACATGCCCCTGACCCACTCAGTTCAGTCCCATAGCAAAGTATTGCTCCCTGTAAACTTCAATAGGTTGCTCAGCATTGCCCCCAGTGGGATACTAGCCCTTGGGGTACCCATGACTGCTTAGTCTGTCCCCTCTGTGCCTGTAGACTGCATCCTGCCGACTATGCCAAGTGTGAGCAGGTTGCAGGATGCAGTGACAGACAGAAGGCAGAGCAAGGGTAATATCTTTATTTGAACAGGGAATACTCCACGCAGGGGGGTAAATGGTTAACAAGGGCATAAGCAGTTCAAAGTATAAGCAATATCCAGAGTTAAAGAACAGCAGACATTCCCCAGGATGGAATGAATCACGGAGTAGGAGATGATGTCCACAATGGCTGGCGTGGTACTTGTCCGATGGGGGGTCCTGAAGATAATGCAGATCCATCTTCTGACAGCAGCAGTCCGTCTTTGGTACCTTCCACTGCCCCTAGTCCATATACTGATGTAGCCAGGAGAGTGTGGGCCACCACGCTGTCTGCGCCCACCATGGTCCGACGGATGTACACCGGGGAATCAGGGCGCGAGTAATGGTCCCGCACCCGGTCTCTCTTGGACAGCACACGCACGGTACTCACAGGCCCGGATAGTCAGGCATCTCGCTTCGTGATGACTGATGGGCATACTTCATGTCTCTCTTCACAGTCTATGCCAGCAGCCACAGTACTTGGGCGCGGGCCTGCGCTGTATGGATGATATGGGGCCGGAGCACTAGTCCCTGCTGCGCGCTGTCTGTTCCTGCCAAGTCTGCCTGTTTCCGTGCATGCTGGAGCTGTACCCCCTTAACTACACCCCCTGCTTCCACATGCAAGGACTGGTCCAGTACCTTAAGCTTTCCCCTGGACAACAGAGGAGACAGCCCCGACACTTCCGGAACCAGTACAGAACAGGTACCCGCAGTATTGTCCTTCTTCTTACAAGACGGGTGAATCTTATTTCTCATAGTGTGGGAGTCCTTCACGTGTTTTTTATCAAACTCTATGCAGGCTTTCATATGTCTTGCACTGAGGAAAGGCTTCTGTCGGGCCACTCTGCCATAAAGGCCCAACTGGTGGAGGGCTGCTGTGATAATTTACTTTATGGAACTTTCTCCCATTTCCCTACTGCATCTGTGAAGCTCAGCCACAATGATCTTGGGGTTCTTCTTTACCTCTCTCACCAAGGCTCTTCTTGTAACAACCCTGCTGGCATCACTGCATGGCCTCCCATCCTCACACACCAACTTACTCACTGCTCCAAGTCATGTGGTGATTTCTGTCTGCTGCCAGCTCCATGCGCTATGCCTCTTGTTTTCCTGCTTTCTGTCTTCATGTTTTCTGACTGTGTGCATAGGGGGGCGGCTCCTGAACTCTCTACTTCTTATGCAGTCAGGGTGTATCGGTCTAAGCTGTCCCCGACCAATCACCTGGAACCCTTTACTATATAGGGTCACCACACACACTAACCCTTGCCTGTGCAATGTCTAAAACTCAGTTAGTGTTTTGCTGCTGAGGAAGCCAGGCCCTGTTCTGTGTATCTCCTTCTCTGGAGGAATACTCCTAGCCTTGCTTTGTATTCTTTGTCTGCCCTTCAGGAGGCTGCATATCCTGGTCTCTGTATCTTGGTCCTAGCTTTGTGTTTACTTGTCCTGCTGCCCTCCGCCTACCTTGCACTCTTGCAAGCTCCACCTACCTTGCACTCTTGCAAGCTCCGCCTACCTTGCACTCTTGCAAGCTCCACCTACCTTGCACTCATGCAAACTCCGCCTACTCCGCACTCCTGCGGCTCCGCCTAGTCCGCACTCCTGCGACTCCGCATTCCTGTGGCTCAGTTCCTAACCTGTTCCAACAATCTCCACTCCTTTCTGCCTATACTGTTACCTTGCTTTTGCATGGTTTGAGAGACCCCACCCCTCTCTTGTGTGACATGCACATAAAGAGCCGTCTTACACCATATGCCCACACTAGGAAGCGCCTGTCTTAATCCTGTTCATTTAGACACTGTTCATATGTTCAGGTTTTATATACATTAGATAGGGACTGCTCCATTAAAGGTTAGCTTGACGAGGTGGAGTGGCTTGGTATACACTTTTTTGCAAAACAAGTATCGACTAAATACCCTGTATGTGTTGTCATCTTTTTACCAGCACTTGCTGATTATTGTCATATCTTTTACTGCAGGGTATTTTTGCACATTTGTTATTCTGTGCTTTCTTTTTGTGTTTCAGTCAGTGGGTGGTGTGAACACTGTTCGACCGACTTGTTCACATTTGTGCATGTCACTTGTGTATTTAATCTGCTGTGTGAACAGCCTGTTCCTTCTCATACCACGCCCGCCTGTCCAGTGTCTCCAAGTCGTGCCACCCTGTCCAGTATCTCCAAGCCGTGCTCGCCTGTCCAGTGTCTCCAAGCCCTGCCCGCCTGCCCTGTGTCTCAAGCCGTGCCCGCCTGCCCTGTGTCTCAAGTCGTGCCTGCCTGCCCTGTGTCTCAAGCCGTGCCCGCCTGCCCTGTGTCTCAAGCCGTGCCCGCCTGTCCAGTGTCTCCAAGCCGTGCCCGCCTGTCCAGTATCTCCAAGCCGTGCTCGCCTGTCCAGTGTCTCAAGCCGTGCCCGCCTGCCCTGTGTCTCAAGCCATGCCCACCTGCCCAGTGTCTCAAGCTGTGCCCGCTTGCCTTGTGTCTCAGCCGTGCCTGCTTGCCCTGTGTCTCTGCCTGCTTGTCACTCGCACCTTAACAGGTGTCCTGTTCCCTAGTGGGATCAGCAGCCACAGCTAGACACCACCCTGGAGTGGCACCCGGCAGCTACCTGCCGCACAAGCCTGACCTCACCATCAGAGGCTCCAGTGAAGGCCACGGTAGCTGTCGTAGTCACGCCCCTTCCAGGGTAGTCTACAACCCCCGGCTCGCGCCAATCAGCCAAGGCGCGAGCGTGACACTTCTCTTACAGTTGCTCAGTTTCGATGGATGGTCAGGTCTAGGAATACTTTTGGTGGTCCAAAACTTCTTCCATTTAAGAAATATGGAGGCCACTGTGCTCTTAGGAACCTTGAGTACTGCAGAAATTCTTCTGTAACATTGGCCAGATGTGTGCCTTGCCACAATACAGTCTCTGAGCTCCTTGGCCAGTTCCTTTTGCCCTCATGATTTTCATTTTGTCTTACATTCACTGTGAGTTCTTATATAGACAGATGTGTGCCTTTACAAATCAAGTCCTATCAGTTTAATTAAACACAGCTAGACTCCAATGAAGGAGTAGAACCATCTCAAGGAGGATGACAAGAAATGGACAGCATGTGATTTAAATATGAGTGTCTAAGCAAAGGGTCTGAATACTTATGACTATGTGATATTGCGATTTTTCAAGATGGGGTGCAGAGTGTACATTAATGAGATTAAAATTGAGCTTTTTTGAATTTACCAAATGGATGCAATGAAACAAAGAGTGAAAAATTTAAAGCGGTCTGAATACTTACCCACTGTACATTCTAGGTAGTAAGAAACAGTCAGGCTTCAAAAACACAATGTAATGATAGCCATGTAAACAGATACGACAAAAAATGTGTGTATGTAACAGACTAACATGGACCTATCATCATGGGACATAAGCAGAAAAAAGGAAAAAACAATAGACTGGTCCAAAAATAGTTAAAGTACACTTTATTATTAAAAGAATAACAAGTGGTGTGGGGAAAGGGGATACAGTATATATTATTACAGGTCACAAAAATGTATATGTTGCAAAAAACATGAGCGCACACATCATGGGCACGGCTTTATATAACAAAAAATCACACACAATGCTGCTCATAGTTATTCAATTACAGTGGGGAAAAAAAGTATTTAGTCAGGCAACAATTGTGCTAGTTCTCCCACTTTAAAAGATGAGAGAGGCCTGTAATTGACATCATATGTAGATCACAACTATGACAGTCAAAATGAGAAAACAAGTCCAGAAAATCACCTTGTCTTATTTGGCAAGATTTATTTTGCAAATTATGGTGCAAAATAAGTATTTGGTCTTTAACAAAAGTTCAACTCAATATTTTGTTATATATCCTTTGCTGGCAATGACAAAGGTCAAATGTTTTTCTGTAAGTCTTCACAACGTTGGCACACACTGTTGGTGGTATATTGGCCCATTCCTCCATGTAGATCTCCTCTAGAGCAGTGATGTTTTGGGCCTGTTGCTGGCAACACAGACTTTCAAATCTCTACAAAGGTTTTCTATGGGGCTGAGATCTGGAGACTGGCTAGCCCTCTCCAGGACCTTCATATGTGTCTTACGAAGCCACTCCTTCTTTGCCCTGGTGGTGTGCTTGGGATCAATATCATGCTGAAAGACCCATCCACATTTCATCTTCAATGCCCTTGCTGATGGAAGGAGGATTGCACTCAAAATCTCATGATACATGGCCCCATTCATTCTTTCATGTACACAGATCAGTCGTCCTGGTCACTTTGCAGCGAAACAGCCCCAAGGCATGATGTTGCCACCACCATGCTTCACAGTAGGTATGGTGTTCCTTGGATGCAACTCAGCATGCTGTTTCCTCCAAACATGACGAGTTTTGTTTCTACCAAATAGTTCTACTTTGATTTCATCAGAACATATGACATTCTCCCAATTCTCTTCTGGATAATCCAAATGTTCTCTAGAAAATTTCAGATAAACATGTACTGGCTTAAGCAGGGGAACATGTCTGGCACTGCAGGATTTCAGTCCCTGGCAGTGTAGTGTCTTTCTGATGGTAGCCTTTGTTACAGTGGTCCGAGCATTCACTAGGTCCCACCCCCGTGTGGTTCTGGGATTTTTGCTCACCGTTCTAGGGATCATTTTGACCCCACGGGGTGAGATGTTGAGTGGAGCCCCAGATCAAGGGAGATTATCAGTGGTCTTGTATGGCTTCCATTTTCTTATTATTGCTTCCACAGTTGATTTCATCACACCAAGCTGTTTGCCTATTGCCGATTCAGTCTTCCCAGCCTTGTGCAGGGCTACAATTTTGTTTCTTGTGTCCTTCGATAGCTCTTTGGCCTTCATCATAGTGGAGATTGGAGTGTGACTGAGGTTGTGGACAGGTGTCTTTTATACTGATAACAACTTCAAACAGGTGCCATTACTAGAGGTAATGAGTGGAGGACAGAGGAGCCTCTTAAAGAAGAAGTTACAGGTCTGTAAGAGTCAGAAATCTTTCATGTATTTAGATGGACAAATACTTATTTTCCACCATAATTTGCAAAATAAATGTTGCCAAATCAGACAAGGTGATTTCCTGGATTTGTTTTCTCATTTTGACTCTCATAGTTGTGGTCTACCTATGATGTCAATTACAGGCTTCTCTCATCTTTTTAAGTGGGAGAACTTGCACAATTGGTGGCTGACTAAATACTTTTTTACCTTTTTCCCCACTGTAAATCCCTAAATCACCAACCATAATATCACAGCAGTAAGTAACTAGGGGGTACAATCCCTGCATAGGAATAAGGTGCTGAATATCATAACTCTAGAAGTATATCATCAACTGCTAATAACCATGTGCTTAGCCAATGAAGGCAATATTGATTATTATTATTATTATTATTATTATTTATTTATATAGCACCATTGATTCCATGGTGCTGTACATGAGAAGGGGTTACATACAAATTACAGATATCACTTACAGTAAACAAACTAACAATGACAGACTGATACAGAGGTGAGAGGACCCTGCCCTTTCGGGCTTACATGCTACAGGATGGTGGGGAAGGAGACAGTAGGTTGGTGGGTTGCAGCAGTTCTGGTGTTGGTTGAGGTGAGAGAGAAGGAGGTAGTGGAGTCATTGCAGGCTGTAGGCTTTCTTGAAGAGGTGGGTTTTCAGGTTCCATCTGAAGGATCCAAATGTGGTTGATAGTAGGACTTGTTGGGGCAAAGAATTCCAGAGGATAGGGGAAATTCGGGAGAAGTCTTGGAGGTGGTTGGGTGAGGGGCGAATAAGTGTGGAGGAGAGAAGGAGGTCTTGAGAGGACCGGAGATTACGTGAGGGAAGGTATTGGGAGATTAGTTCAGAGACATATGGGGGAGACAGGTTATGGATGGCCTTGTAGGTCAGTATTAGTCATTTGAACTGGATGTGCTGAGGGAATGGGAGCCAGTGAAGAGATTTGCAGAGGGGATAAGCGGAGGAGTAGCGAAGAAAAAGATGAATTAGTCGTGCAGCAGAGTTAAGGATGGACTGGAGAGGTGCGAGGGTGATAGCAGAGAGACCACAGAAAAGGATGTTGCAGTAGTCGAGGTGGGAGATGATGAGGGCATGCACCAGCATTTTTGTAGATTGAGGGTTGAGGAAAGGACGGATTCAGGAAACATTTTTGAGCTGGAGGAGACAGGAGGTAGAAAGAGCTTGGATGTGTGGTTTTAAGGACAGGGCAGAGTCAAAGGTTATTCCGAGGCAGTGGACTTCCCGTACTGGTGAATGAGTGATGTGAGATGGAGGAAAGATGATGAGTTCACATTTGTCCACATTGAGCTTGAGGAAGCGAGAGGAGAAGAAGGAGGATATGGCTGATAGACACTCTGGGATTCTGGACAGCAGAGAGGTGACGTTTGGGCCAGAGAGGTAGATCTGAGTGTCATCAGCATAAAGGTGGTACTGGAATCCGTGGAACTTTATGAGTTTCCCCAGACCAAGTGTATAGATTGAGAAGAGTAGGGTCCTAAAACAGAGCCTTGGGGGACTCCAACAGAGAGATGGTGGGATGAGGAGGTGGTGTGGGAGTGGGAGAAGCTGAATGTGCAGTTGGAAAGGTATGAGGAGATCCAGGAAAGGGCGAGGTCTTTGATGCCAAAGGAGGAGAGGATCTGTAGTAGGAGGCAGTGGTCAACTGTGCTGAATGCAGAGGACAGGTCTAGACGCAGGAGTATAGAGTATTGTCCATTTGATTTGGCTGTAAATAGGTCATTAGTAATTTTGGTCAGGGCTGTCTCAGTGGAGTGATAGTGGCGGAAACCAGATTGTAGATTGTCAAAACACGCCCCGATGCGCGTTTTGGAATAAAAGTCCTTCGTCCGGAGGGTGACATAGTATGTGCAATTGTACCATTTATAGTCTGGGATCCGGGGTGAGTGTGTGTACGGTGCATGCGCCGCCCGCGCAACCCGGAAGTCACATTGCAGCAAGCGTCATGTGACCGCACAAGCTGGGTGGAAGATGCGGTCAATTTTTGGTGTCTCATTTTTTCATTATTTTTTCGCAGCTTTTCCTGCTTTTTATTATGCACATGTGAAATAATTTTATGTGTTATGTTCTAATAAAATAAAATATATATTTTTTAAACTTTATTTTATCCAGTAGTATTTTTTACCTGACCCTCTGGGCTTGCAGCCCCCCTATGCAGTGGTTTCTTCTTCCAATTTAGTATCTGGATGGTCTGTCCTCCAATTCCTCAAGGGGTGGTATACCAATCATTTTTATAATTAATTTTATATACAAGTGGCTTCACATATTATGCCATTAAGGGTTTTTGCCTCCTCTTGTCTAACTCTGGTATATAAAGGGATTGTGGTGATTGAATGATGAAGACTTGCCTTGTTTGGTCAATCTTATTTTAATCTTTAGTGTGTGGCAAAGTCCTCGGCAGAGATGAGGGAGGTTGGAGGGGGCAGTGGTGGGCGGAGGAGAGAGTTAAAAGTTTTGAATAACTGTTTGGGGTTGTAAGATAGGGAAGATACGAGGGTTGTGAAGTAGGCCTGTTTAGCAGAGGTGAGGGCAGATTTGAAAGTGAGTGCTGCCTGTTTGAATGTGGTGAAGTCGTCTTGCAAATTTGTTTTCTTCCAGCGCCGCTCTGCAATCCTGGACACTTGCCGGAGCTTTTTAGTGGTGTTATTGTGCCAGGTTTGTCTGTTGATACGTCACATTCTGCCATGAACGAGAGGGGCGACCGTGTCAAGAGCTGATGCGAGAGTGGCATTGTAGAAAGCAGTGGCACTGTCTGTGTCGTGGAGTGAGGATATGGATGCCAGTGGTAGAATGGAGTCAGAGAGCATGTGGGTGTCTAGGTATGTAAGGTTTCTGCGGGGGTACGCATGTTGCTGGACATGGGTGACAGGAGAGGAGGACAAGGATGAGAAAGTGAGTAGATGGTGGTGATGCTGTGTCTTTCCGCTATGATGGGGCATGTCCGTTTATCCTTGTTCTTATGCCTTGAATAAATTTTTGTATATTTGGAAGCTGGAAACTTTTTCATTACAGGTCTAATGTGTGTCCGTCTGTGTGGGTGGCTGAGGAGTACCACTGAGTAAGTCCAAAGGATGAATTAAGGGACAGGACTTTGGAGGCTGCTGACTCAAGAGTATCAGTGGGGATGTTGAAGTCACCCATGATGATAGTGGGGATGTCAGTTGAAAGAAAATGAAGAAGCCAGGTAGAGAATTGGTCAATGAAGGCAGTGGTCGGGCCCGGAGGTCGGTATATGACGGCCATTTGGAGGTTGGAGAGAGAGTAGATGCGGACAGAGTGGACTTCAAATTGATGGAAAACATTACCTATGCAAGCTACAGCCCGAATCCATGAGGGGTGCCTATCCATCCTGACGCGTGCTTTGGTCCTGCCTTCATAAGGGGGCATGCACATCTTAAGGCATGCTGTGTATTTATAGCTGTGCGGCATGCTGTACTGATCCGGAATCAGCGCTGAGCAACCGGTCGTGACGTGCCCAGCCGGAGGTGACAAATGTGTCACCGTGACAACCGTGACACCAGCTAGTGATGGGAGGCATTGCATTGAGATGCCAATCACCATGCCAAGACACTGAGGGCCGGTAAGGGTGACGGGACCAGGGCACATATTTGTGTACAGGCAGGGGGTGCCAGAAACCAGCGCACTGATGCATGTGCATAATAATCACATTATAATTAGATAAAGGATTAGCATAATAATAATAAAAGAATTATTAAGGTGTCACAAATAATGGTGCATGAAAAATTCAGGGGCAAGTGCTGTCAGTGAAGAAAGCACCATGCGATCGCATCACACATTCTGGGATGTACTACATCATAGTACCTACCCTTACATACATTCTGGGAAGTACTAGAACCCAATACCTACCTTCCTAAAAATTCCACAGAGTACTAAACAATAGTACCTACCCTTAAATATATTCTGGGGGTCTCCTGAATAATTTATTTACAATTTTTACAAATATTTTTTATTGATCAATTAAAACTTTCAGCGAGATCATTCTCCCTTTTCTCTTTAGAAACCCTGTCTTGTTCGTTGCCATTTTTTCTTTCTAAAAATGTATAAATATTAACTGTTCCAATGACACCTGGGAGCGAACACATGCGATAATGACTAGACTGTACAATTCACGGAGGTGTATTAACTCAGGAGGTGGCGTGACATCCCAAACCTGTGTGCACTATGGGTCCATTGTGCTAAATATATATGTACATTGGTTTCAGTAGTGCAGAGTGTAAAGTGTCATTAACCATTGGGGCTCTAGGGCGCAGGTAAGGCCTCTTTTACATATCAGTTTTTTAGAATTAGTCACAAACCGTCAAAGTGTGCAAAAAACGGATTCTGTGTAGATTGTAAAAAACTGATGCACTGGATCTGTTTTTTTGAATTTTAAAGGAATAGAATTCTGGAGAGAGAAAGAGGGAGAGAGAGATTTTTTATGTGCCAGAGTGGCTGTGTGGGTTAAATTAAAGGAATAGAATAATAGAATGGTAGAGTTGGAAGGGACCTCCTGAGCCATCTGGTCCAACCCCCTGCTCAAAGCAGGATTCGCTAAATCATCCCAGTCAGATGTCTGTCCAGCCTCTGTTTGAAGACTTCCATTGAAGGAGAACTCACCACTTCTCGTGGCAGCCTGTTCCACTCATTGATCACTCTGTCAAAAAGTTTTTTCTAATATCTATTCTGTGTCTCCTCCCATTCAGTTTCATCCCATTGCTTCTAGTATTTCCTTGGCATGCTCAGTTTTAAAAAATGGAATTCGGTGACGTTACTGGATCCGTTTTTTTCACAAAACGACGGATTGCGACTGATGGCAAAAAACTGATGTGTGAAAGAGGCTTAAGTGTCTCTAAAATAAAAATGTTCCCTTAGGCCACATGGGACCATTAGTCTTGAGCCTATTTGCCTTTTGAATGATATGACCTTGGTTTTATCTTTGGTTATTAGCCAGAGAGTGAGTTGATGAAAGACTAATAGCCCTGGGCAATAGCATGGTGAGATAATAGGCAACCACGTTGTAGCACAGCAATGCACTAAACACTCACCTAGCACAAAACTTTTGAAACATTTATATTTCTTTAATATTATTATATACTTCTATTGCATCCAGATCTTCATAAGCAAAATAGAGAGTTAAAGCAAATGTCTCAGGGTCATAACTGTCATGATCACAGACATTGCAGCTGGTAAGAGAATATATTCTAAGGGGACCACACTGCAATCTTAAAGGATCCTCAGTATGCAGGATCAATGTGAGGAAAAACAAACAATGAACAAAGAGATAGTGAAAAACAAAATCATCACACATATAATCATATCCTCTTTCATTCACTGAAACCTCTGGCTGCTTATGATTGACTAAGGCTAGTTTCACACTAGCGTTACAGGGTGCAGCGCATGGTCGCCGCTAAGCCCCACCCCTGGCCATGCCTCCTCCGGTCAGCTCCTCCTCTGATCGCATGACGCTGCATGAGATCAGCATACCCTATATTTAGCACTGGGTACGCTGGTCGTGCGCTGGTACACTTTTGCCGGCGCTTGAGTCCTTTTGGCGCTGTGCCGAGCGCACAAAAATGCAACACAGTGCGTTTTTGTGCACTCGGTGCAGCGCCAAAAGGGCACAAGCGCCGGCAAAAGTGTACCAGCACACGACCAGCATACCCAACACTAAATATAGGGTACGCTGATCGCATGCAGCGTCATGCGATCAGAGGAGGAGCTGACCGGAGGAGGCACGACCGGGGGCAGGGTTTAGCGGTGGCCGTGCACTGTGCCCTGTAACGCTAGTGAGAAACTAGCCTAAGGGGTGCATTACATTTTTCACTGTGAACACCATGATTACATCCCTGTTTTGCAGGTTTTGTTAGCTTCTACTCACATTAAAGGCTTGAGCAGACAACCGAAAAAAATCGTACAAGTGCTCTCTATTGTTTTGACTGATATCACTTGTCCCCCATTTTATTCTCTGGGGCTTTTACCTCAGACCGAGAAAAAATCTCAGCATTCATGAGCTGCATCTGATTATCGGATCGCACTCAGCCATTCATGATTACGGTTACATGAAAAAAAATCAAACCGCGCTCGGATGACATCGAAGAGCTATCCAATTTGAATAGACTGACATAATGGACAAGATAGAATTTTTTTTTCTCCACATCCGAGAAAACTGGATCACACTGTAAACAAGCTCTGGCCAAACTCGGAGTGTGATTAGCATAATCAGACCGATTTTCTCGAATGAAAGAAAAACAGTCGTGTCACCCTAGCTCAATGGAGAGTGATCAAGAGAAATACTGTGACAACTGTGATTGCCAATGGTTGGCGTAAAGAGCACGAAGGAGGGATGAAGCAATGAGCGACCTGTCCTGGCTGGGAACTCCAGTCACTATAATGAGGAGCAATTTTTTTTCTTTTTTACTATGGGCCCATTGTTTTGGAAAACCTCTTCATGATGCCCTAATGGAAGAGGTCGTAAGTGTGTATTGTATTAGTGATTGTGCAATGTATTTTATAGAGCGCACTGATAATTTATTCAGAAAGAACTGTAAATCACTGAAACGTGTATTCTGTTTGCAAAAATTTTAGAGTATAGTCAATCCCTACTGCTTTTCCACTTTCAGAGCATTTTTTTGTCAGATTTGTCCATGTCGTTAACGACACATATCTAAATGTATTTTCTCTGCTGGATGATATGAACGCAATGTGACTAGATCCTGCATCTCATTTTTTAAAAATTCTGATATTTTATACAGATAATTATTTTTCATAAGGAATTTACTGTCTATATCAGCTTAGTAACAAGTAAACATAGAATAGTCAGAGGATATGCATCTCATCAGACATCATCCATCCTGCGTGCAATAGTAAACAATTACTGATCATATTAACAGGTGCAGGCTTACGCGTTTCGGATCATATTTGACCCTTAATAGCATGCTATGATTAAGGGTCAAATATTATCCGAAACGCGTAAGCCTACACATGTTTTTATTACATTTGGTATTGTAATTTATAATGATGGACTAAATAAAGGATTTTTTTAATTTTCCTATATCGTGTGCTGGAACTACAAAAGTTTTTTTTTCACCAAGAATTTTCTCCCAGATGGGGATGGATTCATTCCGTGCACCGAGATCATGGAAAGGAGGACTGGGCAGGCTGGACCAGTGAGCTGAAGATTAATTCTATATTGCCTGATCATATTAACAGTACATATCAGCTTTGCCTATTTTACGTAAATGTAGATGCAACTTTATTCATTAATTAATCATAGCGATAATATTGGGCTAAAAATAAATAATTTGTCAGTAAATGACTGTGAAAAGCATGATTTACCAGGATAGCATGGCCCAGCGGGAGAACATGTCGTCTTTTTGTCTGCCAGTGAAAATGATGCAGGCAGCCAGCAGTAACATTGCACTCGCTAGGAACCTACTCTCCTCTCAACAAGGTTCTGTGTTTTGAACATTGGAAATAAATTGTCTCCTGAGGCTCATTACCAGTTCTTTGGCCATCACTGAATATCTGGCGACAATGTGTAAAACTACTGTACTGCTAAATGAGCTTCCATTTATTATCAAACACCAGAAGTAATCAGCAAATAGGTTATCACGGCACTTCAATAGATTACCAATGTATTTCTGAGCATCTGCAGAACTGCCGCCCTAGATATAGTAATAAGCGGTCTCCATATTGATTTGCAAGTTATTAATGGCGCAGGCTAAACATCTACATTGAAACAATAAGACTGCCTTTACACAAATGTTGTACATGTCTGTGCGCTGACCGTTTGTTAAATGTCCAGAACACGAACCCATAAGGTTACCTTGATCCATGCCCACATCCGTTTTAAAACCCTACCCCTGTGTCTGATCCATGAGACTCAGCGAATGTTCTACTCACATACTTTTCGCTAAGAAGACTCGGACATTAAAATCTATGATGATCGTTTAAAAATGGATTAAAAACAGAAGACATCTTTTTTACTTCAGCATTTTATCATTACCTCCTCCGTTTTTAACTGGTCCATTGCTAAGGCACAGAGGGTAAAAAAAAGTTCAGCTTTTAAAAATGGATGAGAAAAGGATGCAAAATGGACAACAAATGAGAATAAAAAAGCTTTTGATGGATGTAAAAATGGAAATGTGGGAATGTAGTCTAAAGCATGGTCAACAGTAGTAGAATCATAAATCATGGGGGCCTCATGGAAATCCCAACTCCCCCTGTGCGTTATTGAAGGGTTGTCCCTTGAACAAAGTTCATTTTAACCCCTTAGCGACAGAGCCAGTTTGCAGCTTAATGACCAGGCCAATTTTTACAATTCTGACCACTGTCCTTTTATGAGGTTATAACTCTGGAACGCTTTAATGGATCCTGCTGATTCTGAGATTATTTTTTCATGACATATTGTACTTCATGTTAGTGGTAAAATTTCTTCGATAAGTCTTGTGTTTATTTATGAAAAAATGGAAATATGGTGAAAATTTTGAAAATTTTGCAATTTTAAAACTTTAAATTTTTATGCCCTTAAATCAGAGAGATACGTCACACAAATTTCTTAATAAATAACATTTCCCACATGTCTACTTTACATCAGCACAATTTGGGAAGCAAAGTTTTTTTTTGTTAGGAAGTTATAAGGGTTAAAAGTTGACCAGCGATTTCTCATTTTTACAACAAAATTGACAAAACCATTTTTTTTAGGGACCACATCATATTTAAAGTCATTTTGAGAGGTGTACATGACAGAAAATACCCAAAAGTGGCACCATTCTAAAAACTAGACCCCTCAAGGTGCTCAAAACCACATTCAAGAAGTTTATTAACCCTTTAAGTGCTTCACAGGAACTAAAGCAATGTGGAAGGAAAAAATTAACATTTAACTTTTTTGCAAAAAATTTACTTCAGAACCAATTTTTTTTATTTACACAAGTGTTAAAAGAGAAAATCAACACAAAGTTTGTTGTACAATTTCTCCTGAATACGCTGATACTCCATATGTGGGGGTAAACCACTTTTTCAGCACACGGCAGAGCTCGCAAGGGATGGAGCGCCGTTTGACTTTTTCAACGCAGAATTGGCTGGAATTGAGATCGGATGCCATGTTGCGTTCGGAGAGCCCTTAATGTGCCTAAACAGTGGAAAACTCCAACAAGTGACCCCATTTTGGAAACTATACCCATTAAGGAACTTATCTTGATGTGTGGTGAGCACTTTGAACATTCAAGTGCTTCACAAAAGTTTATAACGTAGAGTCGTGAAAATAAGAAATCCATTTTTTTTCCACAAAAAATGATCTTTTTGCCCCCAAATTTTTATTTTTACAAGGGTAACAGGAGAAATCATACCCCCACAGTTATTGTGCAATTTGTCCTGAGTATGCTGATACCCCATATGTGGGGGGGAACCACTGTTTGGGCGCATGGTAGAGATTGGAAGGGAAGGAGTGCCATTTTGGAATGCAGACTTTGATGGAATAGTCTGCGGGCATCATGTTGCGTTTGCAAAGCCCCTGATGGGCCTAAACAGTGGAAACCCCCCACAAGTGACCCCATTTTGGAAATTAGACCCCCTAAGGAACTTATCTAGATGTGTGGTGAGCACTTTGAACCCCCAAGCGCTTCACAGAAGTTTATAAACGCAGAGACATGAAAATAAAAAGTCTTTTTTATTTCCACAAAAGTGATTTTTTTAGACCCCAATTTTTAGACCCCCAAAGTTGGTAAATAGTGGAAACCCATCAATTCTTGCTCCAACCCTAACCCCAACACACCCATAACCCTAATCCCAACCCTAACCCCAACCCTAATCCCTAATCCTAATTCTAACCCTAATCCTAGTTCGCCCTAACCCTAATTCTAACCCTAGCCCTAACCCAAGCCCTAACCCTAGCCCTAACCCTAACCCTAACCCTAGCCCTAGCCCAACCCTAACCCTAGCCCAACCCTAACCCTAACCCTAGCCCAACTCTAACCCTAGCCCAACCCTAATCCTAACCCTAGCCCAACCCTAACCCTAACCCTAGCCCTAGCCCTAACCCTTGCCCAACCCTAGCCCAACCCTAACCCTAATGGAAAACTGAAAAAAAAAATATTTTCTTTATTTCATTATATTTGCCTATATAAGGGGGTGATATCACCATTACTGGATGTGTTAAAAATGTTCCTGTGCTGAGATAATCTTATAAAGGTGCCCCTGCTGTGTACTGTGTGATGGCCATGTCTGACCATACAGGGACATGGTCTGATCATACCACATCTCCTGGGCAGGGGAGGAAGAAAACAACTACACTGACATTACAGCAGGGGATCGCAACTGATTATTTTTTTTTGTGAGGTAAAACATTTCCCTGCCTGTCTTTAAGCAATGTTTTATCCCAAAGGAGGAATCAGCTGCTATCCTGTGCTGTCCTGTTTACTATTCTTTTCTGCTTTCTCTCCTGCC